>NW_027397064.1:32122016-32544049 GCF_003265705.2 Callorhinus ursinus
TGGGAGGGAGGGGGTGGCTGGGTGATAGACATTGGGGAAGATATGTGCTACGGTGAGCGCTGTGAATTGTGTAAGACTGTTGAATCACAGATCTGAAACAAATAACGCAACATATTTTAAGAAAAAAGAAAAAGAAGAAGATAGCAGGAGAGGAAGAATGAAGGGGAGTAAGTCAGAGGGGGAGACGAACCAGGAGAGATGATGGACTCTGAAAAACAAACTGAGGGTTCTAGAGGGGAGGAGGGTAGGGGGATGGGTTAGCCTGGTGATGGGTATTAAAGAGGGCACATTCTGCATGGAGCACTGGGTGTTATGAACAAACAATGAATCATGGAACACTACACCAAAACAAATTATGTAATATATGGTGATTATATTGATATAATGATATTGATATAATGATAATGATATTGATATAATGATAAAAAAATTTTAAAAAAATGGAATACTGCTAAAAAAAAAAAAAGAATTGTGCCACTTAAACTCTTATTTCCACAACATTCATGAACTCTTTGAGGTCTTTTATCCCTAGAAAGTATAAATTGTCTTAAGCTATGATTGGTTCCAGACCTTTGAATGGGATACTGGACACAAGGTCCTTGGATCCCTCGTTTCAGTCAGAGCATCTCTGTTAGAGCAAGAGTCTGAAGGCAGGGCCATTGCATCCATGTATTGGAGGTTCTGTAATGAGCAGGTTCTTTGAACTTCTTTTTGTCTTCGTTATCCACTAATAATCCTGGATGTTCTGTCAATAACTTAAACTCAGCATGTTCAGAATTCATCATTACCTTCAACAAGAAATCAATTTTTACCTCTCACAGATTTCTGTTCATGGAATTCCCCACTCTCCTACTCACTCAGGCTTGAAACCTCAGTCATTTTTTTTTCCTTGAGAATCCCTTTCTTTTTATTTATTTTTTATTCTTTTTTTTATTATTATTATGTTATGTTAGTCACCATAGATTACATCATTAGTTTTTGATGTAGTGTTCCATGATTCATTGTTTGCTCCATGCAGAACGTGTCCTCTTTAATACCCATCACCAGGCTTTCACTGGTCCTTTCACTCTATTTGCTGCCTTTTATAAGTCTTAAGATGTGAAAATATCTGGATCTGTATGTAGTGATATAGTAAAAAGAAACTGAGTATTGGGCGCCTGGGTGGCTCAGTTGGTTAAGCGACTGCCTTCGGCTCAGATCGTGATCCTCGAGTCCCGGGATCGAGTCCCACATCGGGCTCCCTGCTCAGCGGGGAGTCTGCTTCTCCCTCTGACCCTCTTCCCTCTTGTGCTCTCTGTCTCTCATTCTCTCTCTCTCAAATAAATAAATAAAATCTAAAAAAAAAAAGAAACTTTGAGTATTGATTTGATATACCAAGTACTGAATTTATTATAATTTATAATTTGATATAAGTGTAGGTTAAGACCAATTCTTATAGTTATAGGTAAAGAGGTAACAAAGGACAGTTAATCATCCTTTAGGAACCATTCCAGTTCCCTTTTTTTTTTTCATCTTTTTAAGACTGAGTGTGATCTCTGCTCAAATTGTCCTGTTTTCCCACTCCGCTTTTCTGTAGGTAGTGCTTCTTTGGAAGGCCTTGTTCAGGCTTCTGTTCGCAGGCCATCTGAGGGCAGTGAGCCACCAACTAAAGAATCCACAGAACATCCAGAAGAAGCTCCTGTTCAAAGGAGACAGAAGAAGATGAGGCTATCTCTTGGTATGTGAAGAAACCAAGGTTAGGTTGTGATAGTAGCTATGATTTTGGGGGTATGATTACAAACTTCTCTGTTCCCATTTTTTCCCACCCACATCCCTTTGGTTTTTTTTTTTTTCTTTATTAAAATTTTTACCATTAGTGTAACTCCAGTAGTTTAAGTCAAGAACACTGGAGAGGGTCTCTTTTGGTCATATGTCCATATATTATGAGGGAAGGGATACAAATTCAGGATTAAAACAGAAAGTTCAAATCTTGGTGTGTATAAGAATTTAATATATGATAAAATGGACATTTCAGGTCAATGGAGTAAGGATAGACTCAGTATTAACAATAATACAATGAAAGAAGAGTCATCATTTATTGAGTCTTACATTGTCCCAGGCACTATTCACAAGGTAAACAAAATAGTAATTGGCAATCTTTTTTCAGCATATAAAATTCAAAAGTGTTAGATAAAAAATGTTGATCAGAAAGGAGTACATTCATCTACCGCTGACAGGAGCATAAATTGGTATAGCCTGCCTGAACTTTTAGGAAGAGAAGTAACTATAGTAGCTACCATAATTGAAGGATGTTAACTGTGCCATCATTTATAAGAGTACAAACTGGTAATAACCAATAGCTAACAAAGTGGTACTGGCTAAATAAATCACGTTTTATCTATTTAATGTGCTTCTGTGTCCATATCTTGCTCTTTTTTTTTTCAAAGATTTATTTATTTGAGAGAGAGAGTGCATGGGCATGTGCAGGGGGAGGGGCAGAGGGAGAAGGAGAGAGAGTCTTAAGCTGACTTTGTACTGAGCGTGGAGTCTGATGTGGGGCTCGATCTTGTTACTCTGAGATTATGACCTCAGCTGAAACCAAGTCAGGTGCTTAACCAACTGTGCCATCCAGACACACCCATATTTTGCTCTTCTTATAAGGATACGAGTTATTGGATTTCAGGCCCATCCTAATCCAACTTGATCTCACCCTAAACTGATTAGACCTGCAAAGACCCTATTTCCAAATGAGGTCTCATTCACAGGGACTAGGGTTAGGACTTGAACATATCTTTCAGGGGAACACAATTCTACCCAGAACACATTGTATAGATAGTAAAAACAATGGAAGGATATAGCAAAGTGTTGACAATGTTAGATTTTTTGGAAGGAAGAATTAGGGATGATTTTTTTTTTTTTAAAGATTTATTTATTTATTTGACAGAGAGAGCACAAGCAGGGAGAGCGGCAGAGGGAGAGGGAGAAGCAGGCTCCCCGCCGAGCAGGGAGCCTGATGTGGGGCTCGATCCCAGGACCCTGGGATCATGACATGAGCCGAAGGCAGATGTTTAACCGACTGAGCCACCCAGGCATCCCTAGGGATGATTTTTATTATCTTCCTTTCTTCATTTATGTTTTATTAATTTTTCATAATAATATTGAGCATTATGACTTTTATAGTAATTAGAAGAAAGACAATTTCCTTAGAGTAAAAGAAAGGAAGGAATAAAGATTGGGAGATTAGCTCTTTCCTACTAACATCGGCCCCTGATGAATAATTTGTTACAAAATAATTTCCCTGACCAATTACTTACTCTTAGAAAACAGTGAGTCCTGATTGGATGAAAGAATTATAGGAGGAGAGGGCAGAAACTGGAAAGTCCATAGAATGGAGCACAGTTTTTAGAGGCACGTTGAAGTGGGATACTGTAGTGCCTGGGCAGAAGAGAGGAAAAAGAGAGAAATGATGCTCAGATAGTTTTATGATTTATTTCATTACTGGCAGTAAAAATAGTTGAATTAAAGCTACCATCTTAGTTAATTCAGTTAGGGTACAAATGTGAAAATCAAGATGGATACCAGTACCTAGTTTTACAATTTATGAAAAATGTATTTACAGAAATGAGTTGACCATTTTTAGAAAATTCAGGACCCAACCAAGTTCTGGGCCAAAGAGCACCTGTCACTGTCATTCCAGAATGTACCCACCTGTTCAGGTATAGGTTTATAGATTTCTGGGTTTATATTTTTGTTTTATTTTTGTTTGGTTTGGTTCTGGATGACTGTGGTAGGCTCGACTTCTGTTGTATTTCCAGTTTGAGCTGTAAGTATTTTATTAAAATAGAATTCTGGGGGCTTTGAGGACCTTCCAGGAAGCCATTACCAGTATTTTCAGATTGGAGGAAGTAGCTAGCAGATGAGAAGACTCCATTGACTTACTTAAACTTAATACCCTGTGCTCAAGAAGGAGTTAACATAGCAGGCCTGAAACTGCTCTCATTAGAAAGGCTGCTTGCAAGGTTGCCTCTTCACTGGCCTCTGGAACTTGGCTGGTAAATAGTTCCTACATTGATATAAAACTTTCCCTAAATTATAAGGGTGGTTTACTGTGCATTTGTGTACACAATAGGATTTTGTTGACCAGATGCTGACCACCTGCTTTGCTTCTGGGATTCTGGAATTTTGGTATGTGCTAGGCAGGGGATGCCTTTGTGATCAGGTGCCAATAAAAGCCTTGGGTACTGAGTCTGTAATGAGCTTCCCTGGTAGAGAAAGTGTCACACATGTCAACTTGTTGCTGGAGGAATTAGCACATCCTGTGTGACTCCAATGATAGAGGACTCTTGGAAGCTTATACCTGGTTTCCTCTGGACTTTGCTCCATGTGCCTTTTCCTTTTGCTGATTTTGCTTTATGTCATGTCCCTCTAATAAACTGTAACTGAATGTGAGGACTTGTGAGTGTAATGACTTCTGAGTTCCATGAGTCCTTTGGGTGAATCACTGAACTGTGGGTAATCTGGGGGCTCTCCCAACATTCTGGGTGTTGGATTAGTTAACTTTTTCCATATTTTTTGGCATTGCAATTTCAAAATTTTTAGTGTTTAGAGGTATAAAATTACAAAAGTTAGTAAAATGGCAAAAAAATTTTGGCCCAATTAAAATTTTTAAAGTTGTCTTGTCTTGTAAGTTTTATATATTACTTTTCTTCTTACATGATAGTAATTTGAAAAGTTAATCTACTTTATTTTCAGAAGTGGAGACTTCCTTAACCCAAAAGAAGACGTGTAGCTCATCTTTATTACGAAATGAAAATGGTATTGATGTGGAGCCAGCTGAGGAGGCAGTTATTCAAAAACCTCGAAGGAAGACAAAGTAAGAATTTATTTGTCCTAAATATTCTTCAGGGATACTGTGCTACTTAATTCAGAGCTCTCAAAGTACCTTTTGATAAATTTGAAAAGAGTAAACAACTGAAGAAGTAAAATACTTAAATTATGATCCTAGGAGCTATCTCTAAAAAAGAGGAACATCAATAGAAAATATTATATAAGTAGCAAAAATTAAATACTAAAGATACTGAAATTTGAGGATAATATTAATAAAGTAGGCTATTGTGATATATTTTCTCATGTTAATAGAATTCAGATTATGATTATTTCAGCAATAAATAAAAATGTGTATTTTAGTATAGGAAATTAAGTGTTGGATAAAACAGAATGGCATACTTTAAAAAAGTACACTGGAAATTATATAACACTATTGTTTGTATTTAGAAATCACCCTATAAATAGTGATCAATATTTATATGGAATCCTATCAAAATAAGTTTGGAAAGAACCTTATAAATCTAGTTCAGTCACTTCATTTTCCAGATGAGAAAACGGAGGCCCACGGAAATGTATGTGACTTGCTGCACATAGCAGTTAAGAACAGATTCATTTGTGTTATACGCAAACAAGGAATCGTGTTACACTACGTCAAAAACTAATGATGTAATGAATGGTGACTAGCATAATAAATTAAAATTAAAAAAAAAAAACAGATCCATTTAAGTAAAAACCAAATTTCTCGACTCCCAAGTCCAAGCCTCTTTTACAGGTACCTCCTTATGTGGGTCTGTAAAAATTCAACAATAATCCGTTTTTCTTACATTCTTCCTGATTATAGGAAAACCCAGCCAGCAGAATTACAGTATGCCAATGAACTGGGTGTAGAAGATGAAGACATAATTGCTTATGAGCAAAGCGGCCCAGAACAACAGTCTATATTCACTGCGCCCACTGGCATTAGCCAGCCAGTAGGCAAAGTGTTTGTGGAAAAAAGCCGTAAGTTGTTCTTGTTTTGGAATATGAGCTTTCTGGGATTTACACAAGGATATCCTTTGATTTAGGAATGACATTTCTGGAGATCTGAATTAGGGAAATAAAGATATGGACAAAAATTTAAACACAAAGCTAATCATCATACTATTCTTGAGAGTGAAAAACTGGAAACAAATATAAAATAGAAGGTGTATGATTTCAGTCAGTTATCGTATATCTATATAGTAAAATCTGCATCATTAAAAATAATGTTTAGGGAGAATTTTTTATTTCCTGGAAAGATTTAATGAAAAACAAACACACACATAAGTAGTTTGATCTCACCTATAGAAAAATGTGTAGGACAAAAGACTGGAAGGAGATATGCCAAAATATTAATGCTTGTTTTTTCTGGGTTATGGGGTTGTGGGTAATTTAGAAAATCCCCCCCGAACCCCCCCTTAATCCATTCCTTTATTCTTGAACTTTACCAGTTTTCCACAATTGGTGGTGGGGGGGGCAGGTAATAATATAAATGTTATAATTAAAAATAAATGAGAGAAGATACATGATGGTATTACCATATTAAATAAGAAATACAACCATATAGCTCCAGATTCTTTTGGAAGGTAGTTCTGACATTGTATAGTGTGCATGGATTATAAGACTGCATTTGCAGTGTTTAAGAAAAACATACAGAAAGTATGATCATGACTATATATATCTCGTGGATATGCTATGAGTGTGCTGCCTAAAGAACTCAAATGAACCATAAACATTAGTCCTAAAACTTTATAATTTAAATTTCATGTACACCATTCTAGAATTTCTATTCTGTAAGATGTCATCTAAGGGATCTTCAAGTTCTTGGCCAGTGAGAAACTTCTGATCCCGGGAGGCTGACTTCGCCAGGGTCTCACAGTTGGTTAGTGCGGAATTGGGACTTGAGTGGAGGTTTCATGGCTTCTAGTCAAGTGCTTTGACTAGTATGCTGTGTTGCTTATTTATTTACTTCTCTTTTTAAGCAGTATCACTCAATCCTCATTTTTAAGCACTATCTTTTTCATAGTCTGTTTATTAAGCAGTGTCATTCAATCCTCATTTTTACTCTTGTTTTCCTTAGCACAGAAACTTCCCTACTAGAGTAACTGACCATAAAAGACACCTGTTGTCTGCCCAGAAGTTCTTTTCTTAGGGAAAATTAGGTGTTGCACCTCTCTTTCATCCTCCAAAATACTTGACAGCCAGATTTGGCAAAGGTGATTGAAGAACCTTTCCTGCTTCCTGTAATTCATTTGTAGATTGGTAGATCTGCAAGAAGGAGCCTTGTGAACAGTACAAGGAGAAAGCTGTGCACACGGTGTTGCGGTGCTGACCCTTGAACTGACACTTGTCAAAGGAATCTTCTCAAGTTTATGAGACAACCTCTTTCTTTTCTGTCGTCACAGAATGCCATGCTATACACACTGGCATCTTTTCCTAGGAAATTCAAAGTGTTTTCAAACATCGACTTAACTTTGTAGTGTTGACATTTAATAAACTTCTAAAGTCTCAAAATTAGACTTTTGTAGATTATGTCATGTTAGGGGTTTCTAGACTTTGTTCTGAGTGGGAAGTTCCTTTTTATATTTCATTAAATATAAATGATTTCTAAAAACTGTTACTTTAACATCTGTTTTAGGATGAGAGAAGAGTATATGGACTTTGTTTATTTTCCCTAAAGATAAAAAGATAGCATTTTTAAGCAACCAAAAGAAAAGAGCCTTCTTAAATAGCGACTAGATCGGGGAGAATTTTTAGATAGAAAAACAGACAAATCTCAGTCCCAGGGTTCTAATGGTGTGAAATAAGATAAAAAGATGGCCAGCGTTCTCTGTTGCTAGTTGTTAATAATTGTGTAATATGTACGTAGGGCGATTCCAGGCTGCTGATCGTTCAGAGTTGATAAAGACCACAGAAAATATAGAGGTGTCAATGGACATGAAGCTTTCCTGGACAACCAGAGATGTGGCACTGTCGGTGCACCGGGCTTTCAGGTGGCTGCTTGTGTTGGACTTTTCTTAAAATAAATATTCCATCATTTTTTAAAAAAAACTGTTGATAGCTCAATATTGTTAACAAAATTGACAACTTAAAACAGTCAATAGGTATATTTTTAAAACATTTAATTGGAGTTAAATCATCTGCCTATCAGTGTAATAAAAAGAAAAGGCTTGTTTTTACTTTTTTGAAATGTTGAGTTTTATACTTATATGTGAAGATTTAAAAAATATTTTAGCTTTTTACTTTAGTCATACATGTGTAATAATTAAACCCTTTTCCATTCAGGATGATTGGTCTCTTTTCTCATGGCTTCTTGGCCGGCTGCGCTGTGTGGAACATTGTTTTCATATATGTTCTAGCAGGAGATCAGCTTTCTAACCTCTCAAACCTTCTGCAACAGTACAAGACCTTAGCATATCCATTCCAGAGTCTTCTCTACTTGCTTTTAGCTCTAAGTACAATTTCAACTTTTGACAGGTAAGACTATTGTGACTGTATATCCCTCTAACTTTTCTTCAGGTGGAAATGTTGAGCAAAATATGTCCCTGACTATGACAGTTTTCAAAATAGAATTACAATATATTAATACTATTTTGACTTTTTTTAAAAGCCCGTCTGTTTCTGTTGGGGGCGGAGGGGATGGGAATACTCTCAACGAAAGCATTCTCAAAATCTAAACCCATTCCAGCATCAACTCTAAGTCTAAAATTTCATCCAAATATAATCAACAAAAACAGTCCCAAATATCATCTTCCAAATCACCTGAACCAGGTATAGGTGAGACTCTGGGTATTGTATGAGTTTCCTAGGGTTGCTGTAATAAAGTACTGTTGATCCTTGAACATCGCAGGGGTTAGGTGTGCCGACCTCTTGCAAGTCAAAAATTCATGTATAACTTTTGACTCCCTCGGAACTTAACTAATAGCCGGCTGTTGACCAGAAGCCTTACAATAACATAAATGGTCGATTACCACATATTTAGTATATGTATTATATACCATATTCTTCTAAAAAGGTAAGCTGGGGGCGCCTGGGTGGCTCTATTGGCTAGGCGGCTGGCTCTTGATTTCAGCTCAGGTCATGATCTCAGGGTCCTGGGATCCAGCTCCATGGTGGGCTCAGCGCTCAGTGGGGAGTTGGCTTGAGGATTCTCTTTTTCCCTCTGCCCCTCCCACACTGGTGCATGCATGCGTTCGCTCTCTTTCAAATAAATCTTAAAAAAAAATAAATAAAGTAAGCTAGAAAAAACAAAAATTATGAAGAAAATCATAAGGAAGAGAAAATACATTTACAGTACTGCACTATATTTATTGAAAAAAATCTGTTTATAAGTGGACCTATGCAGTTCAAACCTGTGTGGTTCAAGGGTCAACTGTACTACAAACTGGGTGACTTAAAGCAATAGGAATTTATTCTCTCTCAGTCTAGAGGCTAGAAGTCTGAAGTTAAGGTGTCGGCCCGGTTGGTTCCTTTCTGGATGGCTGGTGGGAGAGTCTCTTCCACACCTTTCCTTAGTTTCCAGTGGTTGCTGGCAGTCCTTGGAGTTCCTTGGCTTGTAGGCACATCACTCCAACCTCTGCCTTTGTAGTCATATGGTGGTCTTCCCCATGTGTCTCTCCGCTTCCTTTGAGAACACCAGTTGTATTGAATTAGGGCCCCTTCAAATGACCTCATCTTAACTCGATACATCTGCAGAGACCCTATTTCCAAATAAGGTCACGTTCACAGGTACAAGGGGTTAGAAGTTCAACATGTCTTTGAGAACATAATTTAACCCATTAAGAAAAACAGCAACTTATACAGCCTGATGATATGGGTAATAGAAAGAGGTAGAATCTAAAGAAATTTTGCAGATCAAGGTTAATTTGTTTCTTTAGAGTGTCTAACTCCAAAGGAATGTTGACTAAATATTAATCTAGTAAATGTTTTGTGTGTCTTTTGTAATTAAGATATTCTTTCCTGTGTATTTAGTATAAGGTGTAGCTACTTAAAGCTTAATAATAGACTATGTAGTAGCATTAGAATAGAGAAGGAAAAAACTGTAATCAAGAGAGTTTTATGAGAAGTTTACCAATGCACTATGACAGGAGGCTTTTGTCTTTTCTAGGATCGACTTTGCTAAAACATCAGTAGCAATCCGAAATTTTCTTGCCCTGGATCCAACAGCTTTAGCATCTTTCTGTGAGTAAATACTTTCATTTGATAATTGTGTAATACTTGAATTAGATTGTAATTTTGAACCAGGAAAACTTTAATTTTACTTTTAGAAAGATTTTATATTATTACTACTTATAAACATTACTTACAGATGTTCAGTGGAATTTGCAATTAAGAAAACATGACCGGTGTAATTTTGATACAATTATTTTTCAGTAGAGGTAGATCTAGATAACTGTTAAAAGTTGAATTTGTTCTGTTTCTTAATGTTTTGATTTTGTAATCTCTACTTGATAGCAAACAGATTCAGCTGGCATGACATTTCAGTAACAAATACTATTTTGTATCTTTTTGATAATTTAGGATATGTTTTGTTCTAAGTTATGAGAATATTAATAAAACTAGTTTTAAGACCTTGAGTAAGTCATTTGCTTTCTTAAAAGATCTTCTAGGTTCTTGTAATTTCTAATGATGAAATAGTGAGCATCTCAGAATATCCTTCTGTACCTGTATTCTTTAAAAATAAAATAAGACTAGCTAGCCTACTGAAATTGATCAAATGAATTTCTTTTATGTCATCATCCCCCAAAGTATAGATTATTTTTGACCTTACAGTAATCTATAAATTCAAAATAAACTGAGTTGTTAAAAATACATTATTAGTAATTTCATTTGTCTTTTTCTCAGTGTACTTTACTGCTCTTGTATTATCTCTGAGTCAGCAAATGACAAGTGACAGAATCCATCTTTACACACCTTCTTCTGTTAATGGTAGCCTCTGGTAAGATTCACAATAGCATTAGCAATTGTTGATGGTAATAACAGCAACAATGGGAGTAATGGTACTATTCTTATCCTTCATTCTTTTACATTTTCTCATTTATAAATAATAATGAAGGCCCTGTTTTTGTTTCCAGAATTATGGCAAGAAAATATCCATTACGTTGGTTAGTGGATAACTATTGTTATTTATCTTTGCATTTTTAATGAAATGAATTCTTTTTATAAAAATCTATTTTAGATCTATTAAGTTACGGTTATAAGATCAGTCATATACAATGAACTAGAGAAGCCCTATACCCTCACTCCCAGTCAGGAGGTCTAATACCCCAGAGTAGTGATGGCAGTGGGTAGCTGGGATGGAGTCAGAAAACCAAGCAATGCTAGAAAGAGAGCAATCTAGGGAGAGCCAACCTCCATAGATCAGAGTCACGAGGCTCATGGGCGAGTTGAGAGTCCAATTCACAAAAGTCAGAGGGGCAGTCTTTTTTTGGGAGAGTGGCTAGGGACATGAGTAGCATCACAGTAGTTGAAAGAGAAACTTAGAAAAATTGGCAATACTAAATTTTCACTTACGTCAATGTATAAAGCATATTTGTTTAGAGTTCAGTAACCTTTGAAACTTTGTTCCCATGGTGTGTGTGTGTGTGTGTGTGTAGTTATTTTATAGGGAATTATATAAGATATATTTATTTCATGCTTTACTTGTTATTTCTCTAGGTGAGGACTGCTATATTTTTAAAGTTCATTAAATAGATATATTTGGATATATGAACCCAAATGAAGATATTGCTAATGAGTATTTCTATACCTTTAGGGCAGCAGGTGTCGAGGAACAGGTTCTCCAGCCCTGGATTGTGGTGAATCTGGTGGTGGCCCTTCTGGTTGGACTGTCTTGGCTTTTTTTGTCTTATATGCCAGGCATGGATCTTAGTGAAGGTATTAAAGAAAAAATAGTGGGCCACCTGGGTGGCTCTGTCGGTTGAACGTGTCTGACTCTTGATTTTAGCTTGGGTCGTGATCTTGGTGGTCAGTTCATGATCTTGGGATTGTGGGATTGGACAGTGCTCAGTGGGGAGTCTGCTTCTCTCCCTCTGCACTCCCCCCACGCTCATGTGCACGCTTGTGCTCTCTCTTACAAATAAATCTTTAAAAAAATAAAGAATAAAGAAAAAATAGCATAAGAATATCATGAAATCTGTTGGATTTTATAAATGTTCTTTTAATGGATCTAGCTTATGATATTCTGATAACAAAGATGTATTTAAAATAAAATAATATAAGGAGGAGTGACAACAAAGTAGAGAAACAATGCCAAGATAAGCAGAGTATCTAAGAGAGTCGGAGCCTCAAAGTACTTAAAGAAAGTTGCCTGTCACCCATGTGCATAATTGTATTTAAGAGGTATTTCTTTTCTTGGAATCCTTCAAGTATTTTGTAGTCTTTGTTCTTCATTTCTCCTAGTTTCCTTCTGATCAAAGTATCTCTTAATTTGAAATAAACCATGCTTCATCTGTGTAGCCGTTGTCAGACACATATTCGTTCTTACGTCCTCCTCTACCTGACCCAGGTTCTTCACCCTGCATTGTCTAATGAAGTATTTGGTAATCCTAGCTTTAGCGTGCTCAGTACAAAGTGAGATTTACTAATCTATAGTCCCTAGACTCCTTTTGGAACACCTGGAGAAGAGGAATCGTATTAGCAAACTGAAAGTCCTTGAGCACACTGCTTTAGAAGTGCTAAATTTATTTCCTTGGCAGATGTTCCGCAGTTTCATCATTGAATCTCTTTGATATTTTCTGGACTTTGGTTATGGTTTTATTCTTGATTGGTTTAAATCCTGAGCCTTTTACTGCAATTTGATCAACTAATTACAACCTCAGAAGTCTTAGAATTGAGAACCATCCCAATATTTCCATTTGTAAAAACCAAGACAAAACATGTAATCTGGTGCATTTTTATTCATGAATGTACCTTTTTGCATCATAATTCTCATGTTCCTTCACTGAATATTCAGTTGCTTTATTCCCTTTGGTATATTTAAAGTCTTTTTAAAAGTCGTCTTAGGCTTTACCTATTTTGCTGTTTTTTGTTTTCACTCAGCATAGTTTTTAATCATTCAAGGAATTTTTCATCTAATATTTATATCAAAGGACTTTATTTTATTAAATTCCTAAGGTCTTCTTTTTCTATATTTCTTAGTATTTTGATAAATTACACATCTATGCTAAGTAATAGTTTAAATGTAGATACGTCAACTAATAACATTCTACACTGTGGTTGGGATTCTGCAGTCTTGAGCCTCAATCACAAAGAGTGTGTTACTTACTAAATATTTCCAGAATCCTGCTCTCTTTTGTGAGTCATATAACATTTTATTTCCATGTGGATAAAAAGAGTAAATATAAAATGAGGATGATACACTTTGCTTATTGGGTTGTTGTGGTGATTAGGTGGGATAACACATTTAAGATATCCTGGCACACGCCTCATGTTAGTTCCATGTGCTTGGTCTGCATGTGTCCCTCCATTGTAGATTACCATGGTCACTGTAGAATTAGACCTTTCAGCTGTTTAATGACCCTGGGTTAGCTAAGTGACTTAAATTTTCTGGTAAGAGTTATTATATTGTCTCCATTATATATGTTTTATTTTTCAGCGGTTTACAATACATTTAAAACTTGAACATTTTAAAATGCAAAACTTGCACATTTGTCATGCACTCACCTTTTAAATCAGATTTCATTATCAAGAATTGTTATTTGTACTTGAGGGCTTTCTATTATATATATTAAATATGTCAATATTTCAAGAGACTGTTTAAAACTAAACTTTTTGAGGTACTGGGAAACCATTCTGAGTATGATCTGTTCATTTTCTCTCCCAGAGTTGATGTTCTCCTCTGATGTGGAAGAATATCCAGAAAAAGATAAAGGACTCAAAGCCTCTTCATAATGCCAGCTCACCTTCAGTGTAGTAATGGTCCAGTATTTAGAATTTTTCCTATTCTTGTTTTTAAATGTATTTTTATAAGATATGTACAGGTATATTTGGAATTGATTTTTTGATTATAGAGTACTGAAAATTTTCTCAAGATTATGGAAAATGTTAAAACTTGTATCTGCAATTCATAACCAAACATTAATCTCTCTAGCATTATCATCTTAATGACAAAGGAGGTAATGAGCTCGAAACCAGCAGGTGAAAGTGTTTATTTCCTGTTTTCTCAAATTAGTTGCATTTATAATCATTATCTTAAAAAGCTCTTCTACAGAAACAGCCATTACTTTAGTATTATAAAATATATATCAGGTTTAAACATAAAATTTAGGGAATAGGAAAGAAGGGGGCAAAGACCTTTATTTATTTTTAATGCCTCCTTACTGAATAAATTAAAATATGAAATGTGTCTTTTTTCAAACTGGCTTGGTTGTGGTTATGTATCATGTAATAAGTATAATGTAATTCAGCTTGAAAGATGCTTTACTTCATGACTAATAAAAAGAAAATGTACCTTTTCTGTTTGAAAAGTTTCATATTGGGACTACACCAAAATAAAAAGCTTTTGCACAGCAAAGGAAACCATCAACAAAACGAAAGGCAACCTACTGAATGGGAGAAGATATTTGCAAATACTTGATATATATATATAATATTATATATATGTAATATATAATATTATATATATTATATATATTTATTATTAATATCCAAAATATATAAAGAACTTATACAACTCAACACTAAAAAACAAATAATCCAATTTAAAAATGGGCAGAGGACCTGAATAGACATTTTGCCAAAGAAGGCATACGCATGGCCAACAGACACGTGAAAAGCTGCTTAGCATCACTAATCATCAGGGAAATGCAAATCCAAACCATAATGAAAATTCACCTTACACCTATCAGAATGGATAACAAGTGTTACAGAGGGTGTGGAGAAAAAGGAACCCTTGTGTAATGGTGGGAATGCAAATTGGTGCAGCCACTGTGGAAAACAGTATGGAAGTTCCCCAAAAAATTAAAAATAGAACTACCACATGATCCAATAATTCCACTATGGGGTATTTGTCCAAAGAAAACAGAAACCCTAATTTGAAAAGATACATGCACCCTTAAGTATATTGCAGCATTGCTTACAAAAGCCAAGATAATGGAAACAGCCCGTGTCCGTCCACAGATGAATGGATAAAGAAGATGTGCTATATACATTGGAATAGTACTCAGCCATTTTTTTTTAAGATTTTATATATTTATTTGACAGAGAGAGACAGCGAGAGAGGGAACACAAGCAGGGGGAGTGGGAGAGGGAGAAGCAGGCTTCCCGCCGAGCAGGGAGCGCGACGTGGGGCTCTATCCCAGGACCCTGGGATCATGACCTGAGCCGAAGGCAGATGCCTAACAACTGAGCCACCCAGGCGCCCCCACTCAGCCATTTTTTAAAAAATCATGAAATCTTGACATTTTCAACAATATGGATGGACCGGGTGCCTGGGTGGCTCAGTTGGTTAAGCGACTGCCTTCGGCTCAGGTCATGATCCTGGAGTCCTGTGATCGAGTCCCACATCCAGCTCCCTGCTCAGCAGGGAGTCTGCTTCTCCCTCTGACCCCCCCCCTTCATGCTCTCTCTCTCTCTCATTCTCTCTCAAATAAAATAAATAAAATCTTTAAAAAAAAACCAATATGGATGGACCTAGAGGGTATAATGCTAAGTGGGATACATCAGTCAGAGAAAGACAAATACTGTATGATTTCACTCATGTGAAATTTAAGAAACAACGAAGACTAAAAAAAAAAAAAAAAACCTGACTCATAAATATAGAGACAAACTGCTGGTTTCCAGAGGGGGAGATGGGTGGGCGGATGGATGAAATAAAGGGGATTAAGAGGTACAAGCTTCCAGTTACAAAATAAGTACGTCACGGGGATGGAGAGCACAGCATAGGGAAGATAGTCAATAAGGTGGTAAAAATGGTGAAGAAGGGGTCCACAATCAAGGGGCATGGGTGATCTCTAGAAGCTGAGAACAGTCCGTGGCTGACAGCAAGGAAATGGATGTGGGCTCAGTCCCACATCTTTAAGGAACTGAATTTTGCCAACATCCCAGATGAGCAAAGAAACAGATCTTCCCCTAGAACCTCCACAAAGGAATTCAGCCCTGCTGACCCTTGATTTTAGGGTGACCCATGTCAGACTCTGATGGACAGAATGCTAAGATAGCAAATGTGTGTTGTTTAACCTGCTAAATTTGTTGGAATTTGTTAGGGCAGCAATAGAAAGTTAATACAAAGTTGAAGGGAGTTTTGCTCCTAACATCCTACAGAATTAAGCTCTGGAGCTGCTGTGAAATGCAACTGGGAATGCTGGCTGTGTTGATTAATAGTGTACCTGGCATGGGCGTATCACCTTTAAATTCTTCAGGTCTGGGAAGTACGACCTGGACTTCAAATCTCCCGATCACCCCAGCGAGTACCTATTCCCTGAGCAGCTGGTGGACCTGTATGAGTGTTATCAGAAGCTTTGGCCGTGATGATCGAGAAACTTTGAGGAAGTTCACTGCCAATTATGTCTCCATAAGTGGCTCAAAGTCATCTTTTTTCTCACCTTTCTCTCTCCATCAAGTGTGGGTAGGGTGGCTTAGTGGAGTTTCTGAGGTGTCAGTAGGCAAGATCCCCAGTGAGGTTTTTGTTGTTTTTTGGGGTGCAAACTATTCAGTAATTAACACCTACCTCTCCCCACTCCCCATAAGCAGAAGAAAACATAGAAACTCCTAGGCCCATTACCCAGAGATTCAGATTCCATAGGTCTGAGGTGGTACCTTGAAAACAGCTGTTTAGAAGATGTCCCAGGTGATTGTGATATAGCTAGTAGACTAACCAACACGTGGGACCTCTGGCCTATATACACCATCTGTAATCAATTATGAAACGTAAAGCTTGGATTAAGATACATGATTTGATTTCAATCAAATTGCTAGGTTTGTGAGAGGACAAAAAAAATGAGAAAAGGCATAAAATATACTACCTGCCTTCTAGAGGCTCCTAATCAAGTCAGAAAAATAGATAGGCATAGGAGTTACAGAATCTAGGAAAGTATGGGTATGGGTTGGGTGTGGGCATGTCCTTTATAGGATGGATGGCATTTCTACTGGTGGAGATGGGGGCAAGGTAAAGGCCATATGCATGAGTGAGCTCTGAGGGCTTTTCCCTTGGAAACTATCAAAAGTAAAAATGTTGAAAGACTAGTGTTATAGCAACTGTAATGTAGATTAACCTAGATTTAATAATTGTTAAAATTTTGCCACGTTTGCTCATTTGTTTTTCCTTATACCCCCCTTTTGTTCTTGCTTCATCTTTTTTTTTTTTTAAGAGAGGGAGAGAGAGATGGAGAGGTGGGGAGCAGAAGGAGAGAGAGGGAGAATCTCAAGCAGGCTCCTTCACTCAGCGTGGAGCCCGACATGGGGCTCAACCCCACAACCCCGAGATCATGCCCTGAGCCAAAATCAAGAGTGGGACACTCAACTGACTGAGCCACCCAGGCACCCCTGTTCTTGGTAAATCTTTTGAAAGTAAGTGGGAAACATCATGTCACAATATGTAAACATGCATGCTCCAAAAATAAGAACATTTGTTTACATAGCACAGTATCATTAAATAGTCTATCCTCAAATTTCCCCAGTTGTCTCTCAAGAAGTAGTCAAGGTTTGCATATTTCATTTGCTTGTTTTATCTCTTAATTTTATTTAATTTTATTTTTTTAAAGATTTATTTATTTATTTGAGAGAGAGAGAATGAGAGAGGGGAGGGTCAGAGGGAGAAGCAGTCTCCCTTACTGAGCAGGGAGCCCGATATGGGACTCGATCCCGGGACTCTGGGATCATGACCTGAGCCGAAGGCAGTCACTTAACCAACTGAGCCACCCAGGCGCCCTTATCTCTTAATTTTAAGTGGCCTTCTCACCTTCTTTCTCCTCCCATGACATTTTTAACTGAAAAGTTTCCTGAGATAAATGTAGATTCATGCATATTTGAGAAATAATACAACGAAATCCTTTGTACACCTTGCCAGTGTCTCTGAATAATATTTTACAAAGCTGTAGTATAATATCATATCTGGAATATTGACATTGATAAAACCCACTGATCTTATTCAAATTTCCCTAGTTTTACTTACACTGGTGTGTGTGTGTGTGTGTGCGTGTTAATTTCTATACAGTTTTACGAGTCATGTAGGTTTGTGTATCTACCTTCTTAGTCAAGATACTGAACAGTTCCCCAAACCACGGAAATCTCTCACTGTTGCCCTTTTATATCTCCCTCCCACATCCCCATCTCTGCACCTCTAACTCCAATCTCTGGCTGTCTAAGCTGTCTTCTATTGCTGAAATTTTGTCATCTCAAGAATGTAATCTTTTGGAATTATCTTTCTTCTGCCCAGGAGATTCATCCAAGCTGTGTGTTCATTTCTTTTCATTGCTCAGTTGTACTCTGAGATAGATACCTGCTGCAGTTTGTTTAACCATTTCCCTCTTGGAAAACATCTGAGTTGATTCCATTTTTTGGCTGTTATGAATAAAACTGCTAAGAACATTTGTGTGCAGGTTTTTGTGGGACTTGTGTGTTTTTATTTCTCTGGGATACTGCCCAGGAGTGCAATTGCTAGGTTGTATGGTAGTTACATGTTTAATTTTTTAAGAAATTGCCAAACTGTTTTCCAAGTGGCTGTAACCTTCTATATTTCCTCTTCACATTTTTTTTAAAGAATCCAAACCATTTTGTTTTCGAATGTCCCACCTACATTTTGTATTTGTTTGATTTTTTTCCTAATAGCATCATTCAATTTGTTCTCTATCTCCTGAATTTCCTGTACACTGGAGGTTAGGTCTAGAAGTTTGACTAGATTTAGGTTAGATATTTTCTATGTTGCATCACATGAGCCCTAAGGAAGTCATCATGAGCTGGTGGGCAGCATGTCTCTTTGGCACAGTAAACACCACACAGCACAGACCCCGATGACAACAAACATGTATTGAGGGTTTTGGGCTCTTGTGCCATGAGCCCTGAGGGGTACAAGCTGAGGATCAGGTTCCTGCCCCCAAATAACTATCTTTTGAAATTAACTAATTCTGATAGCATGAGTCCACTAATAGTGATATGCCAGGTTGTAGCTTAGAGACAACAGTTAATTCTGCTTTGAGAGTATGTATATGGGGTTATAAGATTTAACTGAAAGCTGAAGTTTGAGCTGGCTCATGAATAAAAGAAAAATAGATCCCAAGTAGAATAGTAATAAATAATGATCCTGAGATAGAGTGCATTTTGGATACCCTTCATTTCCAAATTAAGGAATTCAAATTTATGGCTAAAAAAGAAGCTCTGAAAGTTTCTAGTTTTGTTTCTATTTTTATTTTTTGGTTTTGTTTGTTTTTAAAGGTAACCTGTATTAATATTGGGGCAGTGGAAAGGGTGGATAACAGCAGGCTGGGAGATCCAGGATTAAATCATTGCAGTTGTGTATGTGAAGTGTCTTAAATTAGGTGCCATAAAAAGAAAGAATAGGGTTCAAATATTTAGGGTTAGAATTTAAAAAAATGTCTGAAGTTTTAAGCTTTTGTGGCTATGATATTGCCATATTAAATGAGTTTGGAACATACTAGAAGTCTGGGAGGGAAGATGATTATTAATGTGTATTATGAGTGTATGGGACAGTAAAGATGTCCAAGTAGACTGTTGGAAACATAATATCTGGAGCTCAGGGGATAGCATAAGGAAGTGATTATTGATATTGTAAATCTCCCAGAAGGAATTGGTTTAGGGAAAAGAGGCTTACGATGGTTTAAGGGGCAGACAAGAAAATGAACTAAGGTGTTCAATCACAGTGCTGAGGAGCCTTGTTCACCAGCATGCTATGACTCCCTTGTAAGGGAGACTGAAATGGCTTAGGCAAGTGCTTGCAGCTGATCCTCCAGGTTCATTAGGCTCACAGTCTCCCGAAACCAGCTCTGGCAGGTGAAGGTGTGTGTGTGTGTGGGGGGGTCACACGTGTGTACGCATGCGCGGGAAAAGCCCAGGCCAGGTGACTAGAGGACTGCGCCTGCGCAGTAGCAGGCCGGCAGTTAAGCGCAGACCCCTCCAGCAGAGGATGGAGGAATGGAGCTTCCCCCAAAGTGGCTTAAGGGTTCTAACGCCGCTGATAACCGCGGCGGGCAGGTCCATTCCCTGTACACAGCCCCTATACTTCAGAAGAGTCCGAATGCTAACCTGGAAATCATGCACAGCAAAGCATCAGAGTTTTCTTCGTCTCCTAACTTCCAGGACCATAACAAGACCATGATTCTGCCCAAGGATGAGAACAAGGAGGGCGCTGGGTACCGGCTGCTGAACGTGAGTGGGGGCCCGGCCGGAGGCGTCTGTCCCCTACTTGACCACCTAGAGGGCTGGGGAAGGACCGAGGGGTCAGTGCATGCAGATGGGAGGGAAAGAGACCTGCCCTAAGTTGGAAGGTGTTAATAACTGAGGAAGCGCTTACTTGTGAGACCTTGAAGATTATTTAACTTGTCAGAACCTGTTAGATTAAGACAATAATTTAGATAATAATTATGACAATCTACGTTACTTATAGGGTCGTCTGAAGATCTGAGGGAGCTAATGATGTAAAGTGTTTACCACTGCAAAGCACAGAGTCAATAAGTGTCAGCTGCTGTCGTCGTTGACGTCAGTGATGCTGTCCTCACCATCATTAGGTTTTCATTTATATGGTTAAAGGGCTAAACTCCAGAAACTTCAGTTACCTTTGTTTTCAATTCCTGAGGTTCTTACAGATGAACTTACAGGAGCAAATCTGCGTCTTTTCTGCAAAGTGAATTGGCCTCCTGTTATTAATTAGAAAGATTAATTTCTATTTGAAATGTGTGAAATGCTTGAGTTTACCATATAGTGGTATAACCAGAGGATGGAGGAAATGGAAAGCGAAAATCAAATTGAAACTCACTTTTTCAAAGTGTTAGAAGATCATTAGGAAATTTCACATTTTCCGTTGGTCTTAAGTTATTAAAAAATAGTACAGGGCGCCTGGGTGGCTCAGTCGTTGAGCGTCTGCCTTAGGCTCAGGTCATGATCCCAGGGTCCTGGGATCGAGTCCCGCATCGGGCTCCCTGCTCGGCGGGAAGCCTGCTTCTCCCTCTCCCACTCCCTCTGTGTTCCTGCTCTCACTGTCTCTCTCTGTCAAATAAATAAAAATCTTAAAAAAAAAAATAGTACAGATAAAAGTATTAGGAGCAAACGGTATACAAAAAGATGATGTCCTCTGTAGAGTTAGGAAGTTGAATTACTTGATCTCTATAGTACCCTAATTCCAAAAACTTCGAATACTCTTGATTCATTGTTAAGATAAATTGAGAGCATTTTAGGATTTAGCTATAACAGTAGGAAAAATTGCAAAGGTTGTGTAAGAGGGATGTGCTTGGAAGTTTAGGCCATAGAAGGTGTTTGTTGTGTATCGTTTTAAGGAATATGGACTTTACTTTGTGGAACGGTGATTTCCACAATTTTTTTGAGTATGAGGATTCGTTTTTATTGTGAAAAAGGAAAGTTTCTCACCAAAGAGTAACTGGCTCTTTACTGTCTACTGACTGGGAAAATCTATAATGACAAAAAGCTACCATGCAGCAGTGTTTTTAATTTGCTTATAGGTACAACAGCATCTACATATGTTCAGAGGAGTAGTGCACCTATATGCAAGGTACAGTGTTTACCCAAGTTTGCTTTCCCAAACTATTTGACCATAGAATATCTTAATATTTTGGCAGAACAACAAAAAGCTTAGGAAATGAAATGTGCTCTTGGATTTAGTTATAATGACCTCATAGAGGAATTCTTTTCAGACACAGGTGCAGAGGAATGAGTTTATGTGCTAGAGATGTTCATTATACAACAAATTTAGAGTAATACAAGTATATGTTATTAAAATTATTATAATAGCTATAAGATACACAATGTAGACCATTGAACACAGAATGGAAGGCCCTCTTTATTAAATCTGCCTATGCATCAGTACACATGGAACATTGTATATTTAGGCAACAGGTAGTCTTTCTATGATTTCTTGGCATTTTATGGCACATGATTTCTTGAAAGCAGATCATCATAGGGTAATACTATATAAATGTGTTTAGCATTTTCTGTTCAAAACAAAACTTCTGTTTAAAACTTGGAAGCAAATACATCACTGAGGTATTTCACATCTTTTGGAATACATTTTAGAAAACAGTAGTTTGCAGATAATGCTTAGAATACATTTGACTTCAAGGATATTCAAAGTTGAGAACCATGGCTACAGGAGATAGGAAAAGCTGGTGGGTTTTAAGCAGGGAGATGACATGGATCAGATGTGCTTTGTTGAAAAAATTGACTATTCAGGTTTAAGGAGAGATTAAAGACCTAGCAGTCAATGAGGACAGTAAAATCTCTGAGGGGATGGAAAAGCATGGGCTCCAAAGCACAAGTAGCAGTATCCTCTTTGGATAGGAAGAAGGGCATCTCTTCCTCCAGACCAGTGTTTATTTTATCCTTGGATCACCCGTATCCAAATCTTTGGGAGTGCTTATTAAAATCTAGATCCTTGGGGTGCCTGGGTGGCTCAGTCGTTAAGTGTCTGCCTTTGGCTCACATCATGATCCCAGGGTCCTGGGATCGAGCCCCGCATCGGGCTCCCTGCTCTGCAGGAAGGCTGCTTCTCCCTCTCCCACTCCCCCTGCTTATGTTTCCTCACTCGCTGTGTCTCTGTCAAATAAATAAATAAAATCTTTAAAAAAAAAATCTAGATTCTTGGGCCTCCACCTTAGACCTACTGAATCAAGAAGGCTGGGGCCCCAGGAATATGCTCAAATCTTAAACTACCCCAGCAGTTCTTAGATTCATGTTTGCAAATTACTGTAGATAGGTGGCAAAAGATAGGCATGGATGTGGGGATTGTAGATTGAGGGTGTAGGTTGGAGAAGAAAGCAACTGGAACCAGAAGAGTTTCATGAACCGGGTGAAAGAAAAAGGAGGGATAATTGGAGGTCTCAGTGAGATTAAAAGGTGTATTGAATGTAAAGTACTAAGGGAATTGGAAGGATTAACTAGAGACAGTGCTCAGATTGAGGGATAGTGCAGCTTATGACTTGAGTAAAAATGTGGATTATGTACCCAGCACCTTAATGTCAGTTCTTTAAACCTTGCCCATTCCTTTCAGCAGCTCACTGCCTTTCTGCATCTTGGACCTTGTCTTCCCTCTGAGGATTTCACCTCTAAAATCCTAAAACCTAGTTTGCTGCTTCCTAACCTCTCATTACTTTACTTTTATTACACCTATGCTTTGAAATATGTACCAAGTTTTGTGTTAGACGCTGAGGGATGCAATGGTGAACCACACAGGCAAAGCACCTTCCTGGAGGAAGCTAACTTTCAAATTGGAGAGACAGTTACAGATTATGATTTGGACTGGGGATCAGAGAAGGTCTCTCTGAGGATGTGGCTTTTAAGTGAAAAGCTGAAGAGGCTAGCCATTGAAAGAGCGGAGTTGGTGGAGAGAGCACAAGAGGGAGTAAATAAGCGTGAAGTTTTTGCAGAGGGATAGTGTGGAATATTCACGGAACATGGTGAATAAGAGGCAGAGTGGTGTTAAATGGGGCCATAGCATATCTTTTTGTGTGTTTAAGATCCCTTAAATTTTTTTTTGTGTGTGTGTGAATTTTCTGTTCACATTATTTTCTTAAGAGAATTTTGTTCTCCCCCCCCCCCCTTTTCAAAAGTTCTTTATTAGGGATATTAGATCTCCATCTGTGATATGTGTTACAGATATTTTCTCACGATTCAACTGTTATTTTGACTGTTGATGGTACTTTTTGCTATGTAAAAGGGTTCTTAATCTTATGAGGTCAAATTTATCAGTCTTTTATTGCAGCTGAATTGTGTTAAATTAGTTAAAAACTGTGTACATACACCCAGGTCATAAATGAATTTACCTGTTACCTTTTAGTACTTGTATCATTTTTACACTTAATCTCTTATTTAATCATTTACATTTAAATGCCTGATTTCTTTGGATTGCATGTATGAGGTATGGATTTAATTTTTTTCTTTCTCAAAGTAGATGTCTCTAAACCATTTATTAAGGAAAAAAATCAGTCTTTGCCCCAGTAATTTAAGATGTCACCTTTATACTAAGTGACCGTATTTATTTGATTTTTTTTTTGGACTTTCTATTCCACTGGTCTGTTTATCAATTCATATACCAGGACCATTCTATTTTATTTTAAAGATTTATACTATGTTTTAATGTCAGGTAAGACTGGTTCCCTGCTTTGTAATTTTCCTTTTCTAGTGATATCCGGGCTATTTTCACTTCTAAAAAAACACTATTATTAACTTGTTTATCTCAGTAAAGAAGCTTGTATTCTTCTATAAGGATTGCATTAAATTAATAAGTTAGGTAACTGACATCTTTATGATGTTGACTTGCCCTATCTAAGAACAAGAGATATCTTTCCATTTATTCAGATCTACTTTTGTGTCTTTCAGAAGGGTTTTAATGGTTTCCTTTTAGGAGTTTTACATAATTCTTGTTAAGATTATTCCTAAGGTGGGGCTTTTTCTACGCTATATCCTTACTTAATTTTTGTGTATATTAAGGCTGTTGGTTTCTGTATGTTAATTTCATAACCTGCTTCCTTATTGAATTTTTAAACATTTGAGCTAGTGTTGCTATTAATTCTCTAGAGTTTTAGATACAATCAGATCATCTTCAAATAGAGCTATTTTATGTTTTTTCCCCCAATTCTCTTGCCTTTAGTTGATTTATCTAATTGCTTTGGCTCATGACACCAGTAAGATGTTGAAGAGTGATGGTGATAGTAGGCAACCTTGCTTTGTTCCTGATCTTAGTAAAGTGCTTTTTGTATTTCCCCAGCAAATGAAATACTGGCTTCAAGACTGGCTTAATTCCTACTTTTGAGAGTGTTTTAATCGGGAAAGGATATTGAATTTTGTCAGAGGCCATATAAACATGTATGGAGATAATCATATAATTTTTCTCTCTAGATCTGTGATGTATGGTATATTAATGATTTTCTTAACATTAAACCAATTTGCATTCCTGGAATTAATTCCACTTGGTTATTGCATATTATTTTCTTAATGTAGTGCTTGATTCTGTTTATTATTTTATTTGGTATTTTTGTATCAATATAAGTGATATTTGTCTATAATTTTCTTTATCAGTTTAGGTATCAGTGTTATGCTTGCTTTCACAGAAATAGTAAAGTTTTCTTTAATATTCAATGGGACAGTTTATGGTGCCATGGGATATCTGTTCTTTGAAGATTTGATAGAATTCCCTGTAACACCTCCTGGGCCTGGCGCTTTTTTTGTAGTGGCAGTTCCTTGCTAATTTTCTCTATTTCTTTTATGGAAATTGGTCTGTTTAAGCTGTTTACCACTAATGAGGTAAATTTTGTTAAGTTTTATTTCCTTAGGAAATTATTCATTTCACTTAGATTTTAAATATATTTGCAGGTCTGCAAAGGTCTTCTATGATTTTTCAAAGTCTTCTGTGTTTCATTGGCTATTTCCATCTTGTTATTTCTTACTTGTGTGGGCTTTTTTTTTTTTAGTTATGATTCTGTTAAAGATGGTTTTCTTTGAGTATAGCTGACACACAGTGTTACATTAGTTTCGGTTGTACAACTTAGTGATGTGGCAAGTTTATACATTGTGCTGTGTTAACCACAAGTGTAGTTGCCATCTATCCTGATACAGTGTTACTACAGTATCATTGATTGTATTCCTTAGGCTGTGCCTTTAATTCCCATGAGTTATTCATTTCATAACTGGAAGCCTATATCTACCTCTCCCTTCACCCCAACCTCTCTCTGGCAACCATCAGTTTGTTCTCTGTATTTATAAGTCTGATTTTACTTTTTGTTTGTTTATTCATTTTATTAGATTTCACTTATGAGTGGAATCATATGGCATTTGTCTTTCTCTGACTGACTTATTTCACTTAGCGTTATACCTTCTAGGTCCATCCATGTTGTCTCAAATGACACAATTTCATCTTTTTTATGGTGGTGTAATATTCCATTGTATGTATATACCACATCTTCTTTATCCATTCATCTGTGGATGGACACTTGGGTTGCTTCGATATCTTGACTATTGTAAATAATGCTGCAATAAACATAGGGGTGCATATATCTTTTCAATTAGTGTTTTTATTTTCTTTGGGTAAATACCCAGTAGTGTGATTGCTTGATCATCAGGTAGTTCTATTTTTAATTTTTTGGAGGAACCTCCATACTGTTTTCCACAGTGGCTGTACCAGTTTTCATTCCCACCAACAATACATGAGGGTTCCTTTTTCTCCACATCCTCACCAACACTTGTTTCTTGTGTTTTTGATTTTAGATATTCTGATAGATGTAGGGTGATATCCCATTGTGGTTTTGTTTTGCATTTCCCTGATGACGGGTGATGTTGAGCATCTTTTCATGTGTCTCTTGCCCATCTGTGTGTCTTCTTTGGAGAAATGCTAATCAGGCCCTCTGCCCATTTTTTAATTGGATTGCTTGTTTTCTTTGTTGGTGAGTTGTATGAGTTCTTTATTTTGGTTACTATTTTTTTTTTAAAGATTTTATTTATTTGACAGAGACTACAGCGAAAGAGGGAACACAAGCAGGGGGAGTGGGAGAGGGAGAAGCAGGCCTCCCGCAGAGCAGGGAGCCCGACGTGGGGCTCGATCCCAGGACCCTGGGATCATGACCTGAGCGAAAGGCAGACGCTTAACGACTGAGCCACCCAGGCGCCCCAGATACTCTTTATCAGATATGTTATTTGCGAATATCTTCTCCCATCTCATAGATTGTCTTTTAGTTTTGTTGATGGTTTCCTTTGCTGTGCAGAAGCTTTTTATTTTGATGTAGTCTCAATAGTTGATTTTTGGTTTTGTTTCCTTTGCCTTAGGAGACACATTTAGAAAAATATTGCTACAGCTGATGTCAGAGAAAACACTGTCTTTGCTCTCGTCTAGAATTTTTATGGTTTCAAGTCTCACATTTAGGTCTTTAACCCATTTTGAGTTTACTTTTATATATGGTATAAGAAAATGGTCCAGTTTCATTCTTTTGCATGCAGCTGTCCAGTTTCCCAACCATTTGTTGTAGAGACTGACATTTTCCCATTGCATATTCTTGCCTCCTTTGTCAAAGATTAATTGACCATATAATCATGAGTTTATTTTTGGACTTTCTTTTTTTTTTTCTCATTAAACTTTTGTTTTAATGGGTCTCAAAATTCTGTGACAGATTTTTGGTCAAGTTGTTTCCATTAAAAAGTACTGATTTTAAAAACTAATAACTTAAAACTGCCACACACACACACACACACACACACACACACACACACACACACACACACAAACATGGTCCACAAAACATTCTCCTTTCCTTCTGAAGGTTTTATGATGCATTGTTATCATTAACCAGTCTTTTACTATTAAACTTAAATGGCCAATTGACACAAACAGTTCTGAGACCGTTCTTCCACCACTGATTAAGACTGGGGTGGCAGGTATTGGGGATAATATTCATTTAGCCTTCTGAGCTTTCTGGGCAGACTTGGTGACCTTGCCAGCTCCAGCTGCCTTCTTGTCCACTGCTTTGATGACACCCACAGCAACCGTCTGTCTCATGTCACGAACAACAAAACGGCCCAGAGGAGGATAGTCAGAGAAGCTCTCAACACACATAGTCTTGCCAGGAACCATATCAACAATGGCAGCATCACCAGATTTCAAGAACTTGGGACCATCTTCCAGCTTTTTTCCAGATCAACGATCTATTTTCTCCTTCAGCTCAGCAAACTTGCAAGCAATGTGAGCCGTGTGACAATCCAGCACAGGTGCATATCCAGCACTGATTTGGCCTGGATGGTTCAGGATAATCATCTGAGCCGTGAAGCCAGCTGCTTCCATTGGTGGGTCATTTTTGCTGTCACCAGCCACATTGCCATGACGAACATCTTTGACAGATACGTTCTTGACATTGAAGCCCACATTGTCCCCAGGAAGAGCCTCACTCAAAGCTTCATGGTGCATTTCAACAGACTTTACTTCAGTTGTAACATTGACTGGAGCAAAGGTGACCACCATCCCAGGTTTAAGAACACCAGTCTCGACTCGGCCCACAGGGACAGTACCAATACCACCAATTTTGTAGACGTCCTGGAGAGGCAGATGCAAAGGCTTGTCAGTTGGACGAGTTGGTGGCAGGATGCAATCCAGAGCTTCAAGCAGTGTGGTTCCACTGGCATTCCCATCTTTATGGGTGACTTTCCATCCCTTGAACCAAGGCATGTTAGCACTTGGCTCCAGCATGTTGTCACCGTTCCAACCAGAAATTGGCACAAATGCTACTGTGTCAGGGTTGTAGCCAGTTTTCTTAATGTAGGTGCTGACTTCCTTAACGATTTCCTCGTATCTCTTCTGGCTGTAGGGTGGCTCAGTGGAATCCATCTTGTTAACACCAATAATTAGTTGTTTTACACCCAGTGTGTAAGCCAGAAGGGCATGCTCACGGGTCTGCCCATTCTTGGAGATACCAGCTTCAAATTCACCAACACCAGCAGCAACAATCAGGACAGCACAGTCAGCCTGAGATGTGCCTCTAATCATGTTTTTGATAAAGTCTCTGTGTCCTGGGGCATCAATGATGGTCACCTAATACTTGCTGGTCTCGAATTTCCACAGGGAGATATCAATGGTGATACCACGTTCACGTTCAGCTTTCAGTTTATCCAAGACCCAGGCATACTTGAAGGAGCCCTTTCCTCCTCAAATTTTTCGATAGTTCTTTTGTCGATCCCACCACATTTGTAGATCAGATGACCAGTAGTGGTAGACTTGCCCGAATCTATGTGTCCAATGAAGACGATGTTGATGTGAGTCTTTTCCTTTCCCATTTTGGTTTAGGTTGAGTGGTGGTTTTCACGACACCTGTGTTTTGGCGGCAAACCCGTTGCGAAAAAAAAAGCTATTTTTGGACTTTCAGTTCTGTTCTATTGATCTATGTGTCTGTTTTTCTTTTTAAATTTTACTTAAATTCAATTTAGTTAATATATAGTGTATTATTAGTTTTAGAGGTAGAATTTAGTGATTCATCAGTTGCCTATAACACCTAGTGCCCATCACATGATGTGCCCTCCTTAATGCCCATCACCCAGTTACCCCATCCCCCACACTCCTCCCCTCCAGCAGCCCTCAGTTTGTTTCCTAGAGTTAAAATCTCTTATGGTTTGCCTCCCTCTCTGCTTTTATCTTACTTTATTTTTCCTTCCCTTTCCCTATGCTCATCTGTTTTGTTTCTTAAATTCCACATAGGAGTGAAATCATGTGATATTTTTCTTTCTCTGCCTGACTTGTTTCGCATAGCATAATACCCCCTAGTTCCATCCATGTCATTGAGGTTGACAAGATTTCATTCTTTTTGATGGCCAAGTAATATTCCATTGTATATACATAACACATCTTCTTTATCCATTCATCTGTCAGTGGACATCTTGGCTCTTTCCATAGTTTGGCTCTTGTGGACATTGCTGCTATAAACATTGGGGTGCATGTGCCCCTTCAATCACTATTTTTGTATCCTTTGGGTAAATACCTAGAAGTGCAATTGCTGGGTTATAGTGTAGTTCTATTTTTAACTTTTTGAGGAACTGCATACTGTTTTCCAGAGTGGCTGCACCAGTTTGCATTTCCACCAATAGTGTAAGAGGGTTCCCCATCCCTCACCATTATCTGTTGTTTCCTGAGTTGTTCATTTTGGCCATTCTGACCAGTGTGAGGTGATATCTCATTGTGGTTTTGATTTGTATTTTCCTGATGTCAAGTGATGTTGATCATTTTTTCATGTGTCTGTTGGCTATTTGTATGTCTTCTTTGGAGAAATGTCTGCTCATGTCTTCTGCCCATTTCTTGACTGGATTATTTGTTTTTTTGGGTGTTGAGTTTGATAAGTTCTTTATAGATCTTGGATACTAGCCCTTTATCCATAAATGTCATTTGCAAATATCTTCTCCCATTCTGTAGGTTGTCTTTTAGTTTTGTTGACTGTTTCTTTGCTGTGCAAAAGCTTTTTATCTTGATGAAGTCTCAGTAGTTCATTTTTGCTTTTGTTTCCCTTGCCTCTGGAGACCTGTTTAGCAAGAAGTGCTGCAGCCTAGGTCAAAGAGGTTGCTGCCTGTGTTCTCCTCAAGGATTTTGATGAATTCCTGTCTCACATTTAGGTCTTTCATCCATTTTGAGTTCATTTTTATGTATGATGTAAAAAAAAAAAAGGTCCAATTTCATTCTTCTACATGTGGCTGTCCAATTTTCCCACACTATTTGTTGAAGAGACAGTCTTTTTACCATTGGATATTTGGTTTGTTAAAGATTAGTTGACCGTAGAGTTGAGGGTCCATTTCTGGGCTCTCTATTCTGTTCCATTGATCTTTGTGTCTGTTTTTGTCCCAGTACCATACTGTCTTGATGATTACAGCTTTGTAATAGAGCTTGAAGTCTGGAATTGTGATGCCACCGGCTTCGGTTTTCTTTTTCAATATTACTGTGGCTATTTGGGGTCTTTTCTGGTTCCATACAAATTTTAGAGTTGTTTGTTCCAGCTCTGTCAAAAATGCTGGTGGTATTTTTATAGGGATTGCATTGAATGTGTAGATTGCTTTGGGTAGCATAAACATTTTAACAATATTCTTCCACTCCATGAACATGAGATTTTTCCTTTTTTGTGTGTGTCTTCCTCAGTTTCTTTCATAAATGTTCTATAATTTTCAGAGTACAAATCTTTCACTGATTTGGTTAGGTTTATTCTTAGGGATCTTATGGTTTTTGGTGCAATCTTACGGTTTTTGGTGCAATTATAAATAGGATTGATTCCTTGATTTTCTGCTGCTTCATTTTTAATGTATACGAATGCAACAGACTTCTGTGCATTGATTTTATGTCCTGCAACTTTGCTGAATTCCTATATCAGTTCTAGCAATTTTTTGCTGGGATCTTTTGGGTTTTCTACATAGAGTATCATGTCATTTTTGAAGAGTGAAAATTTGACTTCTTTGCTGATTTTGATGCCTTTTATTTCTTTTTGTTGTCTGATTGCTGTGGCTAGGACTTCTAATACTATGTTGAACAGCAGTGGTATGAGTGGACGTTCCTGACCTTAGGGGGAAAGCTCTCAGTTTTTCCCTGTTGAGGATGATATTCACTGTGGGTCTTTCATATATGGCTTTTCTGATGTTGAGATACATTCCCTCTACCCCTACATTGTGGAGGGTTTTTAATCAAGAAAGGATGCTGTATTTTGTCAAATGCTTTTTCTGCATCAGTTGAGAGGATCATATGGTTCTTATCCTTTCTTTTATTAATGTCGTGTCTCACATTGGTTTTCTAATTTTATTTTTTTTTTAAAGATTTTATTCATTTATTTGACACACAGAGATAGTGTGAGAGAGACAGAGCACAAGCAGGGGGAGCGACAGGCAGAGGGAGAGGGAGAAGCAGGTTCCCCGCTGAGCAGGGAACCCGATGCAGGGCTCGATCCCAGGACCCTGGGATCATGACCCGAGCCGAAGGCAGATGCTTAACCAACTGAGCCACCCAGGCGCCCCTCACATTGATTGATTTGCAGATGTTGAACCACCCCTGCAGCCCAGGCATAAATCCCACTTGGTCATGGGGTCATGGTGAATAATCCTTTTAATATACTGTTGGATCCTATTAGCTAGTCTCTTGGTGAGAATTTTTGCATCCATGTTCATCAGGGATATTGGCGTGTAGTTCTCTTTTTTAGTGGAGTCTTTAGTTTTGGGATCAAGGTAATGCTGGCCTCATAGAAGGAGTTTGGAAGTTTTCTTTCCATTTCTATTTTTGGAACAGTTTCAGAAGTATTGGTGTTCTTAAAATGTTTGGTAGAATTCCCCTGGGAAGCCATCTGGCCTTGGACTCTGTTGGGAGATTTTTGATTACTGCTTCAATTTCCTTGCTGGTTATGGGTCTGTTTGGGTTTTCTGTTACTTCCTGTTTCAGTTTTGGTAGTTTATATGATTCTAGGAATTTAGCTGTTTCTTCCAGATTGCCCTTTTGTTGGCATATAATTGCTCATAATACGTTCTTATATTTGTATTTCTGTGGTGTTGGTTGTGATTTCTCCTCTTTCATTCATGATTTTATTAATTTGGCCCTTTCTCTTTTCTTTTTGAGAAGTCTGGCTAGGGGTTTATCAGTCTTGTTAATTCTTCAAAAGAACCAACTCCTAGTTTCGTTTATCTGTTCTTTTTTATTATTATTATTTCTATATTATTGATTTCTGCTCTGATCTTTATTATGTTCCTTCTCCTGATGGATTTAGGCTTTATTTGCTATTCTTTTTTCAGCTCCTTTAGGTATAAGGTTAGGTTGTGTATTTGAGACTTTTATTGCTTCTTGAGGAAGGCCTGTATTGCTATATAAACTTCCCTCTTAGGACTGTCCTTGCTGCATCCCAGAAGTTTTGAATTGTCATGTTTTCATTTTCATTTGAGTCCATGTATTTTTTTTAATTCTTCATTAATTTCCTGGTTGACCCATTCATTCTGTAGTATGATGTTCTTTAACCTCCATGTATTTGTGGTCCTTTCATATTTTTTTCTTGTGGTTGACTTCAAGTTTCATAGCACTGTGGTCTGAAAATATGCATGGTATGATTTCAGTCTTTTTGTACCCATTGAGTCCTGTTTTGTGACCCAGTATGTGATCTATTCTGGAGAATGTTCCCTGTGCACTTGAAAAAAATGTATATTCTGCTTTAGAATGAAATGTTCTGAATATATCATTTAAATCCATCTGGTCCAGTGTGTCATTCAAAGCCCTTGTTTCCTTGTTGATCTTCTGCTTAGATGATCTGTCCATTGCTGTGAGTGGAGTGTTAAAGTCCCCTACTATTACTGTATTATTATCAATGAGTTTCTATAAATTTGTTATTAATTGATTTATATATTTGGCTGATCCCAAGTTAGGGGCATAAATATTTACAATTATTCTTGTTCTATTCATCTATTCTTGTTGGATAGACCCCTTTATTATGATATAGTGTCCTTCTTCAGGACTTATTACAGTCTTTGGTTTAAGATCTAATTTGATGTAAGGATGACTACTCCAGCTTTCTTTTGATGTCCATTAGCATGATAAATTTTTCTCCACCCTATCACTTTCAATTTGGATGAGTCTTTGGATCTAAAGGGAGTGTCTTGTAAACAGCATATTGATGAGTTTTGTGGTTTTTTTTTTTTATCCATTCTGATACCCTGTGTCTTTTTATGGGAGCATTGAGTCCATTTACATTCAGAGTAATTGTTGAAAGATATGAATTTAGTGCCATTGTGTTACCTGTAAGTCACTGTTCCTATAGATTGTCTCTGTTCCTTTCTGGTTTTTGTTACTTTTGGTCTCTCTTTACTCTCAAAGGGTCCCCTTTAATATTTTTTTGCAGTGCTAGTTTAGTGTTCACGAATTCCTTTAGTTTTTATCTTAGAAACTGTTGATCTCTCCTTCTGTTATGAATGACAGCCTTGCTTGATTAAGTATCCTGGGCTGTATATTTTTCCCATTTAGCATGTTGAATATATCATGCCAGTCCTTTCTGGCCTGCCAGGTCTCTGTGGACAGGTCTGCTTCTAGTCTCATGTGTCCACCCTTGTAGGTTAAGGACTTCTTGTCTTGATCTGCTTTCAGGATTTTGTCTTTATCTTTGTAATTTGCAAGTTTTACAATAATATATTGTGGTGTTGACCTATATATATGTGTATATATAAATATATATATATTCATTATTTTTTTTAGGGGAGTTCTCTGTGGCTCTTGGACTTGAATGCCTGTTTCCTTCTCCAGATTAGGGAAGTTCTTAGCTATAATTTGTTCAAATAAAACTTCTCCCTTTTCCCCCTCTTCTTCTTCTGGGACTCCTATAATATGGATATTATTTCGCTTTATGGAATCGCTGAGTTCCCTAAGTCTACCTTTGTGATGTAATACTTTTCTTTCCCCCTTCTTTTCACCTTCATTATTTTCCATAATTTTATCTTCTATATCACTGATTTGCTCTTCTGTTTCGTTCATCTGCATTTTTATGGTCTCCACTTGGGATTGCATCTTGGTTAAAGCATTTTTAATTCTGACCTCAGAGATTTTTACTTTTTTTCTCTCTACAGTAAGGGATTCTCTAGTGTCTTCTGTACTTTATTCAAGCCCAGCTAGTATCTTTATACTCGTTTTAAATTCTAGTTCAGACATCTTACTTATATCTGTATTGATTAAATCCCTGGCAGGGAGTACTACCTCCTGTTCTTTCTTTTGGGGTGAATTTCTTAATCTCATCATTTTGTCCAGAAAAGAAAGGAAGGGAGGAAAAGACAAAACAAAACAAAAAAACAATAACAACAACAACACCACTACCAACAAAAACTTCAGGAAATGTTTCTGGTATATGCTGTGTACACTCTGCTGTTGCGTTTTGGCTGCTCTTTCCCACTGGTCCATCCTCTACAGAGTTCCTCCTTGCTTGTAGTGGGGAGTGTTTGGACCTTTAACTAGGTGTGCTTTGATTTGTCTGTTAAGCCTGGAAAAGTAAAGAGGGGGAAAAAAAAAAAGCCGGATCCAAGACAAGAGAAAAGGAAAAGGAACAAAAATGCAAACAGACAAAAATAAACTTGATTCCAAAGGAAAAGAAAGAAAAAAGAATAAGGAAAGAAGAATAGGAAAAAAAATAAGCCTGATCTGAAAAATAAGAGAAGGAAACAAACAAACCAACCAAGTGAACAAAAAATTATAAGCCTAATACCAAAAAAATAGAGAAAAAAGGAAAAGGTATATAAAATAAAGGATAAAAAATTAAAAATAAATAAAATATAAAAAATTTAAAAATAAGAAAAAAGAAAAAGCAAGCCTGGTCCTACTTCCACGAGAAGCTGACATTGGAGCCCTTTTTAATCAGTAGACTTGGTACATGGGGGGGCCTGTGTTGGTCTTCCGAGGGAGAGGCCTGTTGGACTGGCTCACAAGCTGACTTGCCCTAGTAAAGATACCCCTGCCAGGTACAGGGTGCGGGCTTTAGTGTAGGGGACCCCAGCCTCCACTGAAGGTACTGTGTTGCTCTCTGAAGCCCACCTGTGCTGGCGGGCGGGGGAAGGAGGAGTGGTGGCAGAGGAAGATGGCGGCATCCTGCCCTCTCATCCGGGTGGGGAACTTCTGGCCACTGTTCAGGAGGCCCTCACAGGAAGGCAAACAATATCCTGTGTCCTGGACTTTCAGCACATCCTTGCCCGTAACCTGTCTGTTCCTGGGGCCATTGGCATGCCCAGCACCACAGATCTCCTGTATTTTATCTCTCGACAGTGGCTGGGATACAAAACTCCACATTTTAAAGGACCTGGCAAGGTGCAGACCGAATCCCCTCCCCTAGAGGAGAGCCTCGAGGCCCACCCAGCACCATCCTGTCCCAGAAAAGCAGTTGCACAGTGCGCTCGGAGGCTGGAGTTTATCGTGCTGCACAGTGGAAAGCTGCAACCGGGTTATCTGCCATCTGCATGCGACTCAGTCTCCTACTTTGTTCTGTCCCAGAAAAGCAGTCACACACAGGCTTGAGTCTATTGTGGCAGACAGCGAAAAGCAGCGCCCAGGTTATCTGCAGTCTGTCCGTGTGTCTGCTCTCTGCTCAGTTCTGTCCCAGAAAAGCAGCTGCTCAGCATGCGCATGGGGGTTTAAGTCTATTGTGGCTCACAGTAAAAAGCTGCTACAATGTTCTCTGCCCTCTGCATGCACCTCTGTCCCTGTTGTTGAGTGCCACTCAACGGCTCCCAGCTGACCTTTTGTCCTTGGAGAGGCAAAATGCGCTCTTCCAAATGTATTCCGGGAAGGGGAGTGATCTCCCCCAGTGTGACCCAGGGCATCTTTTCAGTGCTGCTTATTGTGCCATCCCTACCTGCTGTACTCTCTCTTGCTCTCTCCCTCTCCCTGACTTTGCACCGAGGAAAGGGTTCCTTTCCCTTTGCAGTCCCGTGGCTTGCCTCTCCCCTAGTTCATGGCTCCGAACCTCACATCTGCTATGTTCTCTCCCTCCAACTGTGCAGATTGTTTTCTTAATCTTCAGATAGTATTCCTAGTTGTTCAAAATCGTTGGATGTTGATCTAGCTGTTTGAGGGATGAGGCCAAGCCTAGGGTTTCACTGCTATTCTGCCATTTTAACCCCAGAACCCTATGTGTCCGTTTTTGTGCCCATATCATGCTGTTTTGATTACTACGGCTTTGTAGTATAACTTGAAATCTGGAATTGTGATACCTCCATTTTTGTTTTTCTTTTTCATGATTGCTTTAGCTATTTGGGGTCTTTCATGGGTCCATAAAAATTTGAAGATTGTTCTAGTTCTGTGGAAAATGTATTTTGATAGGCATTGCATTAAATCTTTAGATTGCTTTAGGTAGTATGTATATGAGCATGGAATATCTTTAGTTTGTGTCATCTTTAATTTCTTTCATCAGTGTATTATAGTTTTCAGAGTGCAGGTCTTTCACCTCCTTGGTTAAGTTTATTCCTGCATATTTTTTTTTAAAGATTTATTTACTTATTTGTCAGAGAGAGAGAGCACAAGCAGGGGGAAAAGCAGGCAGAGGGAGAAGCAGGCTCCCCACTGAGCAAGGAGCCCGATATGGGACTCGATCCCAGGACCCTGGGATCATGACCTGAACCGAAGGCAGACGCTTAATGACTGAGCCACCCAGGCATCCCTATTCCTGCATATTTTAAAAATTATTTTTGGTGCAGTTATAATTGGGATTATTCCTTAATGTCTCTTTCTGCTGCTTTATTACAAGTGTCTAGAAATGCAGTAGATATCTATACATTGATTTTTTTATCCTTTGACCTCACTGAATTCATCTATCAGTTTTAGTAGTTTTCTGGTGGAGACTTTAGGGTTTTCTACATACAGTATCATGTCATTTGCAAATAGTGAAAGTTTTACTTCTTCCTTACTCATTTAGATGCCTCTTCTTTCTTTTTCTTGTATGATTTCTGTGGCTAGGATGTCCAGACTATGTTGAACAAAAGTGGTAAGAGTGGACATCTGTATTTTGTTCCTGATGTTAGTGGAAAAGCTCTCAGTATTTCTCCGCTGAGTATGATCTTAGCTGTGGGTTTTTCATATATGGCCTTTATTATGTTGAGGTATGTTCCCTGTAAACGAGTTTTCATCACAAATGGATGTTGTATATTGTCAAATGTCTTTTCTGCATTTATTGAGATGATCATATACTTTTTATCCTTCCAGTTGTTGATGTGATGTATCACATTGATTATTTTGTGAATATGGAACCACCCTTGCCTCCCAGGAATAAGTCCCACTTGCTCGTGGTGAATGACTTTTTAAATGTATTGTTGGATTCAGTTTGCTAATATTTTGTTGAGGATTTTTGCATCTGTGTTCATCAGAGATATGGGTTTGTAGTTCTCTTTTTTGTAGTGTCTTTGTTTTTGGTATCAGGGTAATGCTGGCCTCATAGAATGAATTTGGAAGTTTTCCTTGCTCTTTTATTTTTTTGGAATAGTTTAAAAGAATAGGTATTATCCCTTCTTTAAATGTTTGGTAGAATTCCCCTTGAAGCTGTCTGGTGCTGGACTTTTGTTCAGAGTTTTTTGATTATTGATTCAATTTCATTGCTGATAATTGGTCTGTTCAAATTTTGTATTTCTTCCTGGTTCAGTTTTGGGTGGTTGTATGTTTCTAGGAATTTATCCATTTCTTCTAGGTTGCCCATTTGTTGGCATATAATTTTTCATAATATTCTCTTACAGGTTCTCTTTCATTTCTGATTTTGAGTCCTCTTTTTTTTTTTTTTTTGCTTGTTGAGTCTGGCTAAAGGTTTATCAATTTTGTTGACCATTTCAAGGAACCAGCTTCTCGTTTCATTGATGTATTCTATTTTTTTTTTTTAGTTTCTATTTAACTTATTTCTGCTATAATCTTATTATTTCCTTTCTTCTACTGATTTTTTTACTTTGTTCCTCTTTTTCTGTCTCTGGTAGGTGTAAGTTTGGGTTTGTTTGAGATTTTTCTTCCTTCTTGAGGTAGGCTTGTATTGCTATAAACTTAGAACAGCTTTTCTGTATTCCAGTGGTTTTTGACTGTTGTATATTCATTTTCTTTTGTCTCCATGTGTTTTTTGACTTCCTCTTTGATTTCTTGGTTGACCCATTCATTGTTGAGTAGCAGGTTATTTAACCTCGATGTACTTTTGTTCTTTCCAGATTTTTTCTTGTGATTAATTTCTAGTTTCATAGTGTTGTGGTCTGAAAAGATGAATGATATAACTTTAGTCTTTTTGAATTTGTTCATACTCGATTTGTCACCTAACATGGTATCTATTCTGGATAACATTTCATGTGCACTTGAATGTATATTCTGCTGTTTTGGATAGCATGTTCTGAATATATCTGTTATATCCATTTGGTCCAATGTGTCATTCAAAGCCACTTGTTGATTTTCTGTTTGGATGATCTATTGAGATAAGTGGGGTGTCGATGTCCCCTCCTATTGTATTACCATCAGTTACTTCCTTATGTTTGCTAATAGGTACCTTATGTATTTGAGTGCTCCCATGTTAGGTGCATAAATATTTACAATTGTTATATCTTCTTGTTCCCTTTATGAATATGTAGTGTCCTTTATCTCTTGTTACAGTCTTTGTTTTGTAGTCTATTTTGTTTGAAGCCTACTAAGTATCACTGCCCTGGGTTTCTTTTCATCTTCATTTGTATGATAAATGTTTTTCCATCCCTTCCTTCACTTTCTTTTTTGTTTGTTTATTTTTAAAGTAGGCTCCATGCCCAGCATGAAGCCCAGTGCAGGGCTTGAACTCATGACCCTGAGATCAAGACCTCAGCTGAGATCAAGAGTCAGATGCTTAACCAACTGAGCACCCAGGCACTTTCATCCTTTCACTTTCAATCTGCATGTGTCTTTAGGTCTGAGATGAATCTCCTATAGGCAGCGTATAGGTCTTGCTTTTTTATTCATTCCATCACCTTATGTCTTTTGATCAGAAAGTTTAGTCTATATCCAAAGTAATTATCGATAGATATGTACTTATTGCCATTTTGTTGTTTTATGGTTATTTTAAAAAAATATTATTTGACAGAGAGAGAGAGACAGCGAGAGAGGGAACACAAGCAGGCTTCATTTGGAGCAGGGAGCCTGATGTGGGGCTCGATCCCAGGACCCTGGGATCATGACCTGAGCCGAAGGCAGCTGCTTAATGACTGAGCCACCCAGGGGCCCCAGTTTTATGGTTATTTTTATAGTTCTTTTCCTTTTCTCTCTTGTTCTCTTCTTTCATGGTTTGCTGGCTTTCTTTAGTGCTTGGATTCCTTTTCTTTATTTTTTGCATATCTATTATAGGTTTTTGATTTGTGGTTACCATTAGGTTTATATATAACATCTTGTGTGTATAACAGTTTATATTAAGTTGATACTGGCTTAAGTTTGAACCCATTCTGAAAGCAATAAATTTTTACTCTTCTCCCAACCCCTACATTTCAGATATATAGTGTCATTGTTTGTTTTTATTTTTTTCCATTGAGGCATTTTATTTGCACGTATGTACTACATCCCTAGAAAAAGAATCCCAGGATTTTCCCTCCTTTGTGTTTTTGTCTTGCTTCTTCATGGTCCATGATGCCAGCTGAGGTTGTCAGTACAGTGAAACCAAACTGGCAGGATGGGAGCAGGTTATTCTGCCATTTTTCTAGATCTTTCAGTTGTACATCAAATCTGGGGCTGATCACTCCACACTTGTTTAACCTATGAGGTTCACAACAATTTTCCCCACTCTGTGATCATCAGTGATTTCAAATTCACCAATGTAACCATGCTTCATCATCACAGTGAGAAACTGGATGATGACTTTGGAGCATGGCCTAATAAGAACCTGGCGTTTGCCTCTGTTTTCAGCATTGTTAATGCTCTTGAGAGCATCTTCCAGGACATTCATGCGCACTATTATGGTGGCACAGAAAGTTGGTGGAAAGAGGACAGGAGGGGTGAGTGCACAGTTATGAAAAGCAGGTGGCCTATTGCTATAGTGTCATTGTTAAAATACTTTTATGACTCTCTTCACCGATTTTTACAGATATACTTAATTTTACTGCTTTTGTGCCTTCTGCTTTTCTTACTTCTGTTTATGGTCTTTTCTTTCCACTCAATCCCCTTTAACATTTCTTGTAAGACTTGGTTTAGTGGTGGTGAATTTCTTTAACTTTTGTTCATCTGGAAACTCTATCTCTCCTTCTATTCTGAATGATGGCCTTGCAGGTTAGAGTACTCTTGGTTGCATATTTTTGTTTGTTTGTTTCAGCACTTTGAATATATCATGTTACTTTCTTCTGGCCTGCAAAATTTCTGCTGAAAAATTAGCTGATAGACTTAAGTGGTTTCGTTTGTATGTAACTGTTTTCTCTTGTTGCTTTTAAAATTCCCTCTTTATAATTACTTATTGCCACTTTAATTACCCTGTGTCTTTGTGTGGGCCTCCTTGGGTTGATTTTGTTGGCGGCTTTCTGTGCGTGCTAGATCTGGATATTTGTTTCCTTCTCCAGATTTGGGTTGGTTTCAGATATTTTTTTTTTGCAAATTTTCTGTTCCCTTCTTTCTCTTTTCTCCTTCTGTGATCCTTATAATGCAAACATTGTTACACTTGATGGTGTCACTGAGTTCCCTTAATCTATGCTCATTTTGGGGGGGCACCTGGGTGGCTCAGTTGATTAAGTGTCTGACTTCAGCTCAAGTCATGATCTCAGGGTCCTGGGCTCAAGCTCTTTGTTGGACTCCCCACTCAGCAGGAAGTCTGTTTCTCCCTCTCCCTCTGCCCCTTTTCCTCCCCCTGCTTGTGCTCCCTCTGTCTCTCTTTCTCAAGTAAATAAATAAAATCTTTAAAAAAAAAATCTTTTCTCATTTTTTATTATTTTTCTTTCTCCTGTTCAGTTTGATTTTTATTATTCTGTTTCCCAGCTCACTGATCTGTTCTTTTGCTCCCTCTAGCTACAATTTATTCCCTCTAGTGTATTTTTAAATTCAGTTATTGTGTTCGTCATTTCTGATTCATGCTTTTTTAAGTTTTCTCTCTTTGTTGAAGTTCTTGGGGTTCTCTCTTTTCTCAAGTCCAGTGAGAATCTTTGTGACCATTACTTTAAATTCTTTATCAGGCATGTTACTTATCTCTGTTTCATTTGGCTATCTTTTATTTTGTCCTATTCTTTAATTTGGGACATATTCCTCTGTCTCCTCATTTTGCCAGGCTCTCTGTGTCTATGTGTTATGAAAGCCAACTACATCTCCTGCTATTCAAGTAGTGGCCTTTTGAAGAGGAGGACCGGTAGTGGCCTATACTGCAATGTCGCCTGTTCCCTAGAACCAGGTGCTTCAGGGGTATCTCCTAAGTGTGCACTGTACTTCCTGTTGTGGTTGAGTTCTGTTTGCCTTCAGTACGATCATCAGCAATGGCCTTGTTTGCTTGTTGTGGGCAAGGTTTAGTCCCCATGCTGTAAGGGGCCAGTCTGTGGTCACCTCGGGCTTGAGTTGGGTCAGACCAGATGTCTGCACTCAGCTTGTTTGTTAGAACTACAGTTGCAGTGAAGTGCAGAACACTCTCCCTGCATTGTCCCTTGGAAGGCTTTGTTGGTGGGCAGGGCCTACAGTAAGACCAGATGTTTGCCCCAGTTTCTCTGTTGGAGGTTGCAGTGACCCTGAACTACTGAGTGCTCTCTGTGTGCTGCCCTCTGTGAGGTTTTTGTTGGTGGTTGGGGCCAGTAGTCAGATTATATGTCTGCCCCCAGCCTTGGGCCACAGTTGGACTGGTGTGTGTGGTTAGCTTCTCCTCTCCCCAGGGCAGGAGTTACTTTGGAGTGGTGCTGGCCACTAGGCTGCTTGCACAATGCCATGTCTTTGGCACCTCCTTGGATAGACTCCTGTCTAGTGGGGAGAGTTAGATGACATGTGTGTGGTTAGCTTCTCCTCTCCCCAGGGCAGGAGTTACTTTGGAGTGGTGCTGGCCACTAGGCTGCTTGCACAATGCCATGTTTTTGGCACCTCCTTGGATAGACTCCTGTCTAGTGGGGAGAGTTAGATGACATGGATCTGCAGGAGAAAGTGGGGGTGTGGTGCACTGTTAGCAAGCTGGTGGAAAATATTTGGGCTGCTTTCCACAAGTGTCAGTGAATGTAGACTGGTGGGCAGGAGAAAGAAGTGGTACCAGCTAGCTCCTTTGTTCTTAGATAAGCTTCACAAAGGAACTTGCCCTTCCTGTGCAGGCTCTGAGACCAGCAAAGAATTCTTTCGGGATACACCAGGTGCCTCAGAAACTTCTGCTTCTATGCTGTAACTTGGCAGGGTTTTTGTCATGCTGTCTTTTTAATGCCAAGGACACAGTTTTCTATAGCCCTTTGGCTCTTGCAGAGCCAAGCCTGCTTATTTTTGATGTTCCTGGTGTTTAGCCCCACTGATTGTAAAAACTTGCAAAGTTAAGCCCCTCTAGTTTCAGAGTCAAATGTTATGGGGATTCATCTTCCCAATGCAGGTCCCCCATGCCTGGGGTGACTGATAGGGGATTTGCTCCTCCTCTTCTTCATGCCTGCATTGTCCCTCCCACCTGCAGTCAGTCTTGCTGGTCAGTTTGTTTCCTGATTGTGTCTCTAGCCTTCCTACCATTTTTTGATGTGGCCTCCTCTCTACAATTAACTGTGGAAAGCCTAATCTGCCAATCTTCCCATCATTTTCTGGGTTAGTTACACTGATGTGGGTGTTATCTTGGTGTGTCTGTGGGGGCAAGATGAGACTAGGATCCTCCCACTCCACTGTCTTCCCCAGCATTTGACATTTTAAGTATTATGTGCCATAATGTGGACCTCCTTGGGTTCATCTTGTTTGGGACTCTCTGTGTTTCTTGGATTTGGATGTCTATTTCCATCTTCAGATTAGGAAAGTTTTCTGTTATTATTTCCTCTAATAACTTTTTTTATACCTTTCTCTCTCTCATTCACCTGGGACTCCTATAATGTTTGTTCACTTCATGTTGTCCAAGAGATCTCTTACTCTATCCTCAGTTTTTTTTTTTTAAGTTCTCTTTACTGTTCAGCTTTTGTGCTTTCTATTACCCTTTCTTCTAGTTCACTGATACATTCTTCTGCATTTTCTAATTTACTCTCAAGTCCTCTAGTGTGTTTTTCATTTCAGTTATGGTATTCTTTAACTCTGATTGGTTCTTTTTAATATTTTCTATCTCTATATTGACAGACTACTGAGTTCCCTCTTTGCTCCAGTCCAGTATGTTTACAATTATTACTTTAAATTCTTTACTAGGCATCTTGCTTATCTTTGTTTCATTTAGTTGTTTTTCTGAAGGTTTTTCCTGTTCTTTCTTTTGGAACATATTTTTCTGTCTCCCCATTTTGCTTGACTTTCTGTGTTTATGTGTATGGATTAGGCAGAAAGACTACTTCTAACCTTGAAGGAATGTTTTTGTGTATGGTGTCCTCTATGTAGACTGTGTGTCCCTGGTGACTATTGGTGGCTGGCTGGAGCTGTGGCAGTATATGCTAGTTACTGTTTGAAACTGTGGCTTTTTATGGAATAAATAAATAAGCCCAAAAAGAATTTTAAAAAGACAAGACAAATTTTAAAAACTTAAAAACATAAAAATAAAGATAATTTTTAAATAAAATTTATACATGTAGCTTATTTTCTGTGCCCCAGCACCACAGAGGCTGGGGCACAGAAAATAATGTTATGGGGAGTCATCTTCCCAATGCAGGTCCCCCATGCCTGGGGTGACTGATATGGGATTTGCTCCTCCTCCTCTTCATGCCTGCAGTGTCCCTCCCTCCTGCAGTCAGTCTTGCTGGTCAGTTTATAGACTCTGGGTTCACTGAGGTTGTGAGCTCACTGTGAGCCAGATCCCTTACTGGTCTGGGCTTTTAAGGTGGAAGGAGAGAGAGCATTCCCACATCTCCTTGGCCTTTTTAAACCTTGGATTTTTTTTTTTTTTTTTTTTTTTTTTGGTGCCCCAGTGCAATTGGAACTAGTGTGGTCTTGTGGATCCTGGGCTTGCTGAGGTCACAAGCTTGCTGTGACAATTGGATCTGCCCATTATCATGTCCAAATACTTATCTAGTCTAGGCTTTGTTGTCTAGCTTATATACTAGTTCCTCTTTTAAACTGCAGGTTTTTGTTTGTGCCCAAGGACAAAGGAATCTGTTTCCAGTTCCTCAGTACTATCCCTTCCCACTGCCATTTGCAGTATCCTGGGGGTGGGGGTTATCTTTGTTACCACATCTCTGTTTATATTGCTGTTCTCCCATTCATCTCTCTCTTTTTGGTTTTCAGAAGCTCTTCAGTCAGCCTTCAGTTTTTCTTCAGGAGGAATTTTTCTATTAATAGGTATAACTTGGTGTATTCTGTGGAGGAAGTGAGTTCAGGGTCTTCCTGTATCACCATCATGGACTGGAATGTCTTTTTTTTTTTTTTTTTTTAAGATATTTATTTGAGAGAGAGAATGAGAGAGAGAGAGCATGAGAGGGGGGAGGGCCAGAGGGAGACAGCAGACTCCCTGCTGAGCAGGGAGCCCAATGCGGGACTCCATCCTGGGACTCCAGGATCATGACCTGAGCTGAAGGCAGTCACTTAACCAACTCTGCCACCCCGGTGCCTGGACTGGAATGTCTTAATTGTGTTTTATCCCCTTTTCTTGTTTAAGTTAGTGCTTTGTATATTTTATTGGGAATTGATATCCTACCAGTATTGAATCTTTCCATCTGTGAACGTGTAATATTTGCCATGCATTTAGATCTTTAATTTCGCTTAGAAATGTTTTGTTGTTTTCAGTGCACAAGTCTTAATGTTTTTTTCTGTTAAGTTTATTATTTTATTATGCTTCTTCTGTTAAATTTATTATATTTCTTCTGTTAAATTTATTCCTAAGGATTTTGTTATTTTGGTGCTATCTCAAGATATACTTGTTTTCATTGCTATTATATAGAAATACAAAATATTTTTTTTGTATTTTCTTGTATCCTGATATTTCATTGAGTTTGTTTATTAGTTCTAGTAATTTCTTTTTGTGTGTGTGGATTTCTTTAGACTTTCTATATATATGGGAGTATAATGCCTGTATATAAAGACCAGTTTTACCCCTTTCTTTCAAATGTGGATACTTTTTATTTCTTTTTCTTGTCTGACTGTTTTGGATATAACCTACAGTACAATGCTGAGTAAAAGTAGTGAGTGAACACTTGCCTTACTGATCTTAGAGGAAAAACATTCAGTCTTTCACCACTGAGTGTGATGTTAGGTAAGTTCCTTCCTATTCCTAGTCTGTTCAGAGTTTTTATTAAGAATGAATTTTAGATTTTGTCAAATATGTTTCCTGTATCTCTTGAAACGATCATGTGATTTTTGTTTTTTTTGACATTTTTATTAATATGGTTTGTTACGTTAATTGATTTTCAGATGGAAAAATCCCACTTTGTCATGGCATGTGGTCCTCTTTATATGTTGCTGGATTTGGCTTACTCATTTTGTTGAGGATTTTTGCCTCTATTCATGAGGAATATTGACCTGTTGTTTTCTCATCTTGCAATATCTGGCTTTGGTATGAGCATAATTTTGACCTCATAGAATATCTTGGGGAGTGTTCCTTCGTCTTCCTCCCCACCCTCCTTTTTTTTCCCTGAAAGAGTTTGTGAAGGATTTTATAATTTCTTCTTTAAGTGTTTGGTAGAATTCACCAGTGAAAGAGTCTGGGCCTGAGTTTTTCTTTTTAGGCAGTTTTAGTTACTAATTCAATTTCTTTACTTATTATAGGTCTTTTCAGATATTCTTTCTTCTTGAGTCAGTTTTGGTAATTTGTGTCTTTCTAGGAATTTTTCCATTTCACCTAAATTGTCTAATTTGTTAGCATAAAATTTATAGTTTTAGTTTATATGCCTTATATGGCAATAAGCTTGGAGATAATAATGAATTTTAGGATTTTGAGATGGGGAGATCATCCGGATTATCTGAGTTGGGCCCTAAATGTAATCACAAATGCCTTTATAAGAGAGAGGTAGAGGGGTACTTGCGTGGCTCAGTCGGTTAAGCTCTGCCTTCGGCTCAGGTCATGGTCTTGGGGTCCTGGGATCGAGTCCCGCGTTGGGCTTCCTGTTCAGCAGGGAGCCTGTTTCTCCCTCTGCCCTTCCCTCTGCTCATGCTTTCTCTTTCTCTTTCTCAAATAAATAAATAAAATCTTTAAAAAAAGAGAGAGAGCGGTAGAGGTATCCTGTTGAGGACATATCTAGTAATGGAATTTCTGGGTCATAATTATATATACGCTCAAATTCAGTACATAATACTAAAGAGTTTTTCAAAGAAGATAGGCCAATTTATATTCTTACTGGCAGTGTATTAGAATTCTAGTTACTCCACATCCTTGCCACTTGATATTGTCAGTATCTTTATTTTTAACTATCCGAGAAATATGTTAGTGTTATCACTTTGCGTTGTTAATTTTTTCCCCTGATGACTAATGAGGGTGAGTTCCCTTCCAAATGCTTACTAGCCATCACATAAGCTCTTTTGTGATGAAATGCCTATTGAAGTCTCTTTTTCATTTTTCTTTTGGACTGTTGGTCTTTTTCTTATTAATTTGTATAAGTTTGTATATATATTCTAGTTATAGGCTCTTTGTCACTTGTATCATACATGTTGTAAATATTTTCTTCCAAATATGTATGACATCTTTTGATAAGCAGAAGTTATTAAATTTAAAGGAGTTTACTGTATCAAACTTTCTTATTTATGGTTATTGCTCTTTGTGTTCTGTTTTGGAAATCTACTCCAACCTCATGGAAATATTCTCATGTATTATCTTGTTATTGTTTTTCCTTTGACACCAAGATCAACAATTCACCTGTAATTGATTTTTGTGTATATGGTGTGAGTTATAAGTCAGATTTTCCTTTTTTTTCTCTCTCACCTTCTTCCTTTTATTCTCTCTCTCTTTTTTTTTTTTTTGGCATGGTGATTTCTACTTGACCTACCTTAGAGTGTTTTTTCTCTACTATTCTGCAGTACCAACTTTGTCACAAGTGAAGTGCCTGTGTCAGGGTCTATTTCTAGACTCTAATCAGTTTCTTTGGTGCATTTATCTATGCTTTTGCTATGTCTTCAAACATTAAGAAATGTCCTTATTTCTTTAATTTTTTAATACTTCATTTTGTTTTTCTTCAAGATGGTCTTAGCTATTCTTGGATTTTCCATTTCCATATTAATTTTTGGAAAATCTCATCAATTTCTGTAGGAAAACTTTTCGGGACTTTGACACTGACCTCCATGCAGTTGAAAATCCATGTATAACTTTTGATTCCCTCCAAAATTTGATACTAATGTCTACTGTTAACTGGAAGTTTTATTGATGACATAAACAGTTGATTAACACATACTTTGTATGCTATATGTATTATATACTCTATTCTTACAATAAAGTAAAGAAAGGAAAATGTTAAGAAAATCATAAGGAAATGAAAATACATTTATAGTACTGTACATATATTTATTGGAAAAAACTGCTGTATAAGTGCACCCACACAGTTCAAATTCATGTTATTTGATGGCCATCTGTGTGTGTGTGTGTGTGTGTGTGTATGTGTGTATATATATATATATGTGTATATATATATAGTGAAGCAATAATATTTACATATGTAAATATGTAAGTATAATATGAACATGTATATAATAGTATTTATATATTTATATGTAAGTATACATACTTATTATACCTAAGTATATGTATCTCAGTATAATATACATATGTATATTAATATAATGTAATAAAACTATACCTTGCTTCTTTATGCTTTTACACTTATTTATTCTGTCTAGGCTTCTCTCCCTCTAGTTCTTAGTTTTTTTCCTCTTCAAACTCACTTGAAGTAATCATCACCTCCTTCCCTAACACTTTGTCCCCACTCCCCTTATTTGCCACGTATTTATATGAGATACTTCGTAGGCATCCTGGATGGGGCTTGGTACTGGAATCTTATCTCTTGCTCCTCTTTTGCTCCAGGATTGTGGCCATTAATATTTGCTAAAAAGTGGACAATCAAATGAGGAACTAAGTATCAGTTTTATCTAAGGCTTTCTGGTAATGAGTCTAAACTGGGAACTATTCTGGAATCCCCTTCTCCATCTCAAACTGAAGGCAGCATGTATGAAATGGAGAAGGTAACCTGCTTCATTCTAAGCAGACTGTGCCTAGGTGGGAATATGCGTGGAAACTGGCAGCTTAAAGCCTCCAGAAAGGCAGACTTAGGAAAGTGAGACAAATTATAGGCATTTAGCTGTGATTCTGTAGAAGAGGTCTCCAAATTGCTTTGACTGCACAGTCTTAACAGTAAAAAACATATGAACATCTATCACCACTGTGTATTTATTTATACATTATAAATGTACTGTAATTTACTATATACATTTTACAATGTACAAAAAGTTAAAAATGATAAGCAGTATTTTGAAAAATGATTTCCATGTTCTTAGTGGAACAGAGCTCAATAAGCACTACTATTTTTGAAAAGCGTGATTTAATATTTGTGATGTAGTAATTTGAAGGTCTCATTCTAAGGCAAATTAATTATTTCAATATTTGGTTTTTAATGCTATTGTATTTGAAAAAGATACTTTCAAAGATTTGAAATTTCAAATGGAAGAGGTGCATCCTGGTTGTGCTTAGTAAAATCACATTTCTCATTTTTCATTTCTATTCTACTTTTCAAAGTTTTTAGTCCAGATTTTATCAGTAAAATGTCATCTTTTCTGTGTAATTAGTTCTGGCAAACTAATTGGAAGGCATTACATTTTTATATTTGAAAGGAAAAATGGTCTTCTAACCTGCTGAAACCCTTCTTTTGTGAGATTTTTAAACAGATGAGGAAATGGTTTCTAAGTTGTTAAAGTGTGATACCACGAGCTTGTAGGGTGATCATAGCACATTTGCACACACACAATATAACACTGGATGAAAATATTTCCAATACTTTTCAAAATGTTAACATGAGTTCATTTCAAAAAGAGTTATTTTCACACTTATTAAAATGTCACTCCCTTACTCTGAAAAGACAGATTAAGAAATACCCATTTTAAAATATTTGCTAGTTTATATACTGTTGATAGTTATTTGTCATCCCAGAAAAGGTTAGCAAATTTGGAACATTTGTCTTTTTCTAAGACCAAAGTACATGGTATATCTTTATGTTTGCCAACTTTTGAAAAATATTTTGCCATGAAATTTTTTATCCTCAGTCCTCATCTATTTGTAAAGCACACTGAATATGCTACTTAAGGTAAGTACTTCGTTAAGAGGTCAGTCCACTTAACAAATGCAGTACCCTGAACTCATGAAGGCAGTAGTACGATCTCTCTGAGTATAAAACTCACACTTTTCCTCAGAATATTTGTCTACTGCTTATAGTTAGTTGTATGTGCTTACTTTCTTATTTGTTAAAGAAAGTTGTTGGATTCTAATATTTTCTTCCACTACTTTAGGGGATAATCCCTGGGCCTTGCTATGAGTGTCCTTGTTTCCTGTGGACAGAACCACAGAGAGTAAAAAAGAGTCATTGCTCCTGAGTTAGGTGGGGGAAAGAGGATTTAAAAAATATTTTTTGGAGTTAATAATTCCAGGTACTTGTAGTTTACAGAATGAATGGGAAGATCTGACCAATCAAATAAGTTATTCTTTTTTCCCATGTAGGAAATCTGGGTTGGATAAAGAAAAAGTAAAGATAAAAGTCTCTTATTTCAGCCGTTGTTCTTCTCATAGAGAAACTGTAATTGTTTTTTTGTTTTTGTTTTTCCCACCTCTCTGTCTTCAACACCAGACTGAATTTCCTAAGGACAAGAACACTTCAAACTGGAACCAGCCCAGTGCCAGGCATATAGTTGTGCCAGCACATAGGAAATATTAATTAATGTAAAGACACTGAGGTTTCTTTTAGGGCTAAGAAGTAGGATTATACTGGAAAAGCTAAGCGTGTAGACTAGTGGGTTTCCAAATACATCTGTAATGGGGGAGAGTAGGTCAAAAAGGTCATTGGGGAAGAAGTGCAGAACAATGTAAGTGAGTATTTTAAAAGATGTGCCATGAGGGACTTTTACTCAGAGTGGGGCCATAAGTGACGTAGTAGAATTAACTGAAATAAAAATTCTCTTCAGGTTCAGGAGAAATTCTAGGTGGTTTGAGTAGGCCTTATGAGACTAGCCTTTAGAACATTTGTTCAAGATTCTAATAGAATTTAGGCAAAGAGTTGTTTTGCTCATGTTGCGGCCACTGAAGAGAACTCTGCTCAGGTAAGGAAAGGAAAGTAAAAAGGTAGTGATCTGAGGGGGGAGAAGCAGTATTTTTGCCACGTAGTTAAGGATAAATTGAGCATGAGTGTTCTAAAGGATTTTCCCCCTATTATTTTGTATTTATTAAAATGCACATTCAAAGTAGACTTCCATAGTAAGGTTATCATAACATTAGGAAGCATGAGGGTCCACATTGAATACACATATAATGTACCACAGTTTGGTGTTTTTGTGACAATATAGTAATTGTCACTCAGTTACCTTAAACTACAAATTATACAAATACATAAAAATCATACATATAAAACCCATTAAGCCAATCAGATGCAGCAATAGCAAAATGACCCAACATATGTACAACAAATTTTTTCAGTACAACTCATGTGTTTGTTATATACCTTGAAGCAAAAATTTCAACATAACTAAGGATTTATTACATATATCAAAAATTGAAAAGACACAAAACAACAGATTCCTGGGAAGTTAATGTTTATAAGTAAGGCCATGTTGATTCAAGTTAGCAAAGGTTGGGGATAAATATAATTCTTTTCAAGGTAGATTTGTAATAGGTTTTCCCTCTTCCCCTCACATCTCCCCTCCATTCACCTTCCTTCTCTTTCTCTTTAAAATCTATACAAAAATGTCTTGTAATTTTTAAAAGTTAACTATCATGTGTAGCGACCAGAGCCCTTAGGAACAAAGTTAAATACCAACCCACAAATATCTGTTAGTGAAGTGGAGGAAATGACACAACTCAAAACCCAAAGCCATTTTTCCATTGCTCCATTCCCATTTACCTGCTCTTCCAAAGTATTAAATTGCCGTTCCTTCTGTGGCTGATTAACTGAACGAATATTGGAATAACTTGCAAGCAGGATCACTGCCATCTGTGGGATATAGTTCTTGGTCCACATCAGATTAAGACTAAAATGTGGTAATGATGGTCATTTTTAGTTAGCAAGCAGAGCTCATTATTCATGGTACTATGCCCTTCTCTCCTCTCATGATTCCCTGAATGATTTTATATTTGTTTACATTTTGCTTCTCTGCTAACTTACTGGTAACCTTATTGAGGGTAGGGATGAGATTTCTACTCATATTAATATTCCACTGCCTAGAATAATACCTTTTACTTAGTAGATACTCATCAGATATTTGTTGAAATGAACTTCTATCTATTTGTTCTTTGCCTTCTAAAGTCTAATGTTAATTTATTTACATTGTAGATGCTGAGAAAAACTCTTAAAGGGTCTGAAAGTAAAGAACTGGAAATAACACCTGAAGTGCCAACTTTGATACCATTTGGGGACGTGGTATGTGAGATTCATCCTCCACAAACCTGTACAGATTATTTCTTAATTTATGTGAAGACTAGTTAATATTTATTATTTGATAATCAAAAAGTACATATAGAAAATGGTTCTCTCTTATAACATTTATGAATTGTTCATTTTTTCATCAAGTCAGAAAAGCATTCTGTAATCACTGAAATTATGGAAAGCATCTTGATTCACAGAAAAAAAAAATGTTCTCTATATAGGGATTCCCAGACTCTAGTTACATCAGAATCGTCTGGTATACTTTTTAAAAAAACATTGATTCTCGGCCCCCACCTAAGATCTGCTAACTTAGAATCTGGGAATGGGGCCTAAGATTCAGTACTTTTATTGTGCTGGTCAGGTGATTGTATTTATTGTCAGATTTAGGAGCCTTTGAGCTATGATTGGAAAAGGTGTGGACCCCACACCTTTCCCTCAAGTCCCAGGAACAAAAGCAAACATACTCATGAATCATACATACAGACAAACACACAGGTAGGACCAAATATCTGGGCTGAGAACCAGAAAAAAATCTATTTTTTTCTTTGGGTGCTACAGAATATAGGACATGAGGATCTGTGTACATTCAGAACTATCAAATATTGTGACATTCTTTTACAGTTCTCTCTCTTCCCGAACATCATTAGAATAGTTAATGGGTATGAAGTGAGAGAGTTTCTCTTGGCCTTCTTCTCTAGATCCTATCATATACTATACATTTTCTTGATTAAAAAATATATGATTTAATACCATGATTTTTGGGGGGGAAAAGTAAAATTGTATTAATGTATACATTTTGTTTTTACAAGACGAGCACAGTGTGCATTTATCCACATAACTTTAGAGTGCTTTCGTATATCACAGTCAAAGTCACTGTTCGAATCTACTTAGAAAAAGATTACTTGAAATCACTTTTGGCTGTAAGCTATCATGCGTGCCATTATGTTGATGTACTGATTTCTGTAACCCATACTCTTGAGTGTGACATCTACAGTCCTTCAAAATTGATACTTTAATTTCATTCACACTTCCTAACTTCGTAGTTTGTATTTTCCTTAGTTGAATTACATATTGCTAGATATTAATAACCTTCTTTTAAAAGTCCGCTGGAAGTTTTTGACAGATGTTTGGCATGTGATAGCTCCTCTCAGTGTATGATTTGTCACGTGACTTTCTCTCTGAAAGTTCTGTGATTTATTCTGAGGTATTTGGCAAGGCTTGTCCAGGTGTCTGCAATGAGAGCTACATCACAACCCACTATTCCTCTTTCTGATAGACCCCTTTTTCAGAAAAAATGCATAAAAGCCTGTCTTAAAATTGGACACCTAAAGTGCTTTTGCGAACACCTTTGAGTTGCTTTCCTGTTTTACATGCATGTTGGCGGGTTGGTGAAGTTGTTGACATGGTTATAGTGTTGGGCCACAGATGGGTCTCAGAATTTGTGGCAACATTTTTCATCTATAGCCTGTGAGTGGTCATCATTATGTTTTTAAGTGTTAAATACTATTCTCCATTTGAAAAACCATGAGAGACTCAACCCTAGGAAACAAACTGAGGGTTGCTGGAGGGGAGGTGGGTGGGAGATGGGGTAACTGGGTGATGGACATTAAGGAGGGCACATCATGTGATGGGCACTAGGTGTTATAGGCAACTGATGAATCACTGATCTCTACCTCTGGAACTAATGATGTACTTATTATATGTTGGCTAATTGAGTTTAAATAAAAATATATTTGAATAGAAATTTTTCTTTTTTATTTTATATGGATCTATGATATAAAAGTATAAAGAGCTATCAAAAGATAAGGAAAGTTAGGGTAGTTGCCCATGGCTTCATGTTAAATACTTGGCAGGCAGGCAATGATTTATGACAGAATGTTAATGTATAGCATTATGCAATACAACATTGTAGTCATACTCCCCTGTTTTACCCTCTTCATGTATAACTCCAATTTTAAGAAATAAAAATGATTCATGGAATCACCTATGGCAGTACCATTTAAAATCCTGCCTAGATCATGTAATATGCCTTACACCCCTTTGCATTTGAAAACTTAGAACCTTTCCTTATAACATTTCATATCAAAATTTCCTTAAGAAGTAGACCACAGTACTTTCTTCGTAGGATTTCATCATTCACATGACAGTCTTTTACTTAAATACTGGATGCTAATTTCTTTTTCTGTATTATTTTAAAACTAAATCTTTAAAATTATTTACATACATTTAAAAATACTATCGGGTCATTTATTTTGTTTTACAGTGTTTAACATAATATTGCTATTGTTTTTACTTGGTTTTTAAGACCAAACATGGCTAAATATATTTGGCTGATAATGCAAATCAGTATTCAAATATTCCCGTATTCATTTTTTATTTGATTTTATGCTTAAACAGGAGATATAATTTTCTTTAACATTTAGAAATACTTTGTACAGAGAGAAGGAATATTTCACAGTCCTTGGGATGTTGTAGTGGATGAATGATTGTTGAATGAATAGAGTGGTTTTAGGATACTGGATAAAAAAGCTCATCTGAGGCAAGGCGTATTTTTTATTATTATATACAGGATGCTACACTTCGTCAGTTCTCACCTAATATAAAATAACAATGATTCAAAGAGTGGTGGTTAGATTTAAGTTAGTGTTTTTTTCTTTCTTCTTCTTCTTCTTTTTTTGCTTTCTATTCTTGTTCATTTTAGTTTTACTTTGAATAAATCCTGCCTATTTTTCTTCTGTATTTTGTTTTCTGGTGTTTTCCCTTAACTAGATATTTCTAATGAGAAACAATATTTTTAATAAGAGAAATTAGCAAAGTGGAGCTTTTAAAAATATATAGTTTGGTATAGAATAAAATGGAAGGAAAATTAACTTTTAAAAACTCATTTGCTGTGTTTTTATTTTGATTGTTTTAGGTTGGCTGCCTTGCTGTTCATATAAAGAACTGCAGACATTTCACGCCTAGGAGTATCCTTTCTTTTGATTTAAGTACCATACCATGATCCTATATGTCTGTTTCAGTTACATATTGCTGCCTTAAAACACTCCATGACTTAGTGGCTTAAAACCTTCACCATTTTATTATCAATCACTGTGTGTTATTCACTAGGCGCCCTTGTCCCCATGATCACAGCAAGCTCTGCGGTCAGCTGGCAGTTTAAAAGGGCTAGAAATTTAGGTGTCTGGTGTTTTAGTGAGGATGCCTGGAAGACTGGACTTAGCTGGGAAGCTGAAATGGTTAGACCTTTCTCTCTTTCCATAGAGTCCCAAGGTCTTGTTTTTCCATCATATTTTTTTCTGCATTAATTTTGGTCTTTTAAAAAATTTACATTAAAATATTATTTTTATTACTAAAGTTTTGGGTGTCCCCTTAAATTTTGGACCATAGCTGGTGCCTCTCTTACCCTGTCCTAGACCCAGCCCTGGTCATGTCCAGTGTATATTAAAGTAGTCACAGGGCCAGGCCAGATTCAAGAGCAGAGGAAAGTAAACTCCATCTTTTTATGTGCAAAGTGATGAAAGTTTTTCACCCATCCATAATCCACCTCAATCGCTATATGGGTTAAAGGAAAAATATATATCTTACCAAAAAAAGGAAAAATACGTATCTTAGATGATAATACTAATTATTTCTAAGTAATAATTGTGCTGTCTTAAACATTGTTTGAAGGATTTATTTATCTTGGTGCCTTTAAATAAACTGATTGCTCATCATCAGATTTTTCATGGCATAAAACCAGTTTCATTATGAAGACTTGGTGTTTCTTTTTTATATAAAGTGAATTTTTTAAAGATTTTATTTATTTTTATGAGAGAGAGAGCACGAGTGGGGACGGTAGAGGCAGAGGAAGAAGCAGGCTCTCTGCTGAGCAGGGAGCCCGATGCGGGACTCCATCCCGGGACCCTGGGATCATGACGTGAGCCGAAGGCAGGTGCTTAATTGACGGAGCCAGCCAGACGCTCCTATAAAGTAAATTATTGAAGAGAATTCTGCATAAAGAGATTTTTGAAGATAATTAGTTAAATCGTAAAAACAAAGTTTTATTTTTATTTTATTTTAATGTTATCTTAGTCACCATACAATACATCACTAATTTTTGATATAGTGATCCATGAACACAATTGTTTTAATGCATAGAGCGCTATGAAAGATAAAAATACAGTATAGTGTACTGAAGTATATAGTGAAATGAATAAGAGAAAACTGCTTTAAATTTTGCTGTCTTAATGTTAAAAATAACTCATGACTTTTGAATTTTTGCATTTCTACATAATTATGCTTAGAAAAGTTTTTAGCTATATATTGCAAATATTTAGTCACCTTAAAAATAATATGTAGAGGGGCTCTCGGGTGGCTCAGTTGGTTAAGCATCTGAGTCTTGATTTCGGCTCAGGTCATGATCTCAGGGTCACTCACACTGGGGTTGGAGCCTGCTTAAGATTCTCCTCCCTCCCCTCCCCCCTGCCACCACCCCACCGCTAGCACTCTCTCTCTCTCAAAAAAAAAAAAAAGAAAAGAAAAGAAAATATAAAGAAACATTTGCAAAAGATTGTAATGGAAATGTGAGGATGGAAATACGAGAAGTGATCTAAAGAATAATCAACCTCCCTTTTCCTACTTACAACTTACGTTGTGCCTACCATCGATGGGCAAAAATACTATTTTAAAAGACTTTTAAAGTTGTTAAATATGCTCTACAATTACCTTCTTTATTTGTTTGTTTGATTCTTAGGTTTTACCTGAATTGCTTAGTGGATTAATTTTGTAATGTGTTACTGTACAATTACAACAAAATTTGTGTCCTCAATATCTGTGTATTTTCAGTCAGTTTACATTACAGTAACTTGTTCATTCGCATCTCTATAAACAACATTGTGAAATGTACAAAAATGCATAGCTTGCTATCCCGAAATGATGAAAAGAACACTACAATTAATTTTGACGACATAAAGTACTTTTCTGTACAGGTAATGTTAAAGTTCTCTTCTGGATATAAGAATGCATTTTTATAGTTTCAAATAATCTACACTAATTATATCCCTTTTTAGGGATAGGAGAGAAACAAATGCAGTGCCCTTTTCTTTGATATTTTACAGTATTTTACTTCTGTACTATGGGCTATATATATATTTTTTAATAACTTACTAGAAAATGCATAATCTTCACGATCTTCTTCCCTAGGAACTTACTGTCTGTGGTTCTGCGTGTTTGTCACATGCATTGTTCTCTGTCTTGCTCTCCTCCTCTCTATCCGCCCCCCCCCCCCCCCCCGCCCCCTCTTAGCTTGTGCTGCTGTAACGAATGACCATAGGTGGGGTGGCTGAAACAGCAGACATTCATTCCTCAGCTTTCTGGAAGCTAGGAAGTTTCGGGATCAGGGTTCTGGCAGATCCGGTGTCTGGTGAGAGCCTGTGCTCTGATTTCCTGATGGTCATCTTTTCATCGTATAGTGACAGGGCGGAGAGCAAAGAGATCCTCTTTCTTGGGTCTCTTCTAGTAAGGGCACTAATCCAACTCATGAGGGCTCTACCCTTATGACCTAACTCTCTCCCTAACCCCACACCTACACATACCATCACATTGGGGATTTAGGCTTCAACATACCAATTCTGAGGGAATGCAAAGGTTCAGAGCGTACCCTTTCTCTTTTTTTCATTTCCTCCTCACTTCCCTCTCTCCTTTCTTCCTATATAAACTCTAATATTTTTGCATGGATTAACTGATTTAGTCTTTATAACAACCCCCCAAAATATATATATTCTCTTACTATAATCCTCATTTTGCAAATGAGGAAACAGGTACTGTTAGGTAAAAGAACTTTCTTAAGGTCCTAGAACTAGTAAGTGGTGGAGCTGGGAATGGAGTCAGTCTGGCTTCAGACTACACTTTATTAAGCTTCCTCTCACACCAGAGCTTCCTATGCTGAGTTTGCATCTCTTTATAGCTAAGCTTCTTAGAATCTTAAATGTATCTCAGAGTTTTCTTTAAGTGAGCAACACTATTTCATGTAGCTGTAGGATTCATTGATTAGCCCAGTTGTTAGTCCTAAGAGTTTTATTATATTGGTTAAAATTTAGTGAAATCCTAAAACATTTCCTCAATGCTCTATATTTTTTAACTTTCCATTTTAATCTTCAGAACTTTATTTTGCTTAAGTTTTGAGTAGTGAAAATAGTTCTTTAAGCGTAGTTTAAAAAAAAAACACAAAAAGACAGGCATAGTTTGGCTAAAGGCAATCTGTACTATTTGTTTTACTTTGCAAATAGTTTTCCTGAGCTTGCCAAATTTTTAAGAATTTTGTGGGTGTATGTCCATTTAAATAAAACTTGAAATTAATACTGGAAAATAATATAAGTTAATAGGGTGCTTATCTTTATTAGCATAATCAAAATCTTCTTATTTTAAGAGGAGCTGTTTGAGCATGTTAGGAGGAGAATTGTAATGGAGCTCTAGTGGAAAGTTTGGGGATGAAGCAGTAATAACTACACAGAAAACCGCACAAGGAGACAAACATAAAGCAAAACACATATTAGCTCTAAGGGAAATTAAGAGGTAATAGAAGAATGGGGCGCCTGGGTGGCTCGTTAAGTCGTTAAGCGTCTGCCTTCAGCTCAGGTCTTGATCCCAGGGTCCTGGGTTCGAGCTCCACATGGGGCTCCCTGCTCGGTGGGAGGCCTACTTCTCCCTCTCCGACTCCCCCTGCTTGTGTTCCCTCTCTCGCTGTGTCTCTCTCTGTCAAATAAATAAATAAAATTTTTAAAAAAATTTAAAAAAAAAGAGGTAATAGAAGAAAATGTCGTAATTGTATTGTTAAACTCTGCAAAATAGCTGCATATACACAGTAATGCTAAGTATTGGTCTAATTAAAAAGTATGATCTATATATAATATGTTGGAGGAATGTGAAAGGAAGAGAATGTGAAAATTGTGGGGGAGGGTGTTGAGAGTTAATATTTTTCTTCCACAATAAGCAGTTAATTGATAGTATCTAAAACTAAAATATCACTTAATAACAATATAAGCATGTTACTTAGAAACATGATTTCATGGCAAAAACCAGACAAATCACTTTAAAAGCTTGAAAGGTGATTTCTGAGGAGTGGAGATTAGGGGCTGGCTAAGGTGGTGTTGTAAAATCCTACCCAGGACTTACTTTATAGAGGTATGACTGAATGATGACACAGAGAGGCTGATGCCATAGAAAGAAGGGAAGAAAGGGACCCACCACACTACATAGGGCTGCAGGGGAAGCATGCGGGTGGTCAGGAGACAGAAGACGGAAAAGAGAGAGCCTAGGCTAAAGCCCTTATTGGGGTTTTCTTGAGAAAGCAATGCAGAACAGAGTCAAAAATTTAGGATTGGCTAGTTTGAATAATTCCCTGCAGTCTTTAGGCTGTAGGGTCATCCCTTGTTGCTTGGTTCCTGGTCTCGGGATGATTTAGGGCCAGGGAAATACTGGCTCCATGTGAGAGTTAGATAAGGGAGTGGTTAGGGCTGTAATTTTGGGATTAGTTTGCATATGAAAGAAGTGCTTCCATCTCATTAAACCCTTGCTGTCTCTAGGAGCTGACTAGCCCAGGGAGAGAAAAGTCTGTCTCTGGCCAGGCTTTTTAAGATGTCAAAACATCATAAAATTCAGAAAAGAAGATTAAACATGGGAGAAAAAGTTGTTTTTCTTTGCTTTAACCATTGTAGAGCTGTTTGATTTTCAAACTGTGTATTTACATAACTAGGATAAAATAAAATACATTTTATACCTTGGGATACTTTTATCAATAAGTTATTGAACAAAGACTGAGAAGGATGTTGGATGTCTTTTGACATTGACTATTTGTATTGCTTAGATTATCTGGGCTAGATATTGGATTACCTTTTATAATACAGTTTCAGTAGAGTGTTGAGGCTAAACTTTTGTGTAGAGTTAGAGAATGTAGGCAGTGCATGTTTCAGAAGACTGTAATTGATGTTACACATAAACAAGATCCTGATTTTTGTTGACATTAGTGTATATGCGACCATGCAATTGAAAAGTTATAAGGCTAATAACATGTGAAAACTAACCATTAAGCATGTATATAACAAAATCTGGTTTATGGATATACTTATTCAGAAATTATATCTGAAATTCAGACTGAAAATGTGATCATTCTTTCCACATGTATTTTGTATCAAGGTTCCCAGGCGTCAAGATGATGAGCGGAATAATATTTACTTGGAACTAATGCAATATAAAAATACAGAAAAATATCCTCTCTTTTTAGGGAGTGTTCAGGTACACCTTTATGATGTAATTCAGGTAAGTATCAAGGTTATTTTTTTCACTGTGGTATCACATTGTCCAGTTGGTATTTGTTATTATCTGTATCTGTATCTGACAGACTCCTTTTGGTTTATTATCTACCTTCAAACTTATATGCTTAGGAAACAATGTCTCCCTCTGGCTATATTAAAAAAAAAAGAGTTGACTTGGAACAGCCTAATATTTTAAAAAAATTGATTGTTTGGAAAGGCAACCTAGAGGACTAATAAGCATGTTTTATTATGTTTTCTGGAATGTTTTTAAACAGGACTCAGACCACAAACTCTCTTAGTTGACAGCCCAAATTTGAGTTCTTTTCTCCTTAGCTCGGCTGCTTGCAGTCTATCGGGGACCTGGATTGTTTGGGGTCAGCCAGAGTTGGGGGCAGGGTTTGTACACACATTTTGTCGTTCCTTCTCTCTTGCTTTCTCCTATCTAGGATTACCCTCTCCCTTTCCAGCAGCCATACTGCCCTGGACTCAAAGGAAGAGAACTAACTGATTAGTGAACAAATATAAACCATCTGAAGGATTTTCAGGGATATTTGTTAGGAGGCAAAGCAAGGGAGCCTTCGAAGACTAATGGAGTTACATCAAAGGACATAGGAGCCAGATTGCAGGGGCTCCTGTTGGCCAATTTCAGGATAATTTAAATATCAAAAACATCATTACAAATTCTGAATAAAGAAAAATCCATAAATCTTGGTGATCTTAAGAAAAAAAAGGGACAGGGGAAGAAAAATGGAATTTAAAAACTTTTAAACAGAAGAATGTGTAGAAAGAATGGTAGAATTACAGATTGACCATTTTTGCAATTCTTTATAGTGAATGATGATTAGTTCAATCAAGACTTAAAATTCTATTTAAAATATTAGGAAATATTAGGTAAAAGGTTATTGGGGAGCAAGATATTTTCACACCACTGTAACAGTCTACAGGTTAATTGTTGCAAAGGGGGAAATGTGCCTCTACAATAGAGAGACATTTTGGTTACTCCTTCAACCAAGAGCTTGAACTTAGCATAAGTAATTATGGACAACTTAACATCATATGCTTTCTATGGCAGTACAATATGAAGTATACAGCATTACCTGTGAATCGTTCTCATCAAAAATGTTTACCCCAAATCTAATCAAGCCGAGTCTAGATCTTTTAGTTTATAGGAATTTAGGGGATAGGGAAAAACTTAATACCATGATGATACATGACAAATACATAATGTGGAACATACCAGCTTAGATTCTTTAAAAAGTTAAGGTCAGGGGCGCCTGGGTGGCTCAGTCATTTAATTGTCTGACTTTTGATTTCGGCTCAGATCATGATCTCAGGGTCATGGGATCAAGCCCCAAGTTGGACTCTGTGCTCAGCAGGAAGTCTCCTTGAGATTCTCCTTCTCCCTGCTTGCATGCTCACTTGCCCTCTCTAAAATAAATAAATAAAACTTTAAATTTGTCGATGGCTATTTGGATCGTTTTCTGTTTTTTTACTCTTCTCGTTGTTGCAGTGAATTTTCTTGAACCTACCTTACAGTGCATTTCTGCAAAAAGTGTCTACATTATGAATTCCTCTCTATGAGTCTTTGATGAATTGCTACATCATATGGTAAAAAGACCATTATTATTTAATGGACAGAGTCGTCAGGGAAAGCAATTTTGGTTATTTATGGATTTCCCCAAAAAGTCTTAGGATTTTAGCTGTGATGTGTTCAAGATATGCTGTCTGTGTGTAATATCTGTCAGCATCCTTCTGTAGGCGCGTCTACCTTAAGAATTCTGTCATTTTACTTATTAGAATTCCTCAGTTACCCTCTTTTGGTCAAAACTCAGATGCCAGAAGTACAAAGCTAACCATAAGGAGTTTGGTGTTTTTTGGAGTTTTTGTTTTTGTTTTAGTTTTGATGCAGTTTCATTAGCTGGATGTTACTTTGGAGAGATGACTGTATAATAATATCTAAACATCTGGACATCAGACAATAGAGGAAAACAACTATGAGACAATCACAAATATAATAATTTTTTTTTAAGATTCTGTCAGAGTGTGCGCAAACAAGCAGGGGGAGTGGCAGGCAGAGGGAGAAGCAGGCTCCCCGCCGATCAGGGAGCCCAATGCGGGGCTAGATCCCAGGACCCTGGGATCGTGACCTGAGCTAAAGGCAGATGCTTAACAGACTGAGCCACCCAGGTGCCCCAATAACAAATTTTTTGAATCCACTTTGTATCCACTCTATTTAGGCCTAACAGAGAATAGGTCCCATGGATAAATTTGGCCCACTATAAACAGGCACATGGCCTTTAAACAACAACAACAACAACAACAATTTCTTTTGAGATAATTGTAGATTCACATGCACTTGAAAGAAATAATACAGAAAGATCCTTTGTATCCTTTACTCAGTTTCTGCTGATGGTAACATCTTTCAAAACTACCATACTGTATTGCAACCAATATATTGCAACCAATATACCGAACGTGCCACCTCCACCAGGATTTCTCATGTTGTTGCCTTTTATAGCTACATCTCCTTCCCTCCTGCCTCTGCCCTCTCCTTAACCCTTGGCAACCACTAATCTGTTCTTCCTTTCTGTAATTCTCTCATTTCCAGGATATCATATAAATGGAATCACGTAGTATGTAATCTTTTAGTGTTGGGTTTTTTTCACTCAGCCTGATTCTCCAGGATGGTGGATGATTTGGGAGGACTGGTCGCACAGCAGAGATGCCCAGAGGTGGTGACCAAGGATACCCAAGGTTTACCTGGTTAGGAAGATCCCAGCAGTCCCCAAAGATGAGAGAGGCCCTCGGTTCTCTCACGAGTCAGCTACGCATGCACATTTATGTTAAACCCCACAAAGGGAGTGCAGCTGGGGCAGTTCCTTTAACACTTGGAGAAAGGGCAACTACAACTAGCAGGAACATTTTTGTCTAAAACGTAAATATTAACATTTTTGGTACAGCCTAGAATTTTTCTTTTCTTCCAAATGTTTGGTATAGTTGTATTTTAGCTATCAAGTTAACATGTGCATTAAAAATCATTACCTGATTTTTCAAAATTTATGAAATGGTTTAGATTATATACAGATGACTACATGAGTGACTCTGTATTTGAGAATTTTATTACTTTTTTCCAGAAAGGGTGCTTTATTGAAGAATTTGAAATGTTGAATAAAAGCACGGTAAGAACTTTACTGAAATTTCCAAAGTTTTGTGCATACATTTAACTTTGCATATAACTTTACTCTGATATTGTTTTAATATCTGATAGTGTTTTTCTGTTACCCTACCAGTCACTGTTCAAATTAAAGGAAATGTATTAAACAGAACAGTATTTGCTCACAAAATCTTCATCTGCACCTTTTTTTTTTTTTTAAATGCTGCTACCTTACTGCTAAACAATGACCAGGAAAATTGAAATCATTGACTAAGAGAGGAAAAATGCCCTCGTGGCTGCTTTGTGCAGCTTTAATTGAGGAAGTATTTTTCTCTTGGAGGAGATTCTAAAGAGTTGTTTACAGTTCTCACTTAAATTTCTTTTTAAATACTTAAAATTATTATTTTGATTAATTGATCTCTTCAGAGAGACCTCTGCCGCCAATAGCCAGAACAGAGACAAGGAACTTTATAAAAAAAAGAGAGAATGATGGACGTTTGAGGTCATAGCCTCTGACACCTTCCTTCATTTCTCATTTGAGCAAGCTGGGGTTCAGAGAGACGAAATCGCTTGTCTGAATAAAAATTTTATCTGAAAATGGAAGTGGAGGTAGGGGAAATGTGAGTAAATACTTTAAAAACATATGCATGTATACACATATACACACACATATGTATGTGTAACTCAGGGTAATCCTATTTATTATAAATTGATATTTTCTATATTATATATCCTTTAACAAAGTTTTTAACATTTCAGGAACTCCATATAACAGTTCCTTGTGTGAATTTTTTTTTAATCAGGAGATTCACGCTTTGGTTTTTCTAACACAGATGTGTGAAATAAAAATATTACTTGCTATCCCTTTTTCATTAAAATATCTTTCTGATCAAACAATAAAATTTGCTGTGTGTTTAGCTTATCTGCAAGGTGGAGGTGGAATTTATGTTCTCCTACGGGAACTTTGGTTACGGATTTTCACATCAGGTTAGTTCTTCTCTTTTAAAAATTATTCTACAACTCTTCAGTCAAATCTCTTCTGAGCCTCTATGCTTTCCAGTTTGATAAAAATTTTAAAATACATATTTTTTAAAAAATATTTTTAAAAGAGTGCTGTTTTTCTCCATTCTAAGGAAAAATGAAACTACCATTTTTATTTGCATATACATTTAAAAATAATCCTTTATTCAAAATGCCTTTATCAGAAAACTTGCTTTTGTGTGTCTGTGTTTTCATGTGGTTGAAAACAAAATTATTTTAAGTATATAATATAAGGAGTGTGGATTTTTAGATCTAAAAATGCTTATTGAAAATGGAGTCATCGATTATATTCACATTCCACTTTTTACTCTGATAACATATGCTCCTTACCCCTGTGGTTATTTTGATGTCTGGTGTTACGTGAGCCCTCCTTGATTTATCAAGAGTACAAAGAAGTTATCTTCCTAGGTTTGTCCTGCCCCTTTAAATTCATTACATATATCCATGTTCCAGTGAAAATTTTTGTATATTAACCTGTGTCCTGTCCTTTTATTATGTCCTTAGGCCAGATTCCTAGAATGGAAATTATTGTCCCAAAACAATGACTTTGTCAAAGAATTGCTTTAGAAATGTACCAACATATATTCTCTCTAAGTGTTTGAAAGAGCTCTTCATACCCGTGGGTATTTTCACCCCCCGGGGGCATTTATAAATTCAGTCCCATCAGTGCTGCTGTTATATAGGGAATATGACCCCTATACTTGGCATAGAAGCTTTCATTTCCATTTTTTGCTAATTTTTATAGCCTTGGTTGTTTTTTTAAATTAGGAATTCAGAGTGGGTACATTACTTTTATTAAATAAACCTACCATTATGTTGACTGAACAGCCCCTGGTAAAATGTTGTTCTAAAATTTTGCCTATGGTATATCCTAATGATTTTTAATGCATTTTGAATCAAGTAAATAACACAGAAGAAAGCCACGAGGCACAATCTTTTTCCATCTTTTTTCCTTCTTTGCTTTGATTTTTCTTTCTTTTCCTTCTGCCTCTTTTTTTTGTTTGTTTGTTTTAAAGATTTTATTTATTTGAGAGAGCAAGAATGAGAGAGAGAGAGAGAGCACATGAGAGGGGGAAGGGTCAGAGGGAGAGCAAGGAGCCTGATGTGGGACTCGATCCCGGGACTCCAGGATCATGACCTGAGCCAAAGGCAGTCGCTTAACTGACTGAGCCACCCAGGCACCGTCCTTCTGCCTCTCTCATTCATAATCTTATGAACTGGGCCTTATGGGACTTGAAACTGTTGAGTCCCTTTCCTGACATAGTTTATAAGCACCAACTTGAGAGGTAGGTTTTGTGTCTGAATATAAGTAAAACATGTAATAATGACATTCTTACAGGGATATCGCCTTTTCAGATAAACTAGGCAAGTATTGTTTTATGTAGGTAGAGTCTACCAAAAACAAGGAACTGAGATATTGTGTGGAAAAGAGTGGGAAATATAATAAAAGTTCTTGATTTTGTCTATGAACTTTTCGGTAATATAGTCCCCGTCTCACCTATCTTGATAATGTAAAAAGGATACTATGCTGGGGGTGCAGATAAAGCTGCATTCAAATCCTGGCTCTGATGTCTTTTGGGTAACCTTGAACAAATTACCGATCCTCGGCATTTTCTGTAAAATGGCCACAGTTATCTACATCAATAGGATTATTGAGAGGATTAAAAATAATCTTACAGATATAAGGTTCCAGGCAGATATCTAGGGCTCAAAAAATGTTAGTTCTTTCTTCCTCTCTTAATTCCATTTCTTTTTATATGCATTTAAGGCCTATTCTGTAGTCCTGAAGCATAGTAGTATTAGAATGAACTATAATTGTAACTAAGCAGTGTTAAAATATACTTACCATTTTCTTCAGTTAAAACCTCTTCAGAAAATTATTGAGCCATCCATGTTTATGAATATTGCACCACCTCCAGAAAGAATAGATCCTGTGACGTAAGTGTTTGAAGTCTTATTTGCACAATCAGAATATGTGACATTTAAAACATTTAATCCATTTGAGGGACCATTTTGGTTGTCTTAAGACATAGCCAGAATGGGCTAGACTCTAAGGGAAAGAGAGCAGTGAATTGTTTTGCTTAATAAGGTGGGAGAAATTGGGGGTTTCTGGGGATAGCCCTGGCGAGAGGAGGTGAGGAGGCCTAGAGAGAAGATAAAGGAGAAAGGAGAGTGCCGGCTTCATGGCTGAAGAAGGGAAGGCAGGGTTAAGCTGATAAGGAAAGTTGGCCAGTGAGATACCCCTTTCTAGAAAGAGGTGTGGGACTTTTAAGATCAAAGTGTCTAATAGTTGGCCGTTTTCTTCCACAGTATAGTAGTGTTACCTCTATTCCACACATTCTGTTATTTCCAAATCTTCAGCAAAAAGTCTGTTTCATAAATGGCATTAGCAAACCAAAAGTAACTTAAAATATATCAACCAGTCTTAAAATTTCAACAGTAAAAATAGATTAAAGAGAAATGAGCACCTGAGATGGAAATGTAATATCTAGTGCTGTCCCAGAATAAGAAATGGAGAAATTGGGATTGAGGGAATTAGGTATAGGATGGGAATTTATGTTCTGAAGTTCTTATTGTCCTATAGTCTCACCAATACTGGGTATTATCATTAAAAATAAATTTTGTCCACTTGATATTGGTCATTTGTTGAAATAGTAAAGTTTGAATGTTTTATGTTTATCAATCATTATTTCTTTATTCACTAATTGATTCAATAAACATTCATTGAATGTGTCTGCTATACCTCCAAGCTATTGCAAATACTAAAATAAATGAGGCCTGGTCCCTGCCCTCTGGTAGCTCATGGTTTAGTGTGCAAAGGTAACTTGCGAAAAGAAATGATTATAATACAAATGAGATAAAAACCTTCCTAGAGGTAAACGTAAGGAACTGTAGCACATAGGGCGTGGGATAATGGTGGGAGGAACATAAAGTTGGGTCACAGCAAATTTATTGATATGGGCTCACTAAGCAGAGATTCTGCATTTAATTTAGCAGATTAGGGGGTTAGAAAAGACGTGATTTGGTTGTTTGGTTGCAGAAACATGAACCAAAAGATGCCCACTTGGGTGGATTGGAAGTGCCAGACCTGCCTTGGTTTAATGTAGAAGGAAGGTGTTCAAAGGGTTAGAGAGATGGTGATGTTGGTCTGGATTTGTTTTTAAGACCTACTCACTCACCCTGGGAGTTTGCACCTTTTCACCATTTACACCTTTCACCATTACTGTGAGAAGTAAATGTGTGAGGGGAGCCCCACCCTTGAAGAGCTCTGTGATTGTTCTTCTCTATTAGGCAGACCTTACAGTGGGAACTGCAGTCACTGAACTGGGAAACCTAAATGCAATGGGAGTGTGGCATCCTGAAGTGGCAGAGCCCAGTGATGGCGCCACCACCTAAGGCAAGATGGCCGTGGTCACTGTAGCGGACAGTAGAATAGTTTGACTCACGAAGACCTATAGCATTGGCTAGTTGATCATGATGTTCCTAGAAATATATAAGAAGCCTCATCAATTCTTACTTAATCTGTATAAGCAGAAAAGTTCTAGGTGATAAAAACAGAGTCATAGCTCCTCAGTCAGTTCCCAGATTTGAGCCAGTTTGCAGACCCAAAAGCCTTCGAATGAAGGGGAGGCTTGGTCCCCTTAAGGAGAGACGCTAGTATGCTGACAAAAATTTCTAAGGTTAATCTTTCTCCCAGCTTTCCCAAAAGGGAAGGAGAGCCTTTTACCAGGGTAATTATGCATTAGGGAAAAGGAAATAACCAGACCTTTCAGAGACTACTGGACACTCGCTCTAAACTGACACTAGTTCCAGAAGATCCAAACGTCACTGTTGTCCACCAGTCAGACTAGGGACTTATGGAGGACAGGTGATCAATGGAGGTTTAAACCCATCCTGTGATTATTTCCCCAGTTCCAGATTGCATATTTGGAATCAACACACTTAGCAGTAGATGAATCCCTACATTGGTTCCCTGACCTGTGGACCAAGGGATATTCTGGTGGGAAAGGCCAAATGGAAACCACTAGAGAGCTACCTCCACCTAAGAAAATTGTAAGCCAAAAGCAATACCACATTCATGGGAGGATTGCAGAGATGGGTGCCATTATCAAGGACTTGAAAGATGCAGGGGTGGTGATGCCCATCATATCTCCATTTAGCTCACTTATTTTGGCCTGTGCATAAGACAGAGCTTGGAGAGTGATAGTAGATTGTTGTAAGCTTAACCAGGCAGTGATTCCAGTTGCAGCCACTGTACCAAATGTGGTTTCATTGCTTGAGCAAATTAACACATCCTCTGGTACTTGGTATGCAACTCTTGATCTGGCAAATGCTATTTTCCTCATATAAAAACCATCAGAAGTAGTTTCTTTCAGCTGGTAAGGCCAAGTGAGACACATTCACTGTCTTACCTCAGGTATATCAACTTCTCCAGCCCTGTGTCATTAATTTAGTTCACAGGAATTTTTTTTTTTTTAAGATTTATTCATTTTAAAGAGAGAGCATGAGCAGGGGGAGGAGCAGAGGGAGAGGGAGAGAAAAAGTCCCAAGCAGACTCCACACTGAGCACAGAGCCCGACACAGGGCTCAATCCCAGGACCCTGAGATCATGACCTGAGATGAAACTAAGAGTTGGATTCTTAACCAACTGAGCCACCCAGGTGCCCTATAGTTTACAGGAATCTTGATTGCCTTTCCCTTATACAAGATATTACACAGGTCCATTACAGTGATGACCATTATGCTTACTGGACCTAGTGAACAGGAAATAGCAACTAATCTAGACTTCTGATAGGACATTTGCATGTCAGAGCGTGGGAAGACTTCTGACAAAAATTCAGGGGTCTTCTACCTCATTGAAATTTTGAGGATCCCCTGGTATGGGGATTGTCAAGATAATCCTGCTAAGGTGAAGGATAAGTTGTATCTGGCCCCTCCTACAACCAAAACAGAGGCACAACACCCGGTGGGCCTTTTTGGATTTTGGAGATAACTTGCTCCTTATTTGGGTGTGCTACTCTGGCCCATTTACCAAGTGACCTGAAAAAAATATATATTTATATAGCAAATATATTTTCTTCCCTCTCATATTTCTTTATCATGTAACAAAAGGTATATTGACTTTATATTGTAATATTTAAGTATTGTTAAACTTACAGCATACTACTTAAGTTTCAGGATATTAAGATGAGTAAACATCACCCAAAGACTTTATATCCTTCTCTGGGGAAGGGGCTAGTGAGTTTTTGGTTGTATGCAGGATAGTTATATCATGTTAGGTGGAATTATGACCTGTTATTCTCATTTGGAGATTAAATATGTTTTAAAGAGATGCTTATGGGTGCCAGGTTGACAAGGGGTGGGTGGACTTGTGATGATTAATTTCACGTGTCAACTTGACTGGGCCATAGAATAACGATTTGTATCTAAAGATTGGGAGAGAGGTCTGGGCTCAAACACTTTCTACTTCTCTTTAGAATTTCAGGTCCTTATCCCCTTTCCCATCCCTGCTGCCCATCTTAGTAGTAAAATTATTCAATAGAGCACTTCTGTCAGGATTTTTGACCTTTGTCTTCTTTCCTAGCTCTACCCTCTGATGGTCTCAGGTAGACAGGTGAACTTACAGTCTAAAAGAGAGAATGATTCAAATGTGATAGCGACCACTGATTTTAGAAGTGTGCTTTTGTTTTGATCGCCGTATTTAACATTATAACCATTTTGCAGAAATGTTATTACACCACAACCAATAGAATATCCAGCATTCCTATCCCCAGACCTGAATGTTACTGTTGGGATGCCAGCTGTAGTGCCCCAATCCAACCAGCCATCCGTAGTGAGACTTGAAAAACTTCAGCAACAACCTCGAGAAAGGTATGTATGTATGTATAAATCAATCAATCAAAAACCAACACAACTAAAACAATCTTCATCTTATTTATGTGTTAGTGGTACATTAATTTTTTTTGGGGGGGGGGACATGGGCTTTAGGTATTTGTTTAGAAAAGTCAATGTCTAGTGCCCCTGTAATGCATATGGTGGTTCACTTTGTATAAGTCCTTTAAACTATCTGCACTCTTTTTCATTCTTTTTTCTTTTTGCTCTTCTGATTGGATGAATTCCTTTGCCCTGTCTTTGAGTTTGCCAATCCTTTCTTCCACATCATCTAGTGCTTTTGAATTATTCAGTCCAGTTATTGTGTTCTTTAGCTCTATGATTTCTGTTTGGTACTTTCTTATATTTTGTATCTCTTTGTTGCAATTCTTATTTTGTTCACGAATTTCTTTCTTGACCTCAATGCACATCATTATGACCATGATTTTGAATTTTTTTTCTTTTTTAAGATTATTTATTTATTAGAGAGAGAGAGAAGAGTGAGCAAGAACACAAGTGGGGCAGGGGGAGAGGCAGAGGGAGAGGGAGAAGCGGGATCCCTGCTCAGCAGGCTTGATCCCAGGACCCCGGGATCATGATCTGAGCCAAAGGCAGACACTTAACCGACTGAGCCACTCAGGCACCCCTCAGTATTTTGAATTCTTTATCAGGTAGGTAAATCACTTATCTCTATTTCATTATGGTCTGTTTCTGGAGTTTTTCTTATTTATTTGTTTGGAACTTAATGTTTCTGGAGTTTTATCTTGCTACTCTGTTCTGTTCTCTTTCTTCCTTTACCATCACTCTCTGTATTGGTTTCTGAGCACTAGATGAAACTGTCACCTTTCCTAGCCTTGATGAAGTGGTCTCATGTAGGAAATGAACCTCATCAATGAGCCCAGCCCAAGCTCTTGGCTGTCTCTTAAACCTTTGTGATTGTGCAAGCTGCTTTCCTTTTTTCTTGGTGGCTTCCAGTTGTTGAGAGTGTGTCAAGATTTGTCAGTATCCCAAGAGGAAGATCTCAGCATCTAGACTCAGGCTGACTGGAAGTTGAACCTCCAGGCAGCTGCTGGGAAGGTATGTAGCTAGAGCCCTTCCATGGAGAAACCAGGAGATGGGCTTTCTTGCCTGCTCCCTTTGTGCCCGGCCTGGGGGTATAGCCATTGGGGTGGAAGTCATTCCTGCACCCATTAAGAACTGATTCTTTGTGTGCTGAAGTTCTGTGGGACTGGTGAATCCAAACCCCATTGGCTATGACAGCTAAACTGTCTAAGGGCCCATCTCTTTGGCAATGGTCACAAAGTCTGGGGTGCCAGATGTCTGTATAAGCTCCTTCCAGGGAGATACTTATGATTTGGATTGGGCTAGAGGGAGGAGGAGATAGTGTCTGCTGGCTTCCACAGGTCTCTAAGAAGGATTACAGTCAACCCCTGGATGCATACTAAATTAGGAGCCTGACCTCCAGATAACAGCTTTTAAAGAATGCAGTGGGCCTCTTTTGGAGAATAACTGGGAGATGAGCTTATTTTTGCACTGTTCCTTCTGTGCTGAGCCCTGGGCAGATAGCATGGTAAGTCAGAGCAAACCTGTTAAAAACTTTTATTTTTCTGTAGCCTTGTGGGTCTTGTGGGCACAAGCTGTCTTAGCTTTCAGAAATAGGTGTTTTGGGGGCCTGTCCTCAGATGGGAGTCTTGAAAGGTGGGGTGCCGTATGTGTTGTCTAACCCTTTTTTTCCTCCGGGAGATGCTGGGAGTTGAGGGTTCTGTCCCAATTGTAGGGCACTGTGCCAGGGGTGGGGTTTATAGTATTTGCCTCATCCTTTCCACCTTGTTTTGATGTGGGTATTTTCTAATTTGCATGATGTGTAGGAGTTGCTCAGCTTATTTCTAGATTTCTTTTAGAGAGAATTGCTCTTTGTATAACCATAGGTACTGTACATACATGGGAGGAGGTGAGTTCAGGAGCCTCCTCACCATCTTGAACTGGAAATTGCAAATTTCTTTAATGTCTTGCCTAATAGTACACAACTGGATCCTCATAACGGCTTCTGCATCCAAACAGAGCAGCTCCAGCTGCAGAACCTTGACTTATCTGGCTCACAGTGACAGTGACAGCCACTGCTCTGATTTCCCTCCTGGAGCTTCACCAGCTGATCACCTTCTTCCTAGCGAAATGGGTCCCAGTGAGTCATCTTGTCACTGTGTTCACTTACTCCACATGTATTTTTCTTGCATGCTTTCAGAGTCTAGGGTTGTTATTCGGCTCCTTATTCTTTCTTCTTATAACTACTTTGGAATTTGGCACTGATAGTTTTCTGTTGCTTAGTTTTATATGGAATTAATTTTCCTGATTTTTTATTTTTTTTAACTTTTTTAAATTTTTATTGTTATGTTAATCACCATATATCACATCATTTGTTTTGGTGTACTGTTCCATGATTCATTGTTTGTTTTTCCTGATTTTTTTAAATAGGAGATTTGGTTTAGAGAGCTTCTTGAGTTTCACAGAACTCCCACTATTGATGCTTTCATTTGGTGTTTAAAAATATGAGTTGCTTTCTAAAATTTTCTGGGGCTGTGCCTTGGACTAGAAACCTGGTTGGTCAGTTTTGAGCATTCACAGTGGTTAGACTGTTCCAGTCCTTTTATGTTTACCATGAATCTTTTGTACTCATTTGCTATTGGAATGAGCAAAACCTCCCAGTTTCAACTGCTTTTCTCAAATTGGCCTGCTGTAATTTCCCATCCATGACTACCTGTTGGCTATTTTGGGGTTTTCTTATTTTCAGGTCCTTCAGATGCCGCCCCCCCCAGTTTATTTTAAGATTTATTTATTTAGAGAGTCCGAGCAGGGAGAGTAGGGGCAGAGGGAGAGAAATCCAGTCAGACTCTCTGCTGAGTGCAGAACTCCCCTAGGGCTCAATCCCAGGACCCTGAGATCATGACCCGAGTTGAAATGAAGAATTGGATGCTCAACCAGCTAAGCCACCCAGGCACTCCCAGATGCCCCTTTTATGCCTGTTGCTTTCTGACATATATACACTGATACCTTAAAGGTCTTATGTATATGTTTTGGGGTTCATAGAAATGCCTTGTCACATGATTGTGTTGTAAATGTTGCCCATAGGTTCTTGGGTTTGCTACTGAGCTACTCTTTTTATGTAGAGATTTGAGAAGATTCAAAAACTACGCTACCCCTGCTGGCCTCCTCTTCTAGAATTTCCCCCTTTTGTTAAACTTTCATATTTATAATAATTTATCTGTAGCATCATTTGGGAGAATTTATTTAAACATTCATGCCTACAAATAACAATTTTTTATCCCTAGTGCTTATTCTTTAATTTTGTTTTCTTGACCTACTATGCTAGCTAGAAGCTCCAGTCAATATCTGATATAAATGGCAAGGGTGTACATCCTTGTTTTGTTCATGATCTTTAAAGGCTACACCTCTAGCATTTAATAGTTAAGAGCATATACTTATATATGTTTTTAATATATAGATATGCTATACCAGGTTAAGTAAATTATTCCACTTTGTTCCTAGTTTTCTAAGTTTCTTTAAAATCATAAATGGATGTTGGATTTTGCCAAATGTTTTTTCTCTTTTAATCAGTTAAATTGTATTTATGTTTTCTAATGTCAGTGTCAAAATATCCTTGTATACCTGGGATAAATCTAACTTGTTTATGATATATTATCTTTTTTCTATACTACTGGATTTTTTTGTATTAAAATTATATTTTTAACATTTGCATCTATGTTCATGAATGAGATTAGACTAATTTCCTTTTTTTATAATGTCCTTCTTAGGGTTTATCATCAAGGTAATAGTGTCCTCACAAAATAAATTGGGAAACATTCCCTCTTTTCTATTTAATTCTTGTCAGTTACATCTTTAGACGACCAAAACCTTTTGAAATTTCTTGGATTAGAAGCTAAATTCCTACTTTTTCTTTTTTCTGTTGCAGAAAATATCATGAATATATTAGGTAATTTATAAAATATATATATAAGTTTAAATGAGACCAATATATATTGAATAACTTCTAAAACATGTATGTATAGCTTAAATAAAAATAATAAGACTGATGCCTAGATATTTATGATTCAGGTTAAGAAATACAACAGCGGGGCACCTGGGTGGCTCAGTTGATTAAGCTTCTGACTCTTGGTTTTGGCTCAAGTCGTGATCTTAGAGTCTTGAAATTGAGCCCTGCAAGGGGTTCCATGCTCAGCGTGGAGTCTGCTTGAGATTCTCTCCCTCTCCCTCCCCCTCTGCCCCTTCCCCCACTTGCATGCTCTCTTTCTCAAACAAACAAACAAAATCTTTCAAAAAATAAAAGAAATACAACATCACAATATTGGATTCCTAGCCATAGCAGTCACACAATGAAAAGAAATGCATCCAAGTTGACAAGGAAGAAGTAAAACTATCACTCTTTGCAGATGACATGATACTTCATATAGAAAATCCAAAAGACTCCACCAAAAATTGTTAGAATTGATACATGAATTCAGTAAATTAGCAGGATGCAAAAATTAATATACAGAAATCTGTTGCATTCCATACACCAATAATGAAGCAGCAGAAAGAGACATCGAGAAATCAATCCCATTTACGATTGCACCAGAAACCATGAGATACTTAGGAATAAACCTAACCAAAGAGGTAAAAGACCTGTACTCCGTGAAAACTATAAAACACTGATGAAAGAAAATGAAGATGAAACAAATAAATTGAAAAACATTCCATGTTCATGGATCAGAAGAATGAATATTGTTAAAATGTCTATGCTACCCAAAGCAATCTACACATTTAATGCAATCCCTATAAAATACTAACAGCATTTTTCACAGAGCTAGAACAAACAGTCCTCAAATTCGTATGGAACCACAAAAGACCCCAAATAGCCAAAGCAACTTTCAAAAAGAAAAGCAAAGTTGGAGGCATCACGATTCTAGACTTGAAGTTATCTTACAAAGTTGTAGTGATCAAGAGAGTATGGTACTGGCACAAAAACAGACACATAGATCAATGGAACAGAATAGAGAGCCCCGAGATGAACCTACAACTATATGGTCAGTTAATCTTCGACAAAGCAGGAAAGAATATCCAATGGAAAAAAGACAGTCTCTTCAACAAATAGTGTTGGGAAAATTGGACAGCAACGTGCAAAAGAATGAAATGGGATCATTTTCTTAAACCTATACACAAAAATAAATTCAAAATGGATTAGAAGCCTAAGTGTGAGACAGGAATCCATTAAAATCCTAGAGGAGAACACAGGCAGTAACCTCTATTACGTTGGTCATACCAACTTCTTACTAGATATGTCTCCTGATGCAAGGGAAACAAATGCAAAAATAAACTATTGGGACTTCATCAAGATAAAAACCTCCTGTGCAGCAAAGGAAAGAGTCAACAAAACTAAAAGGCCACCTACTGAATGGGAGAAGATATTTACAAATGACATATATCTGATAAAGTGTTAGTATCCAAAATCTATAAAGAACTTATCAGACTCAACACCCTAAAACCAAATAATCCAGTTAAGAAATGGGCAGAAGACCTGAATAGACACTCTTCCAAAGAAGACATACAGATGGCTAACAGACGTGAAAAAATGCTCAACATCACTCATCATCAGGGAAATACAAATCAAAACTACAATGAGGTATCACCTCCCATTTGTCAGAATGGCTAAAATTAACAACACAAGAAACAACAGGTGTTGGCAAGGTTGTGGAATAAAGGGCAATTTGCTTACACTGTTGGTGGGAATGCAAACTAGTACAGCTATTTTGGAAAACAGTATGGAGTTTCCTCAAAAAATTAAAAGTAAACTACCCTATGATCCAGCAATTACACTACTAGGTATTTACCCAAAGATTACAAAAATACTAATTCAAAGGGATACATGCACCCCAATGTTTATAGCATTATTAACAATAGAAATTATGGAAAGAGCCCAAAAGTCCACTGACGAATGGATAAAGAAATCTTGCCATTTGCAACAACATGGATGGAGCTAGAGAGTATTATGGTAAGCACAATAAATCAGAGAAAGACAAATACCATATGATCTCACTCATATGTGGAATTTAAGAAATTCATAGGGGGGAAAAGAGAGACAAACCAAGAAACAGCTTCTTAACTGGAAAGAACAAACTGATGGTTAGCAGAAGGGAGCTGGAGTGGGGGGGGGCGTTAAATAACTGATGGGTATTAAGGGGGCATTTGTGATGAGCACTGGGTGTTGTATGGAAGTGTTGAATCACTAAATTGTACACCTGAAACTATTACTACACTGTATCTTAACTGGAATTTAAATAAAAACTTAAAAAAAATAGAACATCATCAATATAAAAAATGTGCTTTGTGTGCCCTTATGAGAGTCCATCTTTTCCCCAACCCATCCTTTGGTAACCACTGCCCTGACTTTTTTTTTTTTTTAATTTTACTTTATTATGTTATGTTAATCACCATACATTACATCATTAGTTTTTGATGTAGTGTTCTATGATTCATTGTTGGCGTATAACACCCAGTGTTATACGTGCCCTCTTTAATACCCATCACCAGGCTAACCCATCCCCCCACCCCCTCCTCTCTAGAACCCTCAGTTTCTCATAGTTCATAGTCTCTCATGGTTCGTCTCCCCCTCCGATTTCCCCCCTTCATTTTTCCCTTCCTACTATCTTCTTCTTCTTCTTTTTTTAACGACATATAATGTATTATTTGTTTCAGAGGTATGGGTCTGTGATTCATCAGTCTTACACAATTCACAGTGCTCACCCTCCCAATGTCTGTCACCCAGCCACCCCATCCCTCCCACCCCCCACCACTCCAGCAACCCTCAGTTTGTTTCCTGAGATTAAGAATTCCTCATATCAGTGAGATCATATGATACATGTGTTTCTCTGATTGACTTATTTTGTTTAGCATAATACCCTCTAGTTCCATCCATGGCATTGCAAATGGCAAGATCTCATTCCTTTTGATGGCTGCATAATATTCCATTGTATATATATACCACATCTACTTTATCCATTCATCTGTTGATGGACATCTTGGCTCTTTCCATAGTTTGATTATTGTGGACATTGCTGCTATAAACTTTGGGGTGCAAGTACACCTTCGGATCACTACATTTGTATCTTTGGGATAAATACCCAGTAGTGCAATTGTTTGGTCATACGGCAGTTCTGTTTTCAACTTTTTGAGGACCCTCCGTACTGTTTTCCAGAGCGGCTGCACCAGCTTGCATTCCCACCAACAGTGTAGGAGGGTTCCCCTTTCTCTGCATCCTCACCAACATCTGTCGTTTCCTGACTTAATTTCAGCCATTCTGACTGGTGTGAGGCAGTATCTCATTGAGGTTTTGATTTGGATTTCCCTGATGCCAAGCCATGTTGAGCACTTTTTCATGTGTCTGTTGGCCATTTGGATGTCTTCTTTGGAAAAATGTCTGTTCATGTCTTCTGCCTATTTCTTGATTGGAATAGTTGTTCTTTGGGTGTTGAGTTTGATAAGTTCTTTATAGATTTTGGATACTAGCCCTTTATCTGATATGTCATTTGCAAATATCTTCTCCCATTCTGTTGGTTGTCTTTTGGTTTCGTTGACTGTTTCCTTTGCTGTGCAAAAGCTTTTTATCTTGATGAAGTCCCGATAGTTCATTTTTGCCCTTGCTTCCCTTGCCTTTGGCAATGTTTCTAGGAAGAAGTTGCTGCGGCTGAGGTCGAAGAGGTTGCTGCCTGTGTTCTCCTCTAGGATTTTGATGGACTCCTGTCTCACATTTAGGTCTTTTATCCATTTTGAGTCTATTTTTGTATGTGGTGTAAGGAAATGGTCCAGTTTCATTCTTCTGAATGTGGCTGTCCAATTTTCAGAGACTGTCTTTTTTCCATTGGACATTCTTTCCTGCTTTGTCGAAGATTAGTTGACCTTAGAGTTGAGGGTCAATTTCTGGGCTCTCTATTCTGTTCCATTGATCGATGTGTCTGTTTTTGTGCCAGTACCATACTGTCTTGATGATGACAGCTTTGTAATAGAGCTTGAAGTCCAGAATTGTGATGCCACCAGCTTTGCTTTTCTTTTTCAACATTCCTCTGGCTATTCAGGGTCTTTTCTGGTACCATATAAATTTTAGGATTATTTGTTCCATTTCTTTGAAAAAAGTGGATGGTATTTTGATAGGAATTACATTAAATGTGTAGATTGCTCTAGGTAGCATTGACATCTTCACAACATTTGTTCTTCCAATCCATGAGCATGGAACATTTTTCCATTTCTTTGTCTCTTCCTCAATTTCTTTTATGAGTATTTTATAGTTTTCTGAGTACAGATTCTTTGCCTCTTGGGTTAGATTTATTCCTAGGTATCTTACGGTTTTGGGTGCAATTGTAAATGGGATCAACTCCTTAATTTCTCTTTCTTCTGTCTTGGTGGTGGTGTATAGGAATGCCACTGAGTTCTGTGCATTGATTTTATATCCTGCTACTTTACTGAATTTCTGTATGAGTTCTGGCAGTTTTGGGGTGGAGTCTTTTGGGTTTTCTACATAAAGTATCATATCATCTGCAAAGAATGAGAATTTGATGACTTCTTTGCTGATTTGGATGCCTTTTATTTCTTTTTGTTGACTGATTGCTGTGGCTAGGACTTCTAGTACTATGTTGAATAGCAGTGGTGATAGTGGACATCCCTGCCGTGTCCCTGACCTTAGGGGGAAAGCTCTCAGTTTTTCCCCATTGAGAATGATATTCACTGTGGGTTTTTCATAGATGGCCTTTATGATATTGAGTCACGTACCTTCTATCCCTACACACTGAAGTTTTAATCCAGAAAGGATGCTGTACTTTGTCAAGTGCTTTTTCTGCATCTACTGAGAGGATCATATGGTTCTTGTTCTTTCTTTTATTAATGCATTGTATCACATTGATTGATTTGTGGATGTTGAACCAACCTTCCAGCCCAGGAAAAAATCCCACTTGGTCGTGGTGAATAATCCTTTTGATGTACTGTTGGATCCTATTGGCTAGTATTTTGGTGAGAATTTTTGCATCCATGTTCATCAGGGATATTGGTCTGTAATTCTCCCTTTTGATGGGGTCTTTGTCTGATTTTGGGATCAAGGTAATGCTGGCCTCATAAAATGAGTTTGGAAGTTTTCTTTCCCTTTCTAGTTTTTGGAACAGTTTCAGAAGAATTGGTATTAATTCTTCTTTAAATGTTTGGTAGAATTCCCCTGGGAAGCCATCTGGACCTGGGCTTTTGTTGGGAGATTTTTGATGACTGCTTCAATTTCCTTAGTGGTTATAGGTCTGTTCAGGTTTTCTCTTTCTTCCTGGTTCAGTTTTGGTAGTTGATACCTCTCTAGGAATACACCCATTTCTTCCAGGTTATCTAATTTGCTGGCATAGAGTTGCTCATAATACGTTCTTATACTTGTTTGTATTTCTTTGGTGTTGGTTGTGATCTCTCCTCTTTCATTCATGATTTTGTTGATTTGGGTCATTTCTCTTTTCTTTTTGATAAGTCTGGCCAGGGGTTTATCAATCTTGTTAATTCTTTCAAAGAACCAGCTCCTCATTTCGTTGATCTGTTCTACTGTTCTTTTGGTTTCTATTTCATTGATTTCTGCTCTGATCTTTACGATTTCTCTTCTCCTGCTGGGTTTAGGCTTTATTTGCTGTTCTTTCTCCAGCTCCTTTTGGTGTAGGGTTAGGTTGTGTATTTGAGACCTGTCTTGTTTCTTGAGAAAGGCTTGTATTGCTATATATTTTCCTGTTAGGACTGCCTTTACTGTATCCCAAAGATTTTGAACAGTTGTGTTTTCATTTTCATTTGTTTCCATGAATTTTTTAAGTTCTTCTTTAATTTCCTGGTTGACCCACTCATTCTTTAGTAGGATGCTCTTTAGCCTCCATGTATTTGAGTTCTTTCCGACTTTCCTCTTGTGATGGAGTTCTAGTTTCAAAGCACTGTGGTCCAAAAATATGGAGGGAATGAGCCCAATCTTTTGGTACCGGCTGAGACCTGATTTGTGACCTAGGATGTGATCTCTTCTGGAGAATGTTCCATGGGCACTAGAGAAGAATGTGTATTCTGTTGCTTTGGGATGGAATGTTCTGAATATATCTCTGAAGTCCATTTGGTCCAGTGTGTCATTTAAAGTCTTTATTTCCTTGTTGATCTTTTGCTTAGATGATCTGTCCATTTCAATGAGGTGGGTTTTAAAGTCCCCTACTGTTACTGTATTGTTGTCAGTGTGTTTCTTTGATTTTGTTATTAATTGGCTTATATAATTGGCTGCTCCCATGTTAGGGGCATAGATATTTATAATTGTTAGATCTTGTTGGATAGACCCTTTAAGTATGATATAGTGTCCTTCCTCATCTCTTATTAGAGTCTTTGGTTTAAAATCTAATTTGTCTGATATAAGGATTGCCACCCCAGCTTTCTTTTGATGTCCATTAGCATGGTAAATGGTTTTTCCACCCCCTCACTTTCAATCTGGAGGTGTCTTTGGGTCTAAAGTGAGTCTCTTGCAGACAGCATATTGATGGGTCTTGTTTTTTTATCTAGTCTCTTACCCTGTGTCTTTTGATTGGGGCATTTAGCCCATTTACATTCAAGGTAACTATTGAAAGATATGAATTTAGTGCCATTGTATTGCCTGCAAGGTAACTGTTACTGTATATTGTCTTTGTTCCTTTCTGGTCCATGTTACTTTTAGGCTCTCTCTTTGCTTAGAGGACCCCTTTCAATATTTCTTGTAGGGCTGGTTTCATGTTTGCAAATTCTTTTAGTTTTTATTTGTCCTGAAAACTTTTTGTCTCTCCTTCTATTTTCAATGACAGCCTAGCTGGATATAGTATTCTTGGCTGCATATTTTTCTCATTTAGTGCTCTGAAGATCTCATGCCAGTCCTTTCTGGCCTGCCAGGTCTCTGTGGATAGGTCTGTTGCCAATCTAATGTTTTACCATTGTAGGTTATAGACCTCTTGTCCCAAGCTGCTTTCAGGATTTTCTCTTTGTCTCTTAGACTTGTAAGTTTTACTATTAGATGTCAGGGTGTTGACCTATTTTTATTAATTTTGAGAGGGGTTCTCTGTGCCTTCTGGATTTTGATGCCTGTTTCCTTCCCCAAATTAGGGAAGTTCTCTGCTATAATTTGCTCCAGTATACCTTCTGCTCCCTCTCTCTTTCTTCTTCTTCTGGGATCTCAATTATTCTAATATTGTTTCATCTTGTGGTTTCACTTATCTCTTGAATTCTGCCCTTGTGATCCAGTAGTTGTTTATCTCTCTTTTTCTCAGCTTCTTTATTCTCCATCATTTGGTCTTCTATATTACTAATTCTCTCTTCTGCCTCATTTATCCTAGCAGTTAGAGCCTCCATTTTGATTGCACCTCATTAATAGCCTTTTTGGTTTCAACTTGGTTAGATTGTAGTTCTTTTATTTCTCCAGAAAGTGTTTCTCTAGCATCTTCCATGCTTTTTTTCAAGCCCATCCAGTATCTTTATAATCGTCATTCTGAACTCTAATTCCAACATCTTTGTTGGAATGTGTGTATTGATTAGGTGCCTGGCAGTTGGTACTGCCTCTTGTTCTTCTTTTTTTTTTTTTTTTTTTGAGCTGAGTTTTTCTGTCTTGTCATTTTGTCCAGAGGAGAATAGATGAATGAGAGAACAAAATGCTAACAGGGTAACAGTGACCCCAGAACAATATACACCAAACAAATCAGAAGAGACCGAAACTGGGGGGAAAGAAAGAAAAAAGAAAGAAAAAGCAAAAAGAATATGATCAAATATGATCAGACTGGTGCATAGATCAGTGCCGCACACTAGATTTTGGGTGTATTTTGGTCTGTTAGAAGAAACGAAATTTTAAAGAAAAACTTGTACAAAAATCAGGGTAAATATGAAGGGATGGAATATGACTGTAAAGATGAAATTATAAAAGATTTTATAAAAGGAATTGATAAGTTGGTTGAAAAAAAAGAGAAATTAAAAAATTAAAAGGGAGAGAATGGGATCACACAGGAGACTAGAACAAAGCCATACACTAGAGATTCAGGGTATATTTTGAAACTTTATCCCAAAATTTTAAAGCAAGAACAACTTATAAATATACCAAAAATAAGGTTAACTACAATGAAGGGATAGAATATGACTCTAAAAATGAAAAATAAAAAATTTTTAAAAGAGGGATTGATAAGATGTTGGTTCAAAAAGGGGAAAAAGAAAAATTTTAAAAAATACAAAAAGAAAAAAGAAAATTAAAAAAAATTAACTTTGAAAGACTAAAGAATCATGGGGAAAAAGGCATGAATTCTATGTGCAGTACTCCCCTAGCGCTGGAGTTCTGCCCTTCTCATTGATCGGTAAACTTGGTCTTGGCTGGCTGTTCTTGCTGATCTTCTGGAGGAGGGGCCTTTTGCCATGGTTCTCAAATGTCTTTGCTCGAGGCAGAATTGCCCCGCCCTTGCCGGGTCCAGGCTAAGTAATCTGCTTGGGTTTGCTCTCGGGAGCTTTCATTCCCTGCAAGCTTTCTGTTTGGCTTTGAAGGATTAGAGTGAAAATGGCGGCCTCCCAATCTCCACCCCAGAGGAGCTGAGAACTTGGGGCCCCACTCCTCAGTGCGCCCCCAGAGAAAAGCAGTCAATCACTCCTATCTCCCCAGTCTCCGGCCACACTCCGTGCTCACCTGGCCTGTGACTGAGCATTTCTATCTCTGGCACCCAACTCGGTGTGGAGTCTATAAACCCAGCAGATCCCTGTGGTGCGCTCCCACGCTCCTGCTCCCAGGGGAGGAAGAGGAGTCCCCCTGGATCTGCCGCTTGTTGTGTCCTTGCTGGAAGAGCAGTGGCCCGACTGTGCCGCAGATCACCATTTATGGCAACCCTGAGCTGAGAGCCTGCGCCTTGGCTCCATCTCTGCAGCCGGCTTCCCCGCTCCGATACCTGGAAGTTGTGCTGCACTCAGTCACCCTCGGTCTTTCTGTGACCTCGAGAGTCCTACCCCCTGCTTAGCCACTGGAGCGATGTCCCTCAGTGGAGCAGACTTCTAAAAGTTCCGATTTTGTGCTCTGCTGCTCTATCACTTGCTGGTAGCGGCTGACGGAGGCCCCCGCCCCGCCCCGCCCCAGCCGCTCTCTATCCTCCCAAATATCGCCTCGGATTCACTTCTCCACACGTCTTACCTTCCAGCAAGTGGTTGCTTTTCTGTTCAGAGAGTTGCTGCTATTCTTTTCTTGGATCTCCTGTTGAGTTCGTAGGTGTTCAGGATGGTTTGATCCCTATCTAGCTTAATTCCTGGGACCAGACAAAATTTAGGTCTCCTACTCCTCTGCCATCTTGCTCCTCCCCCTCCTACTGCCCTGACTTTTGTTGGAATCATTCCTTTTCTTTTGTGTCCTTAAACAATATATTGCTGGTTTGCCTCTCTTAGAAAATTTTATAAGTGGATCATACTGAATGTATTCTCTTGTGAATCATACCATATATGTTCTTCTGTCACTTTTTAAATGTATAACTCATTTCTTTCTTTAGGCTGGAAAAAATGAAAAAAGAATATAGAAATCTGAATACATGGATTGAAAAAGCTAGCTATTTAGAAGGAGTTCTTACCCCAAAATTGGCCCATAGCGAACATAAGGTAATTAACATAATACATTCTCCATATATAACTTCTAATACTTTTTATTTTAAAAAGATTATAATAAAAGTGGTGATGATATTGCTTATTCTTGATATACAAAATGCTGTTCATGGCTCATGTACTTTCGTATTTTGCTAATGTGACATTTGATAAATATTGACTAATAATTTGTAAGATTTAGTTTTTTAACAGCTTTAAGATATAATTCACCTATTCAAATATACAGTTCAGTGGTCTTTAGTATATTCACAGAGTTGTATGTCCATTGCTATGATCAATTTTCAGATATTCTCATTAGCCCCGAAAGAAACTCCTACCCCTTAACCAAACCTTCCAGAATCCCCATTCTCTAGACAATAACTAGTCTACTTTCTGTTTCTATAGATTTGCTTATTCTAAACATTCCATTTGAGTGGAATCGTACAATATACAGTTCTTTGTGACTTTTGCTTCTTTCACTTAGCATAGGGTTTTCAAGGTTCATCCCCATACAATGGGGATGAACAAAATATCAATACTTTTTTTTTTAAGAGTTTATTTATTTATTCATGAGAGACAGAGGGAGAGAGAGAGAGAAGCAGAGGGAGAAGCAGGCTCCCAAGGAGCAGGGAGCCTGATGCGGGACTCGATCCCAGGACCCTGGGATCATGACCTGAGCCGAAGGCAGACGCTTAACCATCTGAGCCACCCAGGCGCCCAATACTTTGTTTCTTTTTACTGCCAAATAATATTCCACTATATGGATATGTACCACGTTTTGTTTATCCTCATCAGTTGGTGGACATTTGGGTTGTTTCAACTTTTTAGCTATCATGAATAATGCTGTGAACATTCATGTGCAGGTTTTTATGTGAGTGTATGTTTGTAATTCTCTTGGGTATATACCTAGGAGTAGGATTTTTGGATCATACAGTAGTTCCCTCTTTAACTTTTTCAGGAACATCAAACTGTTTTCTTTTTCTTTTCTTTTTTTTTTTTTAAGATTTTATTTATTTATTTGAAAGAGAGAGCACGAGCAGGGGAAGAGGGAGAAGCAGGCTCCCCACCAAGCAGGGAGCCCGATGCGGGGCTCGATCCCAGGACCCTGGGATCATGACCTGAGCCGAAGGCAGACGCTTAACTGACTGAGCCACCCAGGCGCCCCTCAAACTGTTTTCCATAGCGGTTGCACAATTTTACATCTAACCAGCAATGTATGAAGGTTCCATATCTTCACCACTTGTTATTTTCCTTTTTTGTATGTTTCAATTATAGCCATCTTAATGGGTTTGAAGTGGTATCTCATTATGGTTTTGATTTGCATTTCCCTGATAACCAATGAGGTGAACATCTTTTCATATGCTTACTGGCCATTCGTATATCTTCTTTGGGTAAATGTTTACTCAAATCCTTTGGTGTTTTTTTTTAATTGGGTTACTTGTTTTTTTATTGTTCGGTTGTCAGAGTTCTTTATATTTTGAATACTAGACCTTTATCAATATATAAGTAGGTTTAATATTTAGAAATACAATCTGACCTATACATTTTCACCTGGCAGTAGGGATGCATAGGGGTTTCAGTGAATTAATAAAACATTACTGAGATCACAGCCTTGAAATAGTAGTCATGACATACTGATATATTAATGTTTTTCAGTGCCTTGTTATAATTTGGCATAGTGGTACTGCCTTAGGATAAATTAATTAGCACTTATGTAGAATTAGTATTTTAGGGAAAATTTGAGGGGCTCTTCATTAAAGGAACTATGGACTTGGGGTTCTTATTAAAAGATCAGTATTTTATAAGAGTCAGTGATCACTCTACCTTATAATTCCTCTTGGAATTTTTTTTAAAGATCCACATCACTTTGCAACTCATAGGTCATAATGTTTTCCAATAAAAAAGTAATAGTTTTCTTGGGGTATCCTCTTTTATCCCTTGAAGTTACAATATTATGTCATTTATCTCATAATCTTTTTCTCTTACACATTTGTCACTCAAATACCCTATCAATTCTTGGATAGCTTCTCTCTGGAACATTAACTCCTAGCCAGGGTATGCTTCTCTTTAAAATAGTGTTGTTTAGATGGTTTTTCTCCTAAACCCATATTCTTCCATAAATTTTAAAGAGGGTAATGAAAGAAGTTATAAAGGCAGATTGGTTCTCTAAACATTTCTGCAATATCTTTCTTTTTTTTTTCTTGTTTCTAGGAAATTGATACCAACCAGTTACTAAAAAGCCTACATGAAGAGGAGTCTGAAGTTTTTGAAACATCAGGTTAAGAAACTAACTGATATTTCTGTTTATTAGATAATTAAAAAGAGGGTAGTTGTATCACAAAAAGAATTAGTAATTTGCTTTAAGTGGATTTCATTTTTTGTTGGAAATAAATATGCATCTCAGAGTCTTAGTATATGGTATTTATTTTGTAACACTCCAGAGAAAAGACTTTGACCCAATTAAGAGGTTTTTTTTTTTTTTTTAAGATTTTATTTATATGAGAGAGAGAGAGACAGCATGTGCATGAGCAGGGGATAGGGCAGAGGGAGAGGGAGAGGGAGAGAATCTCAAGCAGACTTTGTGCTGAGTTTGGAACCTGATGTGGGGCTTGATCACAAACGTGAGATCATGACCTGAGCCAAAACCAAGAGTTGGATGCTTAACCAACAAAACCACCCAGGTGCCCAAGAGTGTTTTTTTTTTTTTAATGTTCAAATCTTAACTATGATCTTTGAAAAAGTATTTTTCTTAAACATTAGCTGTAGGGCTATTGGTCTCTTTTAAGTAGAGGTGTGTGTGTCTGTGTGTGTGTGTGTGTGAAAGGAAGGAGGACAGAGAGAGGGAGATGGTAAATTCAATTAGCATTAAATTTGAGAACTTATCACAAATTATCAGTAAGATAATGGAAGATATTATTTGGCAGTCTTTTTTTTTTTTTTTAAAGATTTTATTTATTTATTTGAGAGAGAGAGACAGCGAGAGAGGGAACACAAGCAGGGGGAGTGGGAGAGGGAGAAGCACGCTTCCCGCCGAGCAGGGGGCCTGATGCGGGGCTCAATCCCAGGACTCTGGGACCATGACCTGAGCCGAAGGCAGACGCCTAACGACTGAGCCACCCAGGCACCCCTATTTGGCAGTCTTTTAAAAAAATCTCTGTTAAAAGAGTCATGGAAAGTAAGTTAAAATAGTTGCATAAACTGTATCTGTAAAATCTTGGATTCTGCAGGTGTGGAATAACGACTTACTGTTACAGGACTTGTGCCACAAGTTACGTCTCTACTTCCCCTATTTCTACTTCCTGGCTACCTCAGCCTTTGATATGTTCATTTCCTAACCTCTGAGAATTAGCCAGCCTAGCAGAGCTATGCTGTCTTTAGCCTACTCTTTACCTTGAAATGTTCAATTTCCAGGTGTAGGAGAATCACAATTTCCATCTTCAGCATCACTATTGAAGATTTGAGGTTAACACGCCTCAGTCATTGTTGGTTGGCAACTTTTTTTTCTCTTTTTTTTCTTATCTGAAGAGTTTGTTTCAAGTCTAGTGACTTCTTTTTTCTGGTATTCCTATAGTTTCTTATAGCTTCAGCTAACATTTATTGACCACTGTATTGCAGGCCTTCACCTGGATTATATAAATCAGTCCTCATAGCAGTCAGTTGAGGGTGCTATTATTTATCCATATTTTACAGATGAGAAAGCTGAGGATCAGACAGATTAACCAGTCAGAAGTCACACAGCCATCAACTGATAGGGATTAAATTTGAACCTTGTCCATTCGACCCAAGAGCTTAAGCATTTAACCATATTGCTGCTCATATCTTATATATACTTAATATCAGACCTGTAAGATAAGCCATTATTAATCCTGTTTTACACATGAGAAAACCAAGGCTCAGAAAAATGGGCTAAGCTGACCACAGTCACACAGCTAATGACCATAATAAATTTTGTGTTATACTAGACTTAACACATTCCTTTGTATCTCAGTTTTTTGTTCCATCTCTCTTCCTTTAAGGTTTTCCTTTTCTACTTGCTAAATATATAATCTTCATATTTGTAGGAAAATTTTACAAGTGCTTCAATTAGCCTCTTATTTTTTTAAATTTTATCTTATTATGTTATGTTAGTCACCATACAATACATCATTAGTTTTTGATGTAGTGATCCATGATTCATTGTTTTCATATAATACGCAGTGCTCCATGCAGTACATGCCCTCCTTAATACCCATCACCAGGCTAACCCATCCACCCACCCCCCCCAACACCCTCAGTTTGTTTCTCGGAGTCCATAGTCTCTCATGGTTCATCTCTCCCTCCAATTTCCCCCCCTTCATTTTTCCCTTCCTTCTCCTAATGTCCTCCATGCTCTTCCTTATGTTCCACAAATAAGTGAAACCATATGATAATTGACTTTCTCTGCTTGACTTATTTCACTTAGCATAATCTCCTCCAGTTTCATCCATGTTGATGTAAAGTTGGGTATTCATCCCTTCTGATGACTGAGTAATATTCCATTGTATATATGGACCCCATCTTTTTTATCCATTCATCTGTTGAAGGGCATCTCGGCTCTTTCCACAGTTTGGCTATTGCGGACATTGCTGCTATGAACATTGGGGTGCATATGACCCTTCTTTTCACTACATCTCGATCAGCCTCTTTTAAATGGTCCTACTTTCTGTGGTTACATGCAACTTTATTTCAGTCTCTTTTTTCCAATCCCAACTCTATCACTGCCCATCTGGATTTATTTTATTTCCTCTTGACTTGTAGAAAAATATACTGTATATCTGTTTTTATGTCTTACACTGATGGATCTGAAATCTTACCACTTAATGCATTTTTCATTTTATCTCCACACTTTTTCAATTTACCACTCCCCCATCTTCCCAGAGATTCATCAGCCTGTTTTTACTAAATAGTATTTATGTTTGAATAGCTCCTTTATTTAAATTGTTCTTTATTCTTGGTGAGAAAAATTAAAATAGTATTTTATTAGTGTACGTATGTATAAATGTGTTTATTTTATAATATAATAATAAAATACTTCTATTAATTTATTAATAGATGTCCCTTTTATAATGGAGGAAGCTGAAACTGCTCCAAGTGAGGTAAGGGAACTTGGAAGAGAACTTCTAATAGTCACTATTTTATAAGGGGATGAAACATTTATTTATTTATTTATTTATTTATTTAAAGATTTTATTTATTTATTTGAGAGAGAGAATGAGATAGAAAGAGAGAGCATGAGAGGGTCAGAGGGAGAAGCAGACTCCCTGCCGAGCAGGGAGCCCAATGTGGGACCCGGTCCCGGGACTCCAGGATCATGACCTGAGCCGAAGGCAGTCACTTAACCAACTGAGCCACCCAGGCGCCCGGGGATGAAACATTTATAAATAGAGAAATATTTATAGATGGAAAAATAAGCACCCAAGAAGTTATTCAGGTTTTTATGGTTATTTCTATTGTGGCAATATCTATTCAATTACATTATTTATTTAAATTAAATTACACTCTTAAAAGGGAAATTACAGCATAAAATGGTAATATTTAAAAATACATACAAAGATAGGGGACAAAAGATGATGAAGAGAAAGGGGGCAACAAGTAAAAATAAAAGCATAAAATTCTGCAAAATAATCTTGGAAATGGAAGCCACAGACTTTACCACATTCTTTACTTTCTCTATGGATTTATAATCTACATTTAAAATAGAAGCAAAAAAAAATAGAGTTCACATAATATTATTTGATTTTATGATATTTTTTGTGCTATTTTGCTATTAGAAATTCCCTTATTTTTATTTTTTTAAAAAGATTTATTTATTTTGGGGAGCATGCATTTGAGTGCATGGTGGGAGGAGGGACAGAGAGCGAGAGCGAGAGCGAGTGAGAGAGAGAGAGAGAGAGAATCTCAAGCAGATCCCCAGCTGAGCACAGAGCTTGACATGGGGCTCAATCCCATGACTCCATGATCATGACCTAAGCTGAAATCACGAGTCGGAAACTCAACTGACTGAGCCACCCAGGTATCCCTAAAATTTCCTTTATTATGATATATTAGTGTAGCATAATAACAGCAAAATGTTGGACCCCTCAATTTTCTTTAAGATGTTGCTGTTGCTGATTTATAAAATCTGAATATATAAGAACCACTGCTTTATAAAGCAGTATGATTGGGGCGCCTGGGTGGCTCAATTGGTTAAGCATCTGCCTTTGGCTCAGGTCACGATCCCAGGGTCCTGGGATCAAGTCCCACGTCAGCTCCCTGCTCAGCGGGAGTCTGCTTCTCCCTCTCCCTCTGCCTGCCACTCCTCCTGCTTGTGCTCTCTCTCTCTCTGTGTCAAATAAATGAATAAAATCTTTAAAAAAAATAAAGCAGTGTGATCATGAATAATGAATAATGAATATTCATTTTAATGAATAATATTCTGTAGTCCATGGTTTCAGGCAAATAGAGAGTTTAACTCTTTTAATAAGGAATGTAATAATTGATGGTCACTTTTTATGATAACAGATAAGGGTTTTTAATGCCAATTTTAATATTTTTAAATATTTTCTAGTCAGTAATGATTAATTGGTAGTTTGCTTTATTCATATATTTTCTAGTTGCCGGGTAATGATGATAAGAGAAGTATGACTCTACCAACTCTGAACCAGTCAAATCAAGATAATTCAGATGCTGTTGCTCCTGAAAGTGATGAATCAACAAAGCAAACAGATGAGTCAACAAAGCAAACAGTTGAGTCAACAAAGCAAATAGATGAATCAACAAAGCAAACTCCATTGCCTGTTATTCCTATCCCGACAATAACAGAGGAGAACAAAACATCACCTTTAGAGGAATACCAATCAAAAGCTGTGCCAGAGGGAAAAATGAAAAATATGTTCTTTCCACCAGAAGTAAAATTGAAAGATAGATATCCAAGCCTTTTAAAAACAGACTCATCTCCATCAGAGGTAAAGTTGAAAACTAGCTATATATATCCAGGTAAAATAAAGAGGAGGATCTTAGATTCATCACCAGCAGAACTTAGATGGCAAAGCAACCATCTAAGCTTAGCTAGAAAGAAGAGCACAAACTTAGTTTCCCCAGATTCAAAATCAAAAAGTAGGTCTCAAAGCCAAGATTCAGAGGAAGACTTTGAACTAAAGGTAGCTGCCCTCATATTAAAAGTATAAAACTAGGGGGCGCCTGGGTGGCTCAGATGGTTAAGCACCTGCCTTCGGCTCAGGTCATGATCCCAGGCTCCTGGGATGGAGTCCCGCATTGGGCTCCCTGCTCCTTGGGAGCCTGCTTCTCCCTCTGCCTCTCTTTCTCTCTCTGTCTCTCATGAATAAATAAAATCTTAAAAAAGAAATAAAAGTATAAAATTAGGGAAAACTAAATAATTCATTAAAATAAAAGCAAATTGAAAATGCATTCAAAAGTCTCCAAGGGGAAGTGTGTCTAAGTATACTAAACATTTCCTACCCTACTTAGATTCATCAAGTGAGGAGGAAAAAAAAAACCCTTGAAGGAAAAGCAGAGTGATGTGAGATACCCATAGTACAAACTAGTCTCATGGGTGGGTATAAAATTCAGCTGAAAGTTTAACAAAAGCAAGATGTAAATTCAAAGAAAATTTAAAAATCTTGGGAAGTTATTTCAGTGGAAATTTTTAATAAAACTGTTATAGGAAATAACAGATTATTCTTATTACAAATAATTTTCTAGTTTAAAATGAGAATGATCTGAATATAAATTCAAAGGGTTAAAAGCATTTCTCAAAATGACATTCTACTTAGATCTTTACTTCTTATTTGAATCACTATTATAGGTAGCTCATAAAGCAGTGTAAAAATGTGTACTGGTCAGTGGGTAAACAATCTGAATTCTAAGTAAGTTTCTGCCTCTAAATACTTCCAACAAGTTTGGGCACCTAAACCTCTAGACTTACTTCCTCATCTATTGAATGGTAGATCGTATCAGGTCATTTCTAAATTCTCTTTCTAATTCTAAAAGATAATTTTATTAAATATCTCTAGTTGGGGAATTGTTCTTTTTTTAAAATTATTTATTTGGTAGAGAGAGTGTGTGTACAAGCAGGGGGAGTGGCAGGCAGAGGGAGAGGGAGAAGCAGGCTCCCTGCTGAGCAAGGAGCCTGATGCGGGACTCGATACCAGGACCCCAGGGATCATGACCTGAGCTGAAGGCAGACACTTAACTGACCTAGCCACCCAGGTGCTCCTAGTTGGGGAATTATTCTTAAATACCTAGATCAGTAGCTTAAACCAGTGTAAGTTATAAAGAATAACATTCTTATTTTTACTGAATGTGAAAGTAATACAGTTATAGAAAATTTAGAAAATAAACACATAAAAGACCAAATAAAAGTAGTTATAATCCTACTGCAATTTTAACCATTTTTTCCCTTTCAGCTTTGTTATTTATATATAACCATATTTTTCATTTATTTTAAAAAACTTGGATCAAATTATTTATGTGTGTATATATATAATTTTATATTGTGCTTTTCAAAACTTGACATTATAAGCATGTTACCTGATTTTCTTAAAAATCTGCAAGGTGTAGAATATCCTTAAATATAGATAGTAATTCCTTTAAACATTTTCTATATTGTTGGACATTAGGTTTGAAGTTAACATCCTTTTACGTAACTGTTTGGATCTATGATTATGCCCTCATATATTCATAGAAATGGCATGTTGACAAATTTGCTCTCCAGAAAGATTTTGCCACTTTACCTTCTAACCAATAGTATTTGAATATTAATAATCTTTTAAAGAATGATTAGAACTTTTTCATACTTTTTAGCTATTTTGATTGTCCCTAGTTGGAGTAGATAGATTGTATCCTTTGTCCATTGTTTTCTGGTGAGGACTTGGTGGTGATGTTGAGGTTTGGTAGTGAGCTCTTTTTCATTATAAGGATATTAACCATTGGTATATTCATGGCACATACTTTTTCTTTTTTTTTTAATTAGTTCCACTTTATTTATTTAAATTTTATTATGTTAGTCACCATAGTCATCATTAGTTTTTGATGTAGTGTTCCATGATCCATTGTTTTCATATAACACCCAGTGCTCCATGCAGTACGTGCCCTCCTTAATACCCATCACCGGGCTAACCCATCCTCCCACCCCCCTCTCCTCTAAAACCCTGTTTGTTTCTCAGAGTCCAGAGTCTTTCATGGTTCATATCTCCCTCCAGTTTCCCCCCCTTCCTTTTCCCCTTCCTTCTCCTAATGTCCTCCATGCTCTTCCATATTCTATTTTCTTATGTTAGTCACCATACCATACATCATTAGTTTTTGATGTAGTGATCCATGCTTTATTGTTTTCGTATAACACCCAGTGCTCCATGCAGTACATGCCCTCCTTAATACCCATCACCAGGCTAACCCATGCCTCACCCCCCTCCCCTCTAACACCCTCAGTTTGTTTCTCAGAGTCCATAGTCTCTCATGGTTCATCTCTCCCTCCGATTTCTCCCCCCTTCATTTTTTCCCCTCCTTCTCTTAATGTCCTCCATGCTCTTCCTTATGTTCCACACGTAAGTGAAACCATATGATAATTGACTTTCTCTGCTTGACTTATTTCACTTAGCATAATCTCCTCCAGTCCCATCCATGTTGATGTAAAAGTTGGGTATTCATCCCTTCTGATGACTGAGTAATACTCCATTGTATATATGGACCACATCTTCTTTATCCATTCATCTGTTGAAGGGCATCTCGGCTCTTTCCACAGTTTGGCTATTGTGGACATTGCTTTTTCATAGTTAGTAGTTTGCCTTTTAATTTCTCTATTGAGTCTAACTTCCAAAATATTCAGTTTCATTTGATAAGTGAGTTACTGCTGTATAACAAATCACTCCAAAACTCAGTGGCTTAAAATAACCATGTTATTATCTCATGATTCTATGGGTTGATTGTGCTCAGGTGGGAAGTTGTTTGCTCCACTTAATTTTGGTGAGGCTCATAATCATCTAGGAGCTCGACTGGGCTGGAACACTCATGAGGTTCACTTACATGTCTTACACTTTGATGGGGAAAGCTGTAAATCTGGGCTCAGTTGGGATGCATGAACATCTGGTTTGATGTATCTCTTCCCACTCCCCACCACCACCCCTGTATCACCTTAGGGATTATCCCTTTCCATGCTGCCTCTTCATGTGGTCTCTCTTGCAGGGCAGCTAAATTTCTTATGTGGCAGCTTGGGGCTTGCAATACACAAAAACAGAAGCTTCAGGTCCTCCTATGACTTAGGGCTTGGAATAAACACAGGGTCATTTCTACTGAATTCTGTGAGTTAAAGCAAGTCTCAGGCTCAACCCTGATTCAGTATGGAAGGGGACTACATAAGGGCAGGAATCTTAGAAAGTGATGTTCATTGGGAGCCGTATTTGGAGATTAACCACAATTAATTATCTCTACCCACAAGTAATTCATGTACCTCCTACATGCAAACTATACTTACCTTCTAAGATCCTTGGCTAATGCTATTACTACATCAGGCTTAGGCGTGAAGTATAGAATTTATCCAGGTGGATGAGGCTTCTTGAGTATGGCTCCTTTCAATCTTAAGACCTGTGAATTGAAGAGACCAATTATCTGTGTCCTATATACATGGTGAGTAAGGAACAGGAAAACAGGAGGTACTTAACTTCCAAAGGTGGAAAAAGGGGAAAGTGAAGCATACAGCAGTGAGTGGGCCATAATTTTGAAGCTCTTGCCTCTGCCCTTGGGGCTTGGCTTTACCTTCTTTTTCCATGGGAAAGAGCTTATATTTGTAACTGAGTAGCTTTGCAGCCTATGTCTTCTCTGTAGAAAGTTGAGAGTTCAAAAACCTCTTTCCATTTAAATTGTCACTGTTCCTGTCTCAGATGCTATGAATCTTACAGATTTTGTAGGCTTTCTGTATATCAAATTATGATTTTAGCCAACTGTTACACTCCTGAATATCTTTAAGACAGACCACTATTTACCTTTGGTTGAGAGCCAGGGTGCTGTAGTACAATATCCTTAAGAATCTTAGAGGCTCTCCTATCCAGCAGAGAGGACCTAACAGGTCATCCTAAGATACTTAGAATTTTATTTTTTGTTTAGCTGAATGGGTCTGTGAAACACTATCTTAAAACTTTTTGAAATCTGAACAAGAGATCTTAGAGTCACACCCTTGTGATCTTGACCTTGAAACCACATTTTCCTGGCAAGGCCATTGAAGCCCCATCAATGAAGTCATGAGGCCAGGATTTCTGCCATTGGTTCAGTGGCTTAACAGTGTCTTCAAGGACCCAGTAACAGGCTCTTATCTTTCCTCTTTTTCATGCTAATGCTGGTCACTTTATGATCACAAGATGTTTGCTTCAGGGTGCCTGGGTGGCTCAGTTGGTTAAGCGACTGCCTTCGGCTCAGGTCATGATCCTGGTGTTCCAGGATCAAGTCCCGCATCAGGCTCCCTGCTCAGCAGGGAGTCTGCTTCTCCCTCTGACCCTCCCTCCTCTCATGTGCTCTCTCTCTCTCTCAAATAAATAAATAAAATCTTAAAAAAAAAAAAAAAGATGTTTGCTTCAGTCCTAGGCATCATATATAGATCAAGGCAGGTGAAAGAATGGGGGGGTTGAGTAGTTAAGTTCTTTTGTACTGGCCTCTTTTTATTTCTACAAAGAAACAAAAATTTACCCAATCACCCCCCAGTAGATTTTGTGTCTCATTGGCTAGAATTATGTAACATGAATACTTCTAGCTTTGAAGAAGAATGGGAAAACTAGTATTTGGCAAAAGGGAATGGGATTTCCAATGATTCATCATTTTGGACTGGATAGGTTGCTGTTAATAGCAAAATTCAGGTTATGTTAGTAATAAGATAGCGTGGGGAGTGGTTATTACATAATCAATTAGCAGTAGTACCACAATTATTCTCTCTGATGGGAATGTTCTTTCCCCAAATCTTCACAGGGTTCATACATTCATAACATTCAGGTGTCTACTCAAATGTTAACCTCCTTAGAGAGGGCTTCTCTGACCACTCTATGTAAAATAATTAACCACTTACTCACCCTATCCCATCCCTATTACTTTCTCTTCAAGTATCATTACATGGTATCATATGTTTTTTTACTTATTTACTATCATTCCCAGTTGCCTTTTAAATTCCAAGTGATAGTGATTTAGTCTTACCACATTACCATTTAGAATAGTGATGAGTCAATAACAGACACTTAATATTTGTTGATTTGATTAGTTAAAAATATTGCAGGGTATTGATGGATTTGCTTTGGAATCTCTGAATATATTGTTTTATTATGTTCAATTAGCCAACATATAATACATCAATAGTTTTTGATGCAGTGTTCAACAATTCATTATAGTTGCATATAACACCCAGTGTTTATCACCGTACGTGCCCTCCTTAATACCCATCCCCCAGCTATCCCATCCCCCCAACTCCCTCCATTCTGTAACCCTCAGTTTTTTTCCCCAAGTCCAGAGTCTTTCATTTTGTCTCCCTCTCTGATTTCTTCCCATTTTTCCCTCCTTTTCCCTGTGGTCTTCCACACTATTCCTTATGTTCCACATTATGAGTGAAACCATATGATAATTGTCTTTTTCTGCTTGACTTATTTCACTTAGCATAATCTCCTCCAGTTCCATCCATGTCAGTGCAAATGGTGGGTATTCATCCTTTCTGATGGCTAAATAATATTCCATTGTATATATGAACCACATTTTCTTTATTCATCTCTTGAAGGACATCTCGGCTCTTTCCACAGTTTGGCTATTGTGGACATGGCTGCCAAGAACATTGAGGTGCATGTGCCCCTTCTTTTCACTACATCTGTATCTTTGGGGTAAATACCTAGTAGTGCAATTGCTGGGTCGTAGGGTAGCTCTATTTTTAATGTCTTGAGGAACCTCTCTACTGTTTTCCAGAGTGGCTGCACCAGCTTGCATGCCCACCAACAGTGTAGGAGGTTTCCCCTTTCTCCACATCCTCACCAACACTTGCTATTTCCTGTCTTGTTAATTTTTGCCATTCTAACTGGGTAAGGTGGTATCTCATTGTGGTTTTGATTTGTATTTCCCTGATGACTAGTGATGTTGAACATTTTTTCATGTCTGTTAGCCATTTGTATGTCTTCTTTGCAGAAGTGTCTGTTCATGTCTTCTGCCCATTTATTGACTGGATTATTCATTTTTTCGGTATTGAGTTTGAGAAGTTCTTTATAGATCTTGGATACTAGCCCTTTATCCATAATGCCATTTGCAAATATCTTCTCCCATTCCATGGGTTGCCTCTTAGTTTTGTTGACTATATTTTTTTAATTGAAGTATAATTGGCATATAACATTAGTTATAGGCATACAACATAATGATTTGATATTTGTATACATTGTGATTTGTACGCACTACAATAAGTCCAGTTACCATCTGTCACCATACATAGTTAAAAAATTTTTTCTTGTGATGAGAACTTTCAAAATCTACCTACTTTCTTAGCAATATTCAAATAGACAATACAAGAGTACTGACTATTGTACATGCTGTACATTACATCCCATGACTTATTTGTTTTATAAGTGAAATTCGCTCCTTTTGATCCCTTTCTCCATTCCCTCCTTCCCCCCTTCCTTCTGGCAACCACCAGTCTGTTCTTGTATCTGTGAATTTTGTTTTGTTTCATTTTGATTTTTAAATTCTACATGTAAGTGAAATCATACAGTATTTATCTTTCTCTATTTGACTTATTTCACTGAGCATTATATCCCCAATGTCCATCCATGTTTTCACAAATGGCAAGATTTCATTCTTTTTTATGGCTGAAAATATTCCAGTGTGTGTGTGTGTGTGTGTGTGTGTGTGTGTGTGTGTATACACACACCTTATTCATTCATCCATCAATGAACACTTAGGTTGTTTCCATACCTTGGTTATTAAATTAATGCTGCATTGAACATGGGGGTGCATATGTCTTTTGAATTGGGGTTTTCATTTTCTTTGGATAAATACCCAAAAGTAGAATTGATGGGTCATATAGTAGTTCTGCTTCTAATTTTTTGAGGAACATCCATATTGTTTTCCATAGTGGCTGCACCAGTTTGCATTCCCACCAACAGTGCACGAGAATTCTTCTTTTCTACATCCTCGCCAACAATTGTTATTTCTTGTTTTTTGATTTTAGCTATTCTGACAGGTGTGAGGTGATATCTCATTATAGTTTTGACTTGCATTTCCCTGATGATGAGTGATGTTGAGCATCTTTTCATGTGCCTGATTGTCGTCTGTCCTCTTTGGAATAATGTCTGTTCAGATCCTCTGCCCATTTTTAATTCAGATTATTTGGTTTTTTGTTATTGAGTTGTATGAGTTCCTTCTATTAACCCTTTATCAAATACATGATTGCAGATATCTTCTGACATTCAATAGGTAGCCTTTTCATTGTGTTGATGACTTATTTCTCTGTGCAGAAGCTTTTTAGTTTGATGTAGTCCCCTTTGTTTATTTTTGCTTTTGTTGCCCTTGCCTTTGCAATCAGCTACAAACAATCATCACAAGACTAATAATGTCAAGGAGCTTACTGGCTATGCAATCTCTGAATATATTATAACTCTCAGGACTCATTGTACGTAATTAATAAAAATCACCTAGTCATAGGAAATGCAAATAATTTTAGTACTTCTAAGGAGAATGAAGCCCCTAACTCTGGCATACCAAATATCAGGCATAAGGCAGAGAGATTAATTCCACACTCCATAAAGTGTAGTGATAAGGGCTTGATTATGTATGTCTTTGAGTTTAAGCTTCTAGTGCCTACAGAAAACTAGGATTAAGGAAGACAGGGAATTGTGTATGTGATACCACTAACCTTTTATTCATTCATTGAATTTAACTGCCTTCATTATGCTATGAATTTCATTTATGAAATGTAAATCCTTTCATGACGATTGATGAAACTGGTGGGAAATATTCTGTGATCTCCCAAATTCATTGTCTTTGCTAATTCTGCACTTTGAATCAACCCAACTCAGGCATATATGAAATGTACCTTTACAATTACTTTATCCACTTTCTTTTTTGATTCAATAATTTTTTCACCTAGAAGTTTTTCTAATCTAATTACATCTATGAATTCTTGAAACTAATTGAGACTATAAAAATAGAGATAAAAATAGTTTTCATGATTTTTAGAGTAAGAGAACTTTTCCAATTGATTAAAGTAGATCTTCTTTTGAAACAGATAATTTTAAAATTTCTAATTATTTTTCTCTTTGCTCATACTGTTCTCTGGAAGGTATGTTTTTCCAGTGGTATCTGAGGTGGATTTTGTCGAGATAGTTTACTTAAATCTTTGGGTGCCAGAAAAAGGGAAAGGAGTCATTTTATATTTTCAGTAATTTTGATATTGCTGCATTAAGCTTTTATTTGCCTATGAGGAACAGAAAAAAAACAGTATATAACTGGAAGCAGTACATACTAGAGAACATCACTGAGTTTTCAGTGTTTTCATATTCATTGGGCCAGCATTCCTTAACGTAGCTGGGCACCCTAGACTAATTGCAGGTCCTATGAGCTTGAAAAAATATGTGTCTCCATTGAGGAGTAGAAGGTTCTGTCCACTATCTTCCAAGTCAGTCTTCTACTTGAATGTGGTAAATTACAGGTGGATTGGTTAGCCTTTTAATCTGTTTTCATCTTGACTATATCTAATACAAACATTTTTGGACTATAGAGAGTACCTATGCTTATTTTCCATCTTGTGCCCACCTTAGTCTGTTGTCTGCCTGTCTTTGTTTTACGCCCCAAGACGGTGACTGCTATGGAATGCCTTACAAGACTGTCCTTCTGGCTGATTTCTAGGTAGGTCCAGTAAATGGCAAACACTGGCAGAACATTGTAGGTCAATAGCGAAAGAAAGGTTAGGTTTTTCTGTCCTACTGTTTTCCTGCTTTGGTGCTGTGGTTCTGGCAATGAATTTTCCTTCATATGTACAGCTTCTGCTGAGTGGCCCCAGCTGCATGACTCCAGCTGTTACTAGGCTCTGGCTGGAGTGGTAACATCTTTTCAGTGTCTCCCTCAGCATTGATTATTGGTTCCTTATCCATAAATATACCTTTCATTAATAGTAAAGCTTCTTTTGTTGAACCATTTTAGAGGAATTCTAATTCCTGCCCTAACTCTAGTAATCTTCCCAGTTTTCTAGTATGCATACATATTTTCCTCTATTTTTTTAGCTCTGGATTTTTTTTTTAATTTGCAGTATAGTTGATACATAGTTTCCTGTGTTTTTATGTTTTTTGCTCATTTCACAGCCGCTTTGTAAAAATTCAAATGATCATACTGATCTGAATGTTCATTATGCATTTTTAAAGTACAGAGTTGAAAATGATGCATGCTTATTATTAAAATTCAAGCAATCCTCCCAAAAGTAAGAAAGAGCCCAAAATTCCACCATCCAGAAATTACCAGTGTTAATAGTTAATATTTGGTGACATCATTTCATAAATCTTTCCATATTTGGGGGAGACAGTCTCCATGATTCTTGTGAGAGGTATAGGATTCTTTTCCTATAACATAATCAGTTGCATGTGATCTTGTTATCTGGCCCACTTTGCATTACCTTGGGAATCAGGGCTTGAGGAACTGATGTAAAAAGGTTTATATCCTGGCTCTGAGTAATAAACTTTTGTTTCTGACCCAGGAAACTCATTTCTTCTATCAGCCTCCATGAAACTGTGGCAGGCTGACTAGTTAGCTTACAAGCATAGTACATTCTTGACAGCTTTGGTTACAAGATGGGATACTGACAGACATGGCCTTCTGAAAGATGAAGGACCAGGACCTTGTGGTCTGATCAGTTGCATTTGGGGGAAGCCCATGGGAACTGGTGGAAAGTGATGACCAAGTTGTATGATCAATCAGGCAATAAGTAGTCCTTTACTTTAGGCTAATGGAGAGATGGTTGCAAGTTAAGTGTTGGGAACTAGGCTTAAAAACAGCTGCCTGACCAGTGCCCTGGTTGTTGCTAATTATTCTCCAGGTAGGGAGACTTCTTTGCCAATCTGATGATTCACCTCAGTGTCTGTCCCATTTTAACAGTACTAAGATCAGTCCTGAGTGAGGAGAAGATTCTGCTCTTTGGCAACAGTTACAGAGTTGCATACCTACACTCAGGATGGTAGAATGGAAATTTATGACTGTTATGGACAGAAACAAAGTGAATCATTAAAACTTTGGCTGGTTTTCCTGGGAGATGAGGATGTAGGCTAAGTAATACCTATAAAGGAAGGATGGCAATGGCTGGTCCATCTTATGGGTAAGTACTCCTCAGTATATGGTGATAATCTTATAGCCATTCCAAAATAACAATAAAAGATCTGTTTTTTGTCTTGAGTTCTGGCTGCTAAAAGGTTTGTCTATCCTGAGACAAACCCGAGTGGGAAACCATAATAGGCATTGACTAGTATTTGGGCACTTATTGCCCTGAATTGTGTACACATTGCTGATGAGAATGATCCACTGACTCAAAGAAACTGACCCAAAGAAATATAAATTCTTGAAGTCAGCTCTGGTGCCTTGAAAAACTCCTTCAACCCTTATGTTGAAGCTAGGGAAGAATTTGAGATGTCATCATGGTAATGGGACAGCAGATATCCTGGATTGAAGTGGACTCCACAAAGTAGGTCACTACTGTGCGAGCCAAGCTTAAGTCACCTGAGGACACACAAACCTCATGGCCCTATCCAGAAAGCAGTGTGGCTACAGCTCTCAAGTCAAATAATTCCCAAAGATGAAATAGATGGTGTCAACTATGAAGACCTTGTTGCCTCATTTAGTGTGCTGGGCAGACCAGCAGTTCATTTGATTGAACCACACATTGCTGTTAAACCACTCAAAACTGAAAGTAAACATGAAGTCTTGTTAGATGGCATGGAGTTGCCTTCCTCTTCTGAACCCCATGACACCTTCCTTTCCTCTTAACCTGATCCCAGATGCTTTACAGAGAGACATGATTAAAGGTGGAGCCAAGATCTTCCTGTCCCTAAAGGGGATAGAAGGTTCTATGCAGCCATTGAAGTTTTCTGGTGAATCTCAGGGAGGGTAGGGACCCAATCTTTTATGGCTTTGCTGGTTATGAATGTTCAGGTCTCTATCTTACCCAGACCTAGGGAAGGAAAAATTAGTTGGATTCAACTTACAGGATTTGGGCAGCGTTCACAATAGGGAAGGAAACTAATATAACCTTCTGGATGGGACTCTTTAGGCCAATTGAATGTACTGTTGTTTCCACATCTGAATATGTGGTAGGGATTATTATGTTATATACTTGTCTGTCTCCATCCCATAGAGCCACATGTAGAGAAGTGCTGGTGGGACATGTAAATTGCTACCCAACTTGTCTCCCTGTGCCCTTTCAGTTGGTCCAACAGAAACACTAGAATCCTAGAAGGAAAAGGGAAATCACAGCCTTCATTAAGGACTTAAAGGTAGCAGGGAAAGTAAGAGCTCCATTATCTCAATAACACATCCCTGTATGGCCAGTGAATTTGCTATCGAAGTTGGAGACTTAAGTTATCACCAAATGAATCCAGTTGTTGGCTCTGTATCCCAGCTGTTTCAGATATTTTGATTATAACTATCTATTACATAAGCATGATGGCACTTGGTATGCTGTCTTGTACATTGCCAACACAACCTTTGCCATACCACTGACACTTGAGGGTCAAGCTAGTTTGCATAGGATTTTCATACTTAGCCGGGGCACCTACTTACCTGCTACTTTGTACCAGTGAGTGGGTCTGAGCTCCTGAGCCCAGACACACTCTGAAAGCAGGGTGGTGCATGAGGGAGGAGGGGGTACTGATGCTGTGATAAGATAAAGGGCTAAAATAAAAACAAAAGCCTAGGAGCAACTGGGTGGTTCAGTCAGATAAGCACCTGACTCTTCATCTCAGCTCAGGTCTTGATCTGAGTCCTGAGTTCAAGCCCTGCTTGGGCTCCACACTGGGCATGGAGCCTACTTAAAACAAAACAAAACAAAAACAAAAACAAAAGACTTCTAGTTGCTCTAGATGTCCTCCACAGGCTAGTCTCCCTCACACCCTTGTTCTTCCAGTGCTCCCAGTCTGGAAATAACAATCTTCTGATGGCTATTCTAGCTGTTGTAGCCCTTCATGTAGCATGAAGGAAAGTCTGTGTTACAGGAGGGGAAAAAAAATACCTGAAATCAACTGATTGGGTTTGCGCAAAACTTGCAATGGGGAAAAAAGTTAGTGACCTTATGGGTAGGGCCCTCTCTTCTGATTCAATGTACTATTAAAGTTCTTCCTACTAACCCTATAATGAAATGTGTTGCATGCTTACAGTGTAAACACTCATAAATTGTCAGAAGACATTCTCCCATTCAGGGTTACTGCCACAGGTACAGAAGTCCTTGTCATTTGCCACAGGTGGGTGGTGGATCAGGATTTATGTGAGTGCCTCCACCCTCTGATTTCTAAAGATGTTCTGTTGGTTGGCAAGTCAAAAGCCTCAGTCTCAGTGGCCCAGTGGTCACCCTTGGCTGACCATCAGGGTGGCTGATAAACCCTGAAAAATTCAAGGGCCAGCTTGCCAAATATATTTTCCTGGGACTATTATGGGCAGATTCACAACTTTCAGTTCCTTTGGCAGTCAAAGAAAAAGTGCTGTCTCTTCAACCACCTATCACCCAAAAGGAGGCCCAGCATATTTTTAAACTATGGGTATGAGACACTGTATATACCTCATTTAAGCATTCAACATGCTTTGAGTGGGGCCTAAACCAGTTGGTTTTGCTGGCCAAATGGTAGTAGTATGTTAAGAGGTGCATCTGACTTGGTCCTAGCATCATTTTGGTTTTGCATGAAAAAGTAGCAGCTACTGATTTTGGCCCAAAACTTACCTTCCATTTTGCCACCTGAAGTAAAGCCAATGGCTCAGTGGAGCCCTGAATTCACAGAGGTACCCCTAAATGTCTAGGCAGAAGTTCACTGATGGTTCAGCTAAGCTGAAACCTGATGGTGTCAATGAGCTACTGTGACTGTTTAGTTTAAGGGCAAGCTTTGCAGAAGCAAAAATGAATGTGGTTACTTGACTCAGTTGGGCAGAACTCTGGCCAGTACTACTCTTAAGAACCTTGTTATATTTTTACTTATTTTTGGGCTATTGCCAATGGCTTAGCTGCTTGGTTTGTCATTTGGAAAACCACAGACTGCCAGATTAAAGACACCTCTTTGGAACTGCAAACTATAGAACCAAATTGCTACTATGAACAGAACTATCTGGGTCACTTATGCAGATGTATACAGTAAGGGCATGTTCTTGATGAGACTGACTGGAATCAAGCTCCTGATTGAGCCTCTACTTCCCAGATTGCCACCTTTGTTGCTTGGATTTATCATTATACTGGATACAACAACACAGCCAGCTATGAATAGCTGGGAACAAAGTAAAGAAGTCAACTTTGGTGAAGTTTCTGATGTAGACTAGGTTACCACTGCATGCCCAACTTGATTCCTGCCAAATGTTGACCCATATTTCTTGTGGTAGGAGAACTTACATTGCAAGTATCCCACCTGCTCCTAGCATTTGACTTTGGGACACCTTTGGTGGTAATTGGTTGATAATTTTCAGGTTATGGTATTACTTTCAGTCTAGTCAGATGACTCCAGCTACATCCACATCATTGTAAGTGGCAAGATTTCATTTTTTATTCCTAAATAATATTCCATTGTATATGTATGTGTGTGTATATATGTGTGTGTATATATATAGATTTATATGTGTGTACACATTATATATATAGATGTATATATACACCACATCTTATTTATCCATTCATCAGTCAGTGGACACTTGGGCTGCTTCCATAATCTGGCTACTGTAGACACTGCTGCTGTAAACATCAGGGTGCATGTATCCCTTTGAATTAGTATTTTTGTATTCTTTGGGTAAATATCTAGTAGTGCAATTGCTGGATCATAGGGTAGTTCTAATTTTTAACTTTTTGAGGAGCCTCCATACTGTTTTCCACAGTGGCTACATCAGTTTGCATTCCCACCAAGAGTGCACAAATGTTCCTTTTTCTCTGCATCCTCACCAACACGTGTTGTTTCATGTGTTGTTGATTTTAGCCATTCTAAAAGGTGTGAGATGACGTCTCATTGTAGTTTTGATTTGCGTTTCCCTGATAATGAGTGATGTTGAGCATCTTTTCATGTGTCTGTTGGCCATCTGTATGTTGTCTTTGGGAAAATATCTATTCATGTCTTCTGCCCATTTTTTAATTGGATTATTTGTTTTTGGGGCATTGAGTTTTTGTAAGTTCTTTATATATTTTGGATACTAGCCCTTTATCAGATATGTCATTTACAAATATCTTCTCCCATTCTATATGTTGCCTTTTAGTTTTGTTGTTCCCTTCGCTGCACAGAAGCTTTTTATTTTGATGTAGTCCCAATAGTGTATTTTTGCATTTGTTTCCCTTGCCTCTGGAGACATATCTAGAAAGAAGCTGCTATGGCTAATGTCAAAGAAATCACTGCCTATGCTTTCTTATAGAATTTATTTTTGTTTCAGGTCTCACATTTAGGTCTTTAATCCATTTTGAATTTATTTTTGTGTATGGTGTAAGGAAGTGGTCCAGTTTCATTCTTTTGCCACATTTTATGTTTTTGTCACAATTTACCTCTTCTAATATTGTGACTCCATTAACAAATTATTATATAGTTATTTTTAATGCTTTGTCCCTTAACCTTCATACTAGAGTTAAGTGATAATACACCATTATATTACAGTATTATACGTTCCAACTTTGACTGTGTACTTACCATTACCAGTGTGTTTTATATTTTCATATGTTTTGTTATTAACTAGCATCCTTTCATTTTGAAGAACTACTTTCAGCATTTTTTGTAAGGCATGTCTAATGGTGATAAATTCCTTCAGCTTCTGTTTCTCTGGGAAAGTCTTTATTTCTCTCATTTCTGAAGGACAGTTTTGCTGAGTAAAATGTTTTTGGTTGGCAGGGTTTTTCTTTCAGCACTTTGAATATAGCATCTCATATTCTCCTGGCTGGCAAAGTCTCTGCTGATAGCCTTATGGGGGTTCCCTTGTATGTGAGGAATTTTTTTTCTCTTGCTACTTTTAAAATACCCTCTTCATCTTTGATAATGGACAGTTTTATTATAATGTGTCTTAGGAAAATCTCTTTGGATTGAATTTATTTGAAGACCTATGAGCTTCATTAACTTATTGTCCAAATTTCTCCACAGAGTTGGAAAGTTTTCATCCATTATTTCTTTAAATATACTCACTGCCCTTTTCTCTCTGTGTTCTTCTGAGACTCCAGTGATATGTAAATTGTTTGACTTGATAGTATTCCATAATTCACACAGGCTGTCTTCACTCTTTCATTTTTTTTCTTTTTCCTCTTCTCGATAAATTTCTTTCTTTTTTTCTTTGTTTTTCAAGATCAAGCGGATTCCTTATTACCCTCAATTTTTTAAATTTAAATTTTAATTCCAGTATAGTTAACATAGTGTTATATTAGTTTCAGGTGTACAATATAATGATTCAACAATTCTCTCTCTCTCTCTCTCTCTCTATTTCACCTTCACCTATTTCACCCATCCTCCAACCTACCTCCCCTTTGGGAACCATCTATTTGTTCTCTATAGTTAAGAGTCTCTTTTTTGCTTTGTCTCTTTTTTCCCCTTTGTTCATTTGTTTTGTTTCTTAAATTCCACATATAAGTGAAATCATATGATATTTATCTTTCTCTGACTTATTTCATTTACCATTATACTCCCCAGATCCATCCATGTTATGGCAAATGGCAAGATTTCATTCTTTTTTATGGCTGAATAATATTACACACACACACACACACACACACACACACACACACACACACACACACTCTCTCTCTCTCTCTCTACAACTTTATCCATCCATCTCTTGATAGACACTTGGGTTTCTTACATTATTTGGCTATTGTGAATAATGTTGCAATAAATATAAGGATGCATATATTTTTTTTGAATTAGTGTTGTATTCTTTGGGCAGATACCCACTAGTGTGATTACTGGCTCACAGAGTAGTTCTATTTTTAATCTTTTGAGGAACCTCCCTACTGTCTTCCACAGTGGCTGCACCAGTTTGCATTTCCACTAACAGTGCACAAGGGTTCCTTTTTTACCACATTCTTGCTAACACTTGTTTCTTGTGCTTTTTATTTTAGCCATTCTGACAGATGTGAGGTGATCTCTCCTTGTGGTTTTCATTTGCATTTCCCTGATGACGAGTGATGCTGAGCATCTTTTCATGTGTCTGTTGGCCATTCCATGTGTCTTCTTTGGAGAAATGTCTCATGTCTTCTGCCCATTTTTTAATTGGATTATTTGGTTTTTGGACATTGAGTTTTATAAGTTCTTTATATATTTGGATACTAACCCTGTATTGGATATGTCATTTGCAAATATATTCCCTTTCTGTAAGTTGTCTTTTAGTTTTGTTGATTGTTTCCATTGCTGTGCAGAAGCTTTTTATTTTATTTTATTTTTTAATTAAAGATTTTTTTTACTTGAGAGCAAGAGAGAGCACAGAGGGAGAGGGAGAGAGAGAAGCAGACTCCCTGCTGAGCAGAGAGCCCAATGTGGGGCTTGATCCTAGGACCTTGAGTTGATGACCTGAGCCAAAGGCAGATGCTAAACTGACTGAGCCATGCAAGTGCCCCAAGAAGTGTTTTATTTTGATTGTAGTCAAAATAGTGTATTTTTGCATTCATTTCCCTTGCCTCAGGAGACATATCTAGAAAAATGTTGCTACAGCTGTCAGAGAAATTACTACCTGTGCTGTCTTCTAGGATTTTTATGGCTTTGGGTCTCACACTTAAGTTCTTAGTCCATTTTGAGTTTATTTTTGTATATTGTGTAAGAAAGTGGTCCAATTTCATTCTTTTGCATGTAGCTGTCCAGTTTTCCCAGTACCATTTGTTGAAGAGACTGTCATTTTTCCATGGGATATTCTTGTCTCCTTTGTTGAAGATTGACCATATAATTGTTGTTTATTTCTTGACTTTCTATTCTGTTGATCTGTGTTCTATTTTTGTGCCATAGCTAATTTCAGATAATCTGAGTTCACAGATTTTTTCTATGTTCTCTACTGCATTTTTCATTTCATTTATTCCTCAGCTTCAGAATTTATTTGGTTCTTTTTCATGATCTATTTCTCTATGAAACTTAACCATTTGTTTTTATATAGCTTTTCTGATTTCATTGAATTGTCTTTCTGTGTTTTCTTGTTGCTTGCTGAACTTTCTTAAAGCAACTATTTTGAATTCTTTATTGGGAAGATTGCAGATCTCCATTTTTTGGTCAGTTATGCAGAAATTATTGTGTTCCTTTGGTAGTGTCACATTTCCTTGATCTTTCATGTTCTTTGATGTCTTGCATTGCTGTCTTTGTACTGGAGGAAGCAGTCATTTCCTCCAGTTTTTACTGCCTGGCTTAAGGAGAGAAATAGCTTGTCAGCCCTGGCAGGGATTCTCAGGCTTTCTTGGACTTTTTCAATGAATAGTCTGCTCAACACTTTTTCCTTCTTGGATGGTGGTGGGGGGAGGGGCAAATTCTTAAGATTGTATGCATTCTCTTGATTCTGTAAAGCCAAGATGGGTGCTGACAGCCTTCCATTGGTTTCCTCTAGGGCAGAGCTGAATGCTCAAGTTTCCGTGCTTTTTTCCAGTCCTGCAGAATCAAGCCAGCTTTCTGTGTGTGTTCATTAGCAGATTGCAAAGCTCACACTCACTGCCCCCAGGGCCTTGCATGAGGAGCTGGTCATAGCGTGTGTGTATGTGGGTGTGTTTGAATGTGAATGGTTCACACAGTGTTGAAGATGCCGGTGGACTAGTTGGAGGGATCTACAGGCAAAGTGTCCCCAACAGCTCTGGGGTGGGCTTCCTGATGGAACTTGGAAAGCAGCTAGTAGGATACACATTGCTTTGATGTGTTCCAAGCTCTGGCTGCTCTTCTCCCAGCCTTTTTCTGTCCCTCAGTCACACAGCTTACCTTAGTACTCTGGATAGGTGAGAAGGAAGTGGAGGTCTTTGGTAGCATCCTACAAAGCTGGGAAAGCTGGGGGTTCACTCATACATTCTCTTTTCTCTATGGGAGAAATTGTGGGCCCAGATGGCCTCTCTTGACATTGAACTGTTCTGTCTTGGGGACAGAGAGGTGATTCAAGTGAAGTAAAACTCTTCCTTCTGCTCTCTTCAGTGTGTCCAGTCTTGGATTTTTTGCTCCAACAGTGTATTAGAACTCCTCTGCTGGATTTCCACGCTTCCACAAAGGTATTTTCATATGTGGGTGATTGACAAAATTTATTTTCTTTGAGAGGAAAGTGGTAGAAAACTTCTGCCATCGTGATGACATCACTCAGTATATTAGTTGTAGGGTTTTCATAAATACCCTTTAGTAGGTTGAAAAAGTTCCCTTCTAGTTTGTTGAGAGATTTTATCAAGAATGGGTGCTGCATTTTGTCAAATGATCTTTCTGAAATTATTGAGATGATCATATATTTTTTCTTTTTTAGTATATTGTGATAAACTATATTGATTTTTTTATTGTTAAATCAACTTTGCATTCCTAGAATCAGCTGCACTTGGTTATAATGTATTATCTTTTTCATATATCATTGGATTCACTTGCTAAATTTTTTTTTTTAAGGTTTTATGTATTTGACAGAGAGAGACACAGTGAGAGAGGGAACACAAGCAGGGGGAGTGGGAGAAGGAGAAGCAGGCTTCCCACTGAGCAGGGAGCCCGATGCAGGGCTCAATCCCAGGACCCTGGGATCATGACCTGAGCCAAAGGCAGATGGTTAATGACTGAGCCACACAGGTGCCCCTCATTTGCTAAATTTTATAAAACAATTTTTCCAAATATATTCATGAGGAATTTAGCTCTTTAGCTTTTAGTCTTTAGCTTTTAGTCTTTAGCTTTTCTTGTAATGTCTTTAGTCTTTAGCTTTTCTTTTAATGTCTTTTTTACTTTTTTAAAAAAGATTTTATTTATTTACTTGAGAGATAGATAACACAAGCAAGGGGAGGGGTAGAGGGACAAGCCCGGATGCAGGGCTCACTCCCAGGGTGCCAAGGTCATGACCTGAGCTGAAGTCAGACACTTAACAGACTGAGCCACCCAGGTGCCCCTGTCTTTGTTTACTTTTGCTATCCAACTGAGACTCGTATTATAGAATGAGATGATAAATAGTCTTACCAAAAAGAAGAAGCAGGAGGAGTAGTAGGAGGTGAAGAAAGAGAAGAATAAAAAGGAAAAGGAAAAAAAATCTGGATGCAGGAGAGGAAATAAACATACACTGAAAAAGAAGTGCACAATTTGATCCAACTAAACTTGTGATAAATGCCTATATTAAGAAAAAAGAGAAATTGTAAATAAAGCACCTAACTTTACACCTCAAGGAACTAGAAAAACAAAGAACTAAGGCCAAAGTTAGCAGAAAGAAGGAAATAAGAAAGATGAGAGAAGAAATAAATGAAATAGAAACCAGAAAAACATTAGAAAAGATAAATTAAAAGAGCAGGTTTTTGAAGAGATAAACTAAGAGAAGACTCAAATAAAAATTGGAATTGAAAGAGGTGTTAACAACTGATATCACAGAAATACATAGACTCATAAGAAACTCTTGTGAACAATATATGCCAACAAATTGGAGTACCTAGAATAAATGAACTAATTCCTAGAAATATACAACTTACACTGAATCATGAATAAATAGAAAATCTGGATAGACTAATAATAAGATTAAAATAATAACCAAACCCTCCCGACAGAGAAGAGCCCAGGACCAGTTGGTTTTAGTGATGAATTCAACCAAACACTTGAAGAAGAATGAATAGAAATCGTTCTCAAACTCTTCCAAAAAATTAAATAGGAAGAAACTCCCAAACTCATCTTACAAGGTCAGCATTACCCTGATACCAAAGTCAGAAAAAGATGCTACAAGAGAAGAAAGCTGTAGACTGATAGCCCTGATGATTATAGATGCAAAAATTTCTCAGCAAAATCTTAGCAAATTGAATTCAGTAGTACCTTAAAAGGGATCATATTACTATGATCATGTGGGATTTATCCTTGGGATGCACAGATGATTCAATACATGCAAATCAGTAAATGTGATACACCACATTAATAGAATTAGAGATAAAAATTATATGATCATCTCAATAGATGAAGAAAAACATTTGACAAAATACAACCTTCTTTCATGATAAAATGTCTTAACAAATTGGGTATGGAAGAAACATACCTCAACATAATAGAGGTCAAAATATATCAAGCCCAGAGCTAACATCATCCTCACTGGTGAAAGTTTGAAAGCTTTTACTGTAACATCAGGAATAAGACATTTTACCACTCTTACTCAACATAGTATTGGAAGTCCTAGCCAGAGTAATCAGGTAAGATAAAGAAATAAAAGACACCTAAATCAGAAAGGAAGAAGAAAAATTGTCTTTATTTGCAGATGATAACATTCCATATGTAGAAAATCCTAGACTCAACAAAAAAAAATCTGTTAGAACTAATTAATGAATTCAGTAAATTTGGAGGATATAAAATCAGTATACAACATCAATTGTGTGTCTATAAAACAAATATCTGAAAAAGAAATAAGGAAAACAGTCCTATTCCCAATAGCATCAAAAACAATAAAATACTTAGAAATAAATTTAACCAAGAAGATGAGAGATCTGTGCATTGAAAACTATAAAACTCTAATGAAAGAAATTGAAGACAAATAAATGGGAAGATATTCTATGTTCATGGATCAGAAAAATGAATGCTGCTAAAATGTCCCTATTATAAAGCCATCTATTGATTCAGGGCAATACTTATCAAACTTCCAAAAGCATTTTCAGAGAAAAAGAAAAAACAATCCTAAAATGCATATGGAACCACAAAGGACCCTAAATAACCAAAGCAAACTTGAGAAAGGACCAGGCTAAAGGGCTCCCACTTCCTGATTTTAAACTGTATTATAAAGCTATAGTAATCAGTATAGTGTGGTATTGGCATAAAAACACACACAAAGTGAATAAGATAGAACGCCCAGAAATAAACCAACACATATACAGTCAACTAATATTAGCCAAGAATACTCAACGAGGAAAAGATAGTTTCTTCAATAAGTGGTGCTATGAAAATTAGATAACCACATGCAGAAGAATGAATTTAAACCCTATCTGAAACCACTCACAAAAATTAACTTGAAATGGGTTAAAGACTTAAATGTAAGACCCAAAACCACAAAGCTCATAGAAGAAAACTTAAAGGAAAAAGCTCCTTGACATTGTTTTTGGCAATGATTTTTTGGGTAGGACACCAAAAGCAAAGGCAAAAAAATTTTTAAAGTGTGGCTAGGGGACCCTGGCTGGCTCAGTTGGTAGAGCATGCAATTCTTGATCTCAGGTCAAGCCCCATGTTAGGTATGGAGCCTACTTAAAAAATAATAAGATAAAAAATAAAAAATGGCTAAATCAAACTAAAAAGCTTCTGCACAGCAAAAGAAATAATCGACAAAATGAAAAAGCAACCTATAAAAAGGGTGAAAATACTTGCAAATCATATATCTGTGAAGAGGTTAATATAAAAATATGTAAAGAACTTATGCCCAATGCCAAAAAAATAAACATTCCAATTAAAATATGGGCAGAAAATCTGAATTGATATTTTTCCAAAGAAAACATACAAATGGCCAACAGGTACATGTAAAGATGCTCAGCATCAGTAATCATCAGGGAAATGCAAATCAAAACCATGATGAGATACAACCTTAGACCTATTAGAATGGTTGTCATCAAATGGACAAGAGATACCAAGTGTTGGCTAGTATGTGGAGAAAGAGGAATCCTTTGTGCACTGTTGGTGGGAATGTAAATTGACATAGCCACTATGGAAAACAGTGTGGAGGTTCCTCAAAAAATTAAAGAGTTACCATATGTTCCAGCCATCCTGCTGCTGGGTATATATCAAAGACAATGAAAACAGGATCTCAAAGACCTCTGCATTCCCATGTTTATTGCAACATTATTCACAATAGCCAAAATATGGAAACAATCTAAGTGTCAACGGATGGATGGATAAAGAAGATGTGATATATATATATATATATATATATCTTATAGAAGATATATATATATACACACATATATATGTCATATATATGTCATATATATATATATCTCATAGAAAGAGTAAAATGGTGGTTACCAGGGGCAGGGGTGGGGGGGTGGAGTAAGGAGATGTTGGTGAAAGACTACTTGAGAAAGGACTCTTTCCAGTTAGAAGATGAATAAGTTCTGGTGATTTAATGTACAGCATCGTGATTTTAGTTAACAATACACTTTATACTTGGAAGTTGCTAAAAAGTAGATCTTTAATGTTCTCACTACAATTAAAAGAAATGGTGACGTGATGGAGGTATTAGCTAATTCTACAGTGGTAATCATATTGCTATGGTGGTAATCATATTGCAATATATAAGTATATTAAAACATTTTATACCTTAAACTTAATGTTATATGTTAATTATATCTAATAAAGCTGGAAAAAATACTGGGTCCCAAATTATAGCTCTAATTCATGGGGATCTCACTAAATTTAAATGTTACTCAGATAATCTTAGGAGAGAGTTCCTGAACATAAAGGAGAAATAGGTATGCCTCACCTTAACCATTGTAACCATTGTCTTCCCTAAATTCCCCATTGTCATAGCACCCATTGACTTAAAATATCTTATAGTGGGCATGGATGCTCTGACTTGTTTGGCAAAATAGGATTCCATGAGCCATCCCTCCCAGTTAAAATGGTTAATATGACCCAATGTAAATTAAAACAGGGCCCTTTAGTATTGAAACTTGTTGCATGAGACCCACATAAAGTAAGAGTGATTGTTATTACTTATTCTTCATTTAACAGTTCAGTTTGGTCTGTTCTTAAACTTGGAAAGAATGTGTGGTGCCTCACAGTTGATCAGCAATTGATAAATATTTTGCTACTGTACATTTGGCTGTTCTGTTCTGTGCCTATTTCAACAGTGTCTCAGCTACACTTTACTTTCATCTCCAAAGAGGCACAATATACTTTACCTGGTTACTGGTGGGGTACCTCAACAGCCTTGCCCAATCACACACAATCTTTGCAAACAGGATCTTAACTGCATTTAGTTTTCTCCAGGATGACATATACCTCCAAGGAAATTCATTTGACACACTCATTCAAATATTCACAAAGCAGTTTATGAAAAAGGGATGGGCCATTGCCACACATAGTGCAAGGCCTGCCACCTTGACTAGATTCCTAAGGATGGTTTAGTAAACTGAGAGCTGTTCCATCTTTGACACAGTCAAGAAACAATTTTGACACTTGGCACTTGAAATATTGAAACAAGCTCTATATATTTTAGGCCTTTTTGGGTTCTGGAGGCAATTACAAATTTTAATTAAGCCCACTTATGCTGTTACTTGCAAATCAGCCTCCTCAAATGGTGCCCACTCCAACAAAAGGTTTCTATCTCTTTGTTGAAAGGTTCAAGAATCCAAATCACAAAAATAAAAAAAAAAGTCACTTCTGTCAGTGACTCCACAGACTTTATTAGAGAGGCTTTTGCAATCTTCACTTATGATAAGTTTCCTTCGGAGACTCTGGACCTCCCATGATGGCCATAAGCTGTCCATGGGCTTCTGATGCAAGAAATAATCTTCCTTTGCCTTAAGCTATACACCACTAGGTGGCAATTGCTGGCCACATACTGGAAATAGAGATTCTTACAGGTCTTGAGACTGTGACCCTCCAAACTCAGCTGCCCACTGTGCCTTGGTCATGGAATTAGCACCTTGACAACTTACTCAACACAGCCACCAAAGCCTGCTTGCTGTAAGATGGAACCAAACCTGGGCCCTCTGGAATATCCCCTCTGTACTCAGTCCCTTGCCAGGTGCCACAGTAATGGAGGAGATCACCCCTCTCCCAAACCATTTGGTTACTTGAGATCAACTTAGTGAACAACAGTCCTCTCTTTATAGCTACTTTTTGACATTTTAATTATTATGTGTGTGGGTATGGACCTCTTTGGGTTGATTTTGTTGGGGTTTGCCATGCCTCCTGGATCTGGGTGTTGGTTTCCTTCCCCAGATTCTGCAAGTTTTTAGCCTTGATTTCTTCAAATAAATTTTCTCCTCCTTTTTCTCTTTTATGGGGCCCCTATAATGTGAATGCTATTATGCTTGAAGATGTCATTGGATTCCCTTAACTTATTTTCATCTTTTATTATTCTTTTTTCTTTTTTCTGTTCCATTTGGTTATTTTCTATTAACTCTTCTTCCAGCTCACTAATCCATTTTTCTGCTTCCTCTATCTGATTTATTCCCTCTAGTGTATTTTTAATTTGTTATTGAGCTCTTAATCTCTGAATGGTTCTTTTTATATATTTTCTATCTCTTTGTTGAAAGTCTGAGATCCTCTACTCTTAAGTCCAGTATCTTTATGACCAGTATTCTGAATTCTCTCTCTGGCATATTGCCTATAGCCATTTCATTTAGCTCTTTTGATGTGATTTTATTCTGTTCTTTCATTTGGGACATATTCCTATCTCTTTTTGTCTCTGTTTCCATGTATTAGGTAAGTCTTGATCTTGAAAGTAGTGATCTTAAGAAGAGGTACTGTGGTGTCCTGTAGTGATGTTCCCTGTTCACCAGAACCAAGTGCTTCAGGGGTGTCTCCTCTGTGTGTTGCATGTGCCCAACTCTTGTGATTGAGACTTCAGTCCAATCAGCTACAATGGCCCACTTTGCCTATTGTGGGCAGGGTTTGGTCTTAGTGCTGTTAAGAGACTAGTCTGGGGTTGCCTTGGGCTTGTAGTTAAGTCAAACCACATGAGTGCCCTCAGTCCATTTGCTAGGACTGCGATCACACCAAATGGCAGGGTGTTCTCCCTGAATTGTTCCCTGAGAGATTTTCATTGTTGAGTGGGTCCTGCAGTTAGACCAGATCTCCAACTCCAGTCCATCTGTTTGGGTTTCAGTCAAACAGCTATGTGTGGTTATCTTCCCCTCTTCCCAGGGTAGGAGTCACTTTGGAGTAGTGCTGGTCACTGTCAGGCACCACTTTAGAGGGACTTCTGCTGAGTGGGACAGGTTGGATGGGGAGGCCACAGGAGAATGTGGGGGTGGTTGTGCATGATATTAGCAAGCTAGGTGGAGAGTGTTTGAGCTGGTTCCTGGAGGGTCCAGGTATCTATGCTGGCCAGGGGAATGGGGGAGGAGAGAAATGGTGCCCACCAGCTCTTGTGTTCTTGGAGAGGTCTCCTAAAGATCCCTCCCCCTCCAGTGTATTAGTGTAAAAAAAAAAATAATAAATCTCCTTCCCACATACCCCATGCTCTTTTCAAAATGCTGCTCCAGTGCTGTTATCTCAGTGGGATTGTTTGTTATACTGGCTCTTTAAGGTGGGGACTCAGTTTCCAGTCACCCTCTGGCTCTCCCAGAGCAAAGCCTGCTGATTTTTAAAGTTTCCAAAGTTAAGCCCTACTGGCCTTAAAAACTTGTAAAGTTAAGGCCATCTGGTTTTCAAAGCCAAATGTTCTGGGGATTCATCTTTCACATGCCAGTCCCCCTTGCCTGGGGTGCCTCGTGTAGAATCTGTTCCTCTCCCTTCTCTGTACTTGTGATGTCCCCCGAACCTTTTGTGGTTAGTCTCTCTGGGTGTTTGGACCCCACCCCATGTCTGCCCCTTCTGCCCTTTTTGATGTGGCCTCCTCTCTATGATTAACTGTAGAGAGTATGTTCTGCCAGTTTTTGGGGTTGTTTTCTGGATTAGTTGTACTGATGTGGATGTTATCTAGATGTATCTATGGAATGAGGTGAGCTTAGGATCCTCCTCCTCTGCCATCTTCCCATGCTCCTCTTTGTCCTCCTTTTTTTCAAACGGGAGCATTTATTTTCATTATTCTGTCTGCACTAAGGTATGATTAAGAGAGGCTGGTAATTTGCTTGTGATCCGTAAGACTAATTCAAGGGAGTTGCATCTAGACTTGTATTTTATGCCTGATGCTGTGACTGAATGAAGCTTTAAGAGAGCTTGACTGGTAGTAAGCATATTTTATATTTGAGGAAGATATGAACAATTATGGCCAAGAAGGTGGACTGTGGTAGAATGAATGATTGACCCAAACACATTACCTTTTCCTGTACTCATGCTCTTTTCTTTTAAGATTTTATTTATTTATTTAACAGAGAGTGTGTGCACAAGCAGGGGGAGTGGGAGAGGGAGAAGCGGTCTCCCCGCTGAGCAGGGAGCCCAATACGGGGCTTGATTCCAGAACCCTGTGATCATGACCTGAGCTGAAGGCAGACACTTAACCAACTGAGCCACCCAGGCACCCTATGCCCTTTTCCAATTAACTTTTCAGTTTTTTCTATTAGAGGTGGAGTGTACTTCTTTCCCTCTTGACTTTGAGCTTGTTCAAGTCATGTCTTCTTATGGAGACAGCCAACATCCAATGATAGATCAATCCAGAAGTAAAATGTTCAATCCTCTTGCCCCAAATTGGAAAAACTCTTTAGAACCATCTCAACTCTAGGACTCCCTGCAGGGTCTACTGAGGCCTAAATGGGACTACATTGCAGGTCAATATCTCTTCTTTCCAATCCTGTTTCTTTACCCTCCATTCTTCAGATGTTGATTTCAATAGTACCCTCTAATGCATGTCTTAAACGTACATTTTCATCACAGGGTTTTCCTCCCAGAGAACCTAAACTGTGAAAAGCAACAATAGAGGACAAAGGAAAAATAAATACTGAGAAAACACTAAACCTAGAATTCTACACTCATCTAAATGATCATTCAAAAAAAATAAAAAATACGTGATAAAATTGAAGGAAAAAATTAATTTTAAAAATGTACATATTCCTGGGGTGCCTGGGTAGCTCAGTCGTTAAGCGTCTGCCTTCGGCACAGGTCATGAATCCAGGGTCCTGGGATCGAGCCCCACATCGGGCTCCCTGCTTGGCGGGAAGCCTGCTTCTCCCTCTCCCACTCCCCCTGCTTGTGTTCCCTCTCTCACTGTGTCTCTCTCTGTCAAAAAAAAAAAAAAATATTCCTCCAAACCTGGTAGAAAGGGAGAAAATGTAAAAAACCAATCTCATAGAATACAGAAAAGGAGTACAAAAGGATCCCAGGGAAAAAAAAGCCTTTTAATAGGAAGAACAAAAAATGGAAGAAAGAAATTCAAACGTATGAGTTATCACAATAAATTTATAAATGAATGCCGTCTTTTAAAATATTTTGAGTTTGCACTGAAAAATCCACCAAGTAGACATAACCATTGATATAATTTCAAAATATACACAGCTGAAAATAACAATTTCAAATAAAAATTAACAAATTCACAATTGTAGTGAGATAATCTGGTTCTTTTTGAGATTAATATTTGTGTTAATAGAGCTAGCAAGCAAAAACTTTAGTAAGGATGTAAAAATTTGGACATACTTAACTTGATGTGGACATATAATGAATACTGCTTCCAAAAATTAGAGAATATATAATTAAAGGATATAGGAATTTTACTTTAATGTAATCCCACTGGTCTATTTTTGCTTTTGTTGCCTGTGCTTTTGGTTTCATTTCCAAGAAAACACTATAAAAAAGCAATGTTGAGAATTTTTGTTAATATGTTTTTTTTCTAGGAGTTTTGTGATTTCAGGTCTTAAGTTTTAGTGTTTAATCCATTTTGAGTTGTTCTTTGTGTATGGTGTGAAACAAATTTCATTCTTTTTCATGTGGATATCTAGTTTTCCCAACACAATTGAAGAGATTATCCTGTCCCTATTGTGTATTCTTGGCACCCTTTTCAAAGATCAGTTGACCATATATGTGTGGGTTTATTTCTGAGCTCTCTGTTCTGTTCCATTGGTCTGTATGTCTGGTTTTATGCCAGTAGCATACTGTTTTGATTACTGTAGCTAACAACCAACAAAATGAAAAGTAAACTATGGAATGTGAGAATATATTTATAAACTATATCTAATAAAGCATTAATATCTAAAATATATAAGAAACTCCTATGACTCAATAGCAGAAAAAAACCAAAAAGCCTGATTTTTAAAATGAGCAGAGGAAGTGATTAGACATTTCTAGAAGGAAGATATACAAATGACCAACCAGTATATGAAAAGGTGCTTACCATCATTAATCATCAGGATACTACAAATCAAAACCACCATGAGATATTACCTCTCACCTGTTACGGCATTTATTTAAAACCAACTAAAGAAAATCTGATAAATATTGGTGAGGATATGGAGAAAAGGGAACTCTTGTACATTTTTAATGAAAATGTAAATTTGTATAGTCACATTAGAAAAAAGTATGGAGGTTCCTCAAAAAAACTAAAAATATAACATATGATCCAGGAATCCCACTTCTGGTCATATGTCCATAGAAACTGAAACCAGGTCTTGAAGAGTTATCTGCATTCCCATGTTAATTACAGCATTATTTACAAGACATGGAGGCAACCTAAGTGTCCATTGAAGGACATATGGATAAAGGAAATGTGGTATATACATACAATGTAATATTAATCCTGAGAAAGAAGAAAATTCTTTTTGCAACAATATGGATGGACCTGGAGTACATCATGCTAAGTAAGAGAGAACAAGTACTGTATAATAACATATGCTGAATCTAAAATAGTCAAACGCATAGAAACAGAGTGAAATAATGGCTGCCAGGGTTTGGAGGAGGAAAACAGAGAGGTATTCGTCAAAGGGTACAAAGTTTAGGTCATACAAGACTTCTGGAGATCTGTTGTACAACATAGTGCCAATAGTTAAAAATGCTTTGTTGTATACTTAAAAATTTGCTAGGAGGTTATATTTTAAGTGTTCTTATCACAGAAAATAATAAATAAATGGGGGGCACCTGGCTGGCTCAGTCAGAAGTGCATGTTACTCTTGATCTTGGGGTTGTCAGTTTGAGCCCCACACTGGATGTAGAGATTACATAAAAAAAAAATTGGAAATATAAATTGGTGCAGCCACTATGGAAAACAGTATGGAGGGTCTTCAAAAATTTTAAAACAAAACTAACATATAGTCCAGCAATTCCACTTCTGGTATTTATCCAAAGAAAACAAAATCCCTTTCTGGAAAAGATATCTGCATCCCCATGTTCATTGCAGCATTATTTACCACAGCCAAGACATGAAACAACTGAATTGTCCATTGACAGATGAATGGATAAATAAAATGTGTATATATACAATGGAATATATTTGGCCATAGAACAGAAGGAAATTTTGCCATTTGCAACAACATGGAAAGACCTTGAGGATGTTATGCTAAATGAAATAACTCAAAGAAATATGATGTGACTTATATATGGAATCTACAAAGAAACCAAACCACAGATACGGAGAACAAGTTGGTATTTGCCAGAGGTGTCAGGTAGGGAGTGACAAAATTGGTAAATGTGGTCAAGACAAACAAACTTCCAGTTATAAGAGAAATAAGTCCTGGGGGTGTAATGTATAGCATGGTAACTATAGCTAATAATACTGTATTGAATATTTGAAAGTTGCTAAGAGAGTAAATCATAAAAATTGTCATCACAAAAAATAGTAACTCTGTGGGGATGAATGTTAACTTATTGTAATCATTCTGATTATATATATATTTAAATGTAATATACTTATTACATCTAAAACTAATACAATGTTATATGTCATTATATTTCAATAAAAAAATAAAATGTTTAGAAGCATGTAGGAAATATAGTTACAAACCAAAAGTACAATAATACCGGCTTTTGTGTTTACCTATGTAATTACCTTTTCCAGAATTCTTTGTTAATATGGGTTTGAGTTACTGTCTAGTGTCCTTCCCTTTCAGCCTGAAAGACTCCCTTAGCATTTTTTGTAAAGCAGAAATATTAGTGACAAATTCCTCCAGCTTTTGTTAATCCAGGAATGCCTTAATTCTTGTTCATTTTTTTAAAGGATAATTTTGCTTGTTAGAGAATTCTAGTTGACAGTCTTTCTTTCAGCTGTTTAAATGTGCCATTCTACTGTCTACTTATCTACATAGTTTCTAATGAGAAACTGACAATCTTATTGAAGAACTTTTGTATGTGATGAGTCTTTCTTGATTCTTTTAAGTTCTCACTTTGTCTTTTACTTTTGGCAGTTTGATTTATGTTATGCCTTGTGTGTATCTCTTTTGAGTTTATCCTCCTTGGAGCTTGTTAAGCATTTAGATGTGTAGATTCATGCATTTCATCATATTTGGGAAGTGTTTGGCCATTATATCTTCAAATATTCTTTCCAACCCTTTCTCTTCTCCTGTGATTCCCATAAAGTGTACATTGGTATACTTGAAGGTGCCAAAGTTCTTTCTGATACAGAATTTCTATTAGGTTCCTTTTTATATTTCCAGTATCTTTATATTCTCATTTGGTTCATACAAAATTTTTTTGGTTTCCTTTATTTCTTTGTCCGTGGTTCCCTTTAGCTCTTTGAGCACAAAGTTTAAAAATCTTTGTCGGGATGCCTGGGTAGTTCAATAGGTTAAGCATCTGCCTTCAGTTCAGGTCATGATCCCAGGGTCCAGGGATTGAGTCCTGCATTGGACTCTTTGCTCAGTGAGGAGCCTGCTTCTCCCTCTGTCTCCTCCCCCTACTCTCTGTCTCTGACAAATAAATAAATAAAATCTTTTAAAAAAATCTTTGGTAAGTCCAGCTTCTGAGTTTTTTCTGGGGTTATTTCTATCCATTTATTTTTTTCCTATGGCCATATTTCCTGTTTTTTTCATATGCCTTATAATTTTTTGCTGGATATTGGGAATTTTAAATATTAATTCATAATGCAACTCTGGAAATTAGATTCTCCTCCTTCTCCAAGGGTTACTGCTGTTGATTTTTTGAGGGCTGCAGTCATCTGTTTCTTTAGGGACCTATCCAAGCTTCCCCCACCCAAGACTGCATTCCTTGTCATTTGTGGTCAGTCACTGAAGTTTCTGTTCCATTATCTTGGTGGCCAGCTAATGACCCAACAGATTTTCTTAAACACCAAAATTTAGTTGCCCTTTTCTTTATTGACCAGTCCCCTGGATGCTCTAAGTTTTGTATTAGATTCTGGAGTTGAAATAGTTGATCTCAGTCTTTAACAGTTTATATTTGTTTCAGTGGAGAGAACAATTTTCTGAGCACCCTACTCCACCATTTTCCTTAATGTCACTTCTCCCTTCTCTTTTGCTCTATGTCTTTGGTATTAATCTTATTTTTATTTTATCTTTTTAAGTTACTGTTTTTGTTTCCTTTGGCTTGGAGACAACAAGAAGAGGTCAGTGATATACAAAATAATGGCACTTTCTTTATGCTTGCCATTTCCTACCTCAACAACCTACTTAGACAGTGTTTTAGCTATGCAAGTTATCTCACCACCTCCAGTTGCACTGGTTAAATTGTAAATGAATTCTTTTCCTTAATACAGTAAGACCAAGTGGTAACATTGGACCTCATTTTATTACTTATAGCCATCAATAATGCTGTTTAAAAATCATACTGATATTTAATTTTCTGTTTTTATTTCAGAGTCCCTATTGTTCCATTAGCACAATGAATGAAAATATAGATCTTCCTAATACTGTAGGTAAGTTATTATTTGTATATATACTGTTTAGATTTTCAAATATTCAGTGAAATAGAGAATATGAACTCACATAAAGTAATAAATATCAAGACTTTCTTCCAAAATGTAAATTACACTATGATGTTTTGTGGTTATTGGCATGAAAAACCAATGGAATTAGAATATTAATTGGAAATCAAGCAAAGCAAAATATAGGTCACCTTAAAATCCTGGATAATACTCATTTTACATGTTTATAATATTAATAAACCATTTACTAAGCTTATGTGTGTTTACAAACATTTCATCTACCCTGTAAATCTACCTAGTGAAGAGATTTTTCTGATTCAAGATGTTCAGTGATATCATTATGAAGACACATTTGACATATCAGTAAACCCAAAGGATACAATCAAAGTATTTAACAACCAGTACATACATAAGCATGAAACAACCAAATTTGGGTCAGAGTTCTGGAAGGACCCCTACTGTGCTGAGTTCTGAAAGGACCCCTACTGTAGTGAGATGAAAGGAAATGGTAGATTTCTAAGGGAACCAGGTAACCAAAGCAATGAAAGTAAGGTGGGCATTTGAACATCTTGAGGCAGCACCTTTTTATAAATTAGTACAGAAATGTTTTAATATTTATAATTGTATAGTGATTGAATATCCATCCAGAGGAGATTACAGTAACCTAACTAAAATGAAGAGAGAAGAAGATAACAGAACACTTAACAGGAAAGATAAGCAAGCAAGCACATTTCTTTGTAACAAGCAAAAGTTCTCCAACGCTCCAACTTACGGGCTGATGAAAATGTGATTGACAAGTATGTTTTTAGAACAGAGCTTTGCCCCAAAAGGGAAATTTTGCTTATTTGAATAGTTGAATATAATGAAATAAAGATGATTAGAAATTAATGATTTAGGCATATATGTTTTTGTATTTATATATATGTACACTAATGTATATGCATTTATACATTTATTCTGTACATTAATAGCAATTCTAGGAATATATATTGGGGTGCAGGAAGCTATTTTGGAACATAGGATGTCAGTTTCAGGAACTAATATTTTAAATGTCAGGAAAGTTTTAAAGTACACCGAAATTATTATTTATTCTAAAAGAAAAATGATTTGGAATAACATTCAGGAGTAATAAGACATCTTAGGAGAGTGGGATGCTTGAGTATTCATAATAGGATTCCTACAAAATTTTCATTCTAATACCCTTTGGATTCTACTAACCATAGTAAATCTGATACAATTGCAAGCAGGCTCCTTATTCTATTATTTCCAACTATCCCCTGAAAAGAGGAACTACTCTATCAAATAATAGAAAATATTAAGGAGGGGATAAACTGGACCTCACCCCTGCCTTGGTACTAACTCTGTGACCTTAGGCAATCATTTGTCTTACAAAAACCTTAATTTTCCCATTTTCAAAACGAAAGTGCAGAACTGAATACTAAGAATAAATGTTTCAACACTTTCCTTGCCATTGCCTGATACTGCCTTATTTAATCTTTGTAACCTTGTAAAAAAAACTTTCTATATATTTATTTAATCTTCATACAACTGTGTAAGGTTCACACTACTATCCTAGTTTTACAGATGAGGCAACTGAGGCATGGAAAGGCGGAGTAATTTGAAAATTATGTAAAAGAAGTATGTGAAACAAGCCAGTGATCCAGTTACCTCTGAAGGGTAAAGAACCTTTATAAGCAGCGTGAAATCAAATATAGGATTGGAAAGAACATCTATAGTATATCTTTTATTTTTTAGATTTATTTATTTATTAGAGAGAGAGGGAGAGAGACAGCAAGCTGGTTAAGGGGCAGAAGGAGAGGGAGAGAGAGAACCTATAAGCAGACTCCCCACTGAGCATGGAGCCTAATGCAGGGCTCTATCCCAGGACCCTGAGCTCATGACCTAAGCCAAAACCAAAAGTCAGCCACTCAACCAAATGAGCCACCCAGGCACCCCTATAGTATATCTTTTTGTTTTTTTTTAAATAAATGCTTAGAAAACAGGACTTATTTCCTTATTGCTCACTTCTATCTTGCTCTTGGGCAGGTCACTAACTTTTCTGGATTTTTCTTATTTTTAAAATGGGTTTTAAGATGATTAGGTCTCCTATTTCTAAGTCTATATTCCTAAATTTATATCTGAATAGAGTCTTTTAAAAAACTATATAGGATTCCTAAGTATACATTTTATTTATTTATTTGAGAGAGAGAATAAGTGGGGGGAGGAGCAGAAGGCAAAGCAGACTCCCTGCAGAGCAAAGAGCCCAGTGTGGGACTCAGTCCCAGGACCCTGGGATCATGACCTGAGCCGAAGGCAGAGGCTTAACTGACTGAGCCACCAAGGCACCCCTAAATATACATTTTAAACGTTTTTGTTACACTTTCAAAACAAGGAAAAAAGAAACAAATTTAAAAAAACTGACTCAAACATAGAGAACAAACTGGTGGTTACCAGAGGGGAAGTGGGTGGGGAAATAGGTATAGGGGATTGAGAGTACACTTATTGTGATGAGCATAGTATAATATATAGAATTGTTGAATCCCTATATTGTATACCTGAAACCAATATAATACTGTATATTAATTATACTACAATTTTAAAATAAATACATAAATCAAGAAAAAAATGGTTTGTTATACTTTGAACTCTACTTTTCAGTTTACTCATGCAGACTAGTCTTATATAAATAACCCAATACTTTTATAAATACTTTATATGAGGGGGGAGCTAAGATGGTGGCATAGTAGGAGGACCCTAGGCTTGCATCAATCCTTGAACATAGCTAGATAACTACCAAATCATTCTGAATACCCAAGAAAACGACCTGAGGACTGACAGAACAAACTGCACAACTAGAGGAAGAGAAGAGGCCACATCGAGGAAGGTAGGATTGTGGAGACATGTTTTGGGGGGAAAATGGAACACAGATGCTGTGGAGGGGAAGGAGCCCTGGTCAAGGAGAAAGGTGAGAGAGAGAGAGAGGAGCACAATTCCCCAAAGCCATTGGCTGGGAAAATGAAAGGGGCTGATTTTTGTGTTTTTGCAAACAGCAGGGCTCAAAGATTAGAGTTTTAGATGTCATGGGCATGGCTGAGATAAAGTCCTGAAGGTGCCGCCCTACCCCTGGAGAGAAGACATGCAAGCAACCCCAGGGGAGATGGTATCATCTGAGGATCACCTAAGGCACACAGGGAGAGACTGTTCATTCTACTTGAAGCACATCTGTGAGAGGTGGCATTTACAGAGTTGCCTATCTGAGGATAAAAGAACTGGTGGGCACCATTTCCCTTCCCCCACCCCCCAGCATAGGTGAAGAGACATCTTCTGAGGGCAGTGAACTCAGACACTGGCTGTTTAGCCTGCTTCCTCCAAATCCCATGCCCCTGAACTCTGGCATGACTGTCCTTCTTGGTCAAACTTACATCAGTTCCAGTGCAGTGAGACCCACCCCCAGAAGACCAGTGCATATCCCCACCACACGAGGTCCCTAAAATTTGGAGTTTTAAAAGTCAGCAAGTTTGGCTGGGATAGAACCTAAAGTGGCTCCAGGCAGGCAAGCAACCCAGAGACAGATAATATGAAAATAATGATCTGAAAAACACCTGGGACACACAAGAGGAAATTATTCACTCTTCTTCCCTGAGAGCAGCAAACACAGAATCCCAACTCTGGGGACAAAGGAACTGGCTGGTGCCATTTCCCTCCCCCGCCCCTCAACATAAACAAACTTCAATAAACAGCACAATGCCAACACTGGCTGCCTAACCTGCTTACGCCAAGTCCCACCCCCCTGCACTCTGCTGGTGCTGCTTTTCTTGGATGAGTGTGCCTAAGGACCAGCGTAGCAGGCCCCTTCCCTAGAAGATCAGCAGAAACTCCCACATGCACCATGTCTTTCAACCATAGAGTTCTGCAAGGCTTCAGTTCTAGTGGAAGTGGCATCAGGTCTCATTTAACAAGCAGATCAGAACACCCCTAATTGAAACTCACCAAACTTTGCCCAACATCCAAACACTCCCCACTGCAGGCAAAGAGAACCTCTGCAGATGACTGACCTGTGGAATAGAGAAGCCAAAACACAGCAGCAGAATGCACACAGCACACACCAAAAACCCTGAAGTGCCAGGCCCTGGACACAGTATGACCTCTTCTTCATAAAGGCATTACTCTAAGGAGCAGGAAACATAACTGGCTTTTCTAACACACAGGAGAAGACAGAGACCTAGACAAAATGCCAAACGGAGGAATTCATCCCAAAAGAAAGAACAAGAAAAGGTCATGGCCAGAGATCTAATAGAAGCAGATGTAAGTCATATGTCTGATGGAGAATTTAAAGCAACAGTCACAAAGACTGGACTGAGAAAAGCATGGAAGACATCAGGGAGACCCTTACATCAGAGATAAAAGAGTTAAAAAAACAATCAGGCAAAAATGAAAAATGCAATAACTGAGATTTGAAATACTGGATGTAATGACTATAAGGATGAAAAAATCAGAGGAAAGAATAAGTGATATAGAAGATAGAATAATGGAAAAGAATGAAGCTGAACAAAAGAGAGAAAGAAGAATTAGGGATCATGACAGTAGACTTAGGGAACTCAGTGACTCCATCAAATGGAGTAACATTCATATTTTAGGAGTCCCAGAAGAAAAAGGGAAAGAAAGGGGGGGGGGGGACAAAAAGTTTATTTGAAGAAATAATAGCTGAAAACTTCCCTAAGCTGGAGAAGGAAACAGACATCCAAATCCAGGAGGCACAGAGAACTCCCATCAAAATCAACAAAAGCAGGCCAACACCAAGACATATGTAAATAAATTTGCAAAATATAGTGATAAAAAAATCCTAAAAGCAGCAAGAAAAAAGTCCCTAACTTATAAGGGAAGACCCATAAGCCTAGCTGCAGATCTCTCCACAGAAACTTGGCAAGCTTGAAGAGAGTGGCATGATATATTCAAAATTCTGAATGGGAAAAATCTGCAGCCAAGAATACTCTATCTAGCAAAGCTACCATTCAGAATAGATGGAGAGATAAAGAGTTTTCCAGCCAAACAAAAACTAAAGGAGTTCATGACACTAAACCAGACCCACAAGAAATATTAAAGGGGACCCTTTGGGAAGGAAAGAACAAAAGTGACAAAGACTAGAAAGGAACAGAGAAAATCTCCAGAAACAACGACAAAAGCAATAAAATGGCACTAAATACATACCTATATGTATTTATTATCAATAATTACTCTGAATGTAAATAGACTAAATGCTCCAATGAAAAGACATAGGGTGTCAGAATGAATAAAAAAAAAAAACCAAACTGGGCCCACCTATATGCTGCCTAAAGGCACCTGCAGATTGAAAGTGAGGGGATGAAGAAACATTTATCATGCAAATGGACATCAAAAGAAAGCCGGAAGAGCAATACTTGTATCAGGCAAACTAGATTTTAAACCAAAGACTGTCCAAGACATGAAGCACACTATATCATAATAAAGGGGACTGTCCAACAAGAACAATGGTAAATATTTATGCCCCAAGGCACCCAAGTATTTAAAACAATAACAAACATAAAGGAACTCACTGATGATAATACAGTACTAGTAAGGGACTTTAATACCCCACTTACATCAATGGACAGATCATCTAAGCAAGGAAACAATGGCTTTGAATGACATGCTGGAACATGGACTTAAATGATATGTTCAGAACATTTCATCCTAAAGCAGCAAAATACACATTTTTTTTTAAAGATTTTATTTATTTGTCAGAGAAAGAGTGCACGCACAAGCAGGGTAGTGGCAGGCAGAGGGAGAAGCAGGCTCCCCACTGAGCAGGGAGCTCGATGCGGGATTCGATCCCAGGACCTGAGCTGAAGGCAGACGCTTAACTGACTGAGCCACCCAGGCATCCTGCAAAATACACATTCTTTTGAAGTGCACATGGGGCATTCTCTAGAATAGATCACATACTAGGTCACAAATCAGGCCTCAACAAATACAATACGTTTAAGATCATACCATGCATATTTTCTAACAACAACGCTATGAAACTTGAGGTGAACCACAAGAAAAAATTTGGAATGACCACAAATCATGGAGGTTAAACAACATGCTACTAAAGAATTAATGGATCAACCAGGAAATCAAAGAAGAAATAAAAAATACATGGAAACAAATTAAAATGAAAACATAATGGTCCAAAGCCTTCAGGGTACAGCAAAAGTGGTCATAGAGGGAAGTATATAGCAATACAGGCCCACCTCAAGAAGCGAGAAAAAATCTCAAAGAAACAACCTGACCTTACATCTAAAGGAGCTAGAAAAAGAACAATAAAGCCTAAAGATAGCAGAAGGAGGGAAATAATAAAGATTAGAGAAGAAATAATTGATACAGAATCTAAAACAAAAACAAAAACAGTAGAACAGATCAAATAAACCAGGAGCTGGTTCTTTGAAAACATTAATAAAATAAAGCCCTAGCCACACTTATCAAAAAGAAAAGAGAAAGAACCCCCCCAAAATAACAAATGACAGAGGAGAAATAACAATACCACAGAAATATAAACAACTATAAAAGTATATTATGAAAAATTACATGCTAGCAAATTGGACAATCTGGAAGTAATGGATAAATTCCTAGAAACATATAAACTACCAAAACTGAAACAGGAAGAAATAGAAAACTTGAACAGACTGATAACTAGCAATGAAATTGAATCAGTAATCAAAAATCTCCCAACAAAAGTCTAGGGCCAGATGGCTTCACAGCCAAATTCTACCAAACATTTAAAAAGAGTTAATACCTATTCTTCTCAAACTATTACAAAATATAGAAATGGAAGGAAAACTTCCAAACTCATTCTATGAGTCCAGCATTACCCTGATTCCAAAACCAGAAAAAGACTCCAACTAAAAAAGAGAACTACAGGCCAGTATCCCTGATGAACAAAGATGCAAATATTCTCAACAAAGTACTAGTAAATCAAATCCAACAGTACATTAAAAGAATCGTTCACCATGATCAAGTGGGATTTATTCCTGTGCTGCAAGGGTGGTCCAGTATTGACAAAACAATGTGGTAACACCACATCAATACAAGAAAGGATAAGAACCATATGATCCTCTCAATAAATACAGAAAAAGCATCTGACAAAGTACAAAATCCATTTGTGATAAAAACCCTCAACAAAGTAGGTTTAGAGGGAACATACCTCGACATAATGAAGGCCATATACAAAAAACCCCACAGCTAATATCCTCAGTGGGGAAAAAGAGAGATTTTCCTCTGTTATCAGGAACAAGACAAGGATGTTCACTCTCACCACTTTTATTCATCACAGTACTGGAAGTCCTAGCCACAGCAGTCAGACAACAAAAAGAAAAGGCATCCAAATCAGCAAGGAAAAAATAAAACTATCACTATTTGCAGATGACATGATAGTCTATATAGAAAACCAGAAAGATTCCACCAAAAAATTGCTGGAACTGATATACAAATTCAGTAGTCATAGGATACAAAATCTGTTGCATTTCATCTGAAGCAGCAGAAAGAGAATCAATCCTATTTATAATTGCACCAAAACCCATAAGATAGCTAGGAATAAACCTAACCAAACAGGTAAAATATCTGTATTCTGAAAACAATAAACCACTGATGAAAGAAATTGACAACGACACAAAGAAATGGAAAGACATTCCATGCTCATGGATTGGAAGAACAAATATTGTTAAAATGTCTATACTACCAAACTGTGGAAGGAGCCGAGATGTTCTTCAACAGATGAATGGATAAAGAAGATGTGGTCCATATATACAATGGAATATTACTCAGGCATCAGAAAAGATGAATATCTACCATTTACATTGACATGGATGGAACTGGAGGGTATTATGCTAAGTGAAATAAGTCAATCAGAGAAAGACAGTTATCATATGGTTTCACTCATATGTGGAACATAGGAATAGTGCAGAGGACAATAGGGAAAGGGAGGGAAAATTGAAGGGGAAGAAATAAGAGAGGGAGACAAACCATATGAGCTTGACTCTGGGAAACAAACTGAGGGTTGCGGAAAGGGAGGTGGGTGGGGCGATGGGGTAACTCGATGATGGGCAAAAGGGCATATCACATGATGTGATGAGCCCTGGGTGTTATATGCAACTAATGAATCATTGAACATTATATCAAAAACTAATACGTTGGCTAATTGAATTTAAATTTTAAAAAAATGTCTATACTACCCAAAGTAATCTACACATTTAATGATAGGGAACAAAGTACGACCAGCATTTTTCACAGAGCTAAAACAAACAATCCTCAAATTTGTATGGAACCACAAAAGACCCCAAATAGCCAAAGCAATCTTGAAAAAGAAAAGAAAAGCTGGAGGCATCATAATTCCAGACTTCAAGTTATATTACAAAGCTGTAGTGATCAAGACAGTATGGTACTGGCACAAAAACAGACACATAGATCAATGGAACAGAATAGAAAACCCAGAAATGAACCTACAACTATATGGTCAACTAACCTTCAACAAAGCAGGAGAGAAAATCCAATGAAAAAAAGACCGTCTCTTCAACAAATAACGTGAAAACTGGACAGCAACATGCAAAAGATTGAACATGGACCACTTTCTTACACAATACACAAAAATAAATTCAAAATGGATGAAAGACCTAAATGTGAGACATGAAACCATTAAAATCCTAGAGGAGAACACAGGCAGTAACCTCTTTGACATCAGCCATAGCAACCTCTTACTAGGTATGTCTCCTGAGGCAAGGGAAACAAAAACAAAAATAAACTATTGGGATTTAATCAAATTAAAAAGCTTCTCTGCAGCAAAGGAAACAATCAATAAAACTAATAGGCAACGGAGAAGATGTTTGCAAATGACATATCGGATAAAGGGTTAATATCTAAAATATATAAAGAACTTATAAAATTCAACACCCCAAAACCAAATAATCTAGTTAAGAAATGGGCAGAAGACATGAATAGACATTTTTCCAAAGAAGACGTGCAGATGGCTAAGACACATGAAAAGATTTGCAACATCACTCATCATCAGGGAAATACAAATCAAAACTACAATGAGAGGAAATTGGAGGGGGAGACAAACCATGAGAGACTATGGACTCTGAGAAACAAACTGAGAGTTTTAGAGGGGAGGGGGTGGGGGATGGGTTAGCCCTGTGATGGGTATTAAGGAGGGCATGTACTGCATGGAGCACTGGGTGTTATACAAAAACAATGAATCATGGATCACTACATCAAAAACTAATGATGTATGGTATGGTGACTAGCATAATAAAAAAAAACTACAATGAGATATCACCTCACACTAGTCAGAATGGCTAAAATGAACAACACAAGAAAATCAGGTGTTGGTGAGAATGTGGAGAAAGGGGAACCCTCTTGCACTATTGGGGGGAATGCAAACTGATGCAGCCACTCTGGAAAATGGTATGGAGGTTCCTCAGAAAGTTAAAAGTAGAACTGCCCTATGATCCAGCAATTGCACTACTAGGTACTTATCCAAAGAATACAAAAATACTGATTCCAAGGGGTACATGCACCCTGATATTTATAGCAACATTATCAACAATACCAAATTATGGAAAGACTCCAACTGTCCATTGACTGGTAGATGGATAAAGAAGATGCAGTGTATGTATATACATCAGACTATTATTTAGTTTTAAAAAAGAATGAGATCTTGCCATTTGCAATGACATGGATGGAGCTAAAGAGTATTATGCTAAGCGAAATGAGTCAGAGAAAGTCAAATATGTGTCTCATATGTAGAATTTAAGAAATAAAACAGATGCACATATGGGGAGGGGAAAGAGGCAAACTAGGAAACAGACTCAACTAAAGGAAACAGAGTTCCTGGAGGGGAAGTGGGGGGGGATGGGTTAAATAGGTGATGGGTTAAGGAGGGCACTAGTAGTGATGAGCACTGGGTGTTATATGTAAGTGATGAATCACTAAATTCTACACCTGAAACTAATATTATACTGTATTTTAACTAACCAGAATTTAAATAAAAACTTGAAAAAAATTAAAAAATAAAAATCACAGGTTAGTTTTGCTTTTATAAAAATACATATATGCATATATGAGATGAAAAGCAGTACATTTAAAGTTTATTTGCTCTTTTTGAATTCCTTGATTTATTATTATCTATAAACAAATTAGAGGAATGTGCCTAGCCCTATTACTTTGGAGCTGCTTTTAGAGATACTTCTCACTCCTGTACATAAATATATATATTTTTGCACATATATTTCAGTCTAGCACCATCAATCATTGAAGACCATAGTCGTTCCATTCCATACTTTATAAATTCTTCTAGTTTATCTCATAAGACTCCTCTCAAGGGTCATGAATTCTTGAGGAAATACAGAATTATCCATGAAAGCTTTTTAGAATGTAGACTGTCTATACAACTTTATAGAGGTGGGTATGTATAGCAAATGTGTGATGGAAGTTTACCCAAATGACTGCTAGATGATAAGCTAAAAAGAGCCTCCAAGAAGGATGAGTAAAACCAATCTTTTAAACATTCAGTCAAGCACAGCTTTGAATAATGTGCATAAAATTTAGCAGCCACAAAAACATTCAGAACCATCTAGTGCAACGATGAGTTGTTTTTTGATCGTTTTTTAGTTTTTACTTTATTTTTTGAACTAGCATTAAGAACCAGAAAGGTAGTACTCCATACATTTACTACCATATGACTAAAAGACAATCTTTTATGTACATAAAAATCTAGATCATGATGACATTTCATTTTAATCACTTAATGTATGCACTTTAACAATACTATTGAATATAGTAATTGGACTTATTAGGTGACAAACACAAGGGTACAATGTGTCAGGAGTCAGAGCAAAGGGAGTAGTAGTGATAGTAAAAAAAGACAACAAAACTTGCATTCATTTTGTGCTTATTATGTCCCAGACACAGTGTTGCATGCCTTAGCCCTTTAAATCACAGTCCTATGACACGGGATCTTTATCCTTTGACAGATGAGGAAACAGAGAGCCAAGATAACTTGTCCAAAGTTCGATGGTTAGTTGCAGAGACTATTTGAGTCCAAGCAGTCTGGCTCCAGAGCCTGTGCTCTTTTTTTTTTTTTTTTTAAGATTTTATTTATTTGACAGAGACACAGCGAGAGAGAGAACACAAGCAGAGGGAGTGGGAGAGGGAGAAGCAGGCTTCCCGCCGAGCAGGGAGCCCGATGCGGGGCTCGATCCCAGGACCCTGGGTTCATGACCTGAGCCGAAGGCAAACGCTCAATGAGTGAGCCACCCAGGCGCCCCCAGAGCCTGTGCTCTTAATTGTTATGTTACACACACCATCATTAGTTAGAGATATGTCTGTAGAACATGTTTGTCAAGTGTCAACTTATTTATATAGTCATTTTTCTCATTCTTTTTCAGAAAGGGTAATGCAAGATCAGCTCTATGGACAAAAAAATACAAATAAAAAAGGAAAATCAGTAAGTAGATTGATATATCTCTTAAAAATCATTATTTTATATTGTTTTGAATTTTTACTGACATTCTTTCATCAAGAAAGCATATACATTATTATGAATTTATTATAAATAAAATTTGTTATATATTTTGTCTTAGTTTATTTTAAATTTATAAATTATTATAAAACAATATAAACATAACATTAACTTTGGCAGGCTGCACTTTTGAATTCTTTACTTCTGCCTCCCCACATAGAGCTATTGCTTAGTAGGCCACTCACAGTAGCACTAGGAAAGAATAAACTACCTCTGCCCATCTATTTTGATGTGAACAATTTTAAAGAATCCATTCTCCTCATCTCATTTGTCTATTAATACTTGAAGTTAATTATACTGGATTCCTTTTTTTATGTCTAAATGCCATGCCAGGCTAACAGCAGTAAGTATTTCAGAAATGGGACAGGGGTTGTGTGTCTTGGAATGATCAGGCAAGAAAGATACTGACTTGGAAGGTGAGAAGAGAAAGAAAAATTTGGTCTACTTCATATTTTGCACCACATAAGAACCATCTCTCACAAGGGGAAGAATATAAGTGCTTTTCTTTGTAATTTAATGAATGACTGACTCCTTAATCCAAGACATTAGAACCCCATACTAATACTTTTTGTAGATAGTAGAATTTGATATATGAATATCCTGAACTCCATGCAAAAAGGTTTAGTTACTTTAAAGGCAACAATCCCACTGGCCAGGGCATTACTGATTCTAATATTCAATCTAGTTGTTCTAATAAACCATCAAAATATCCTGGATATTTTAATGTTTTGGAATTAAAACTACTTCTTCCACACTGACTCATCTAAAAATAGCACAAAAATCCCATCTGATTACTGGCCTAAACTTTTATTTAAGAAAACAATGGCATAATATCTACAAAGCATCCTAGTGTTACAGAAGAACAAGATTTTGAGTCAGAAGACTTGAATTCTGGCAGCAGTCTTTTCACTATTAGCTGAAGGTTAAATGGGGATTAATTATAAAATATTTATTGAATACCTACTAGATAGGCACCATTGCTAATTAATAATTAATGATAAAATGGATGGGCATCATATTAAGCTTTTTATTTTTTTAATTTTATTTTCTTATGTTAGTCACCATACCATACATCATTAGTTTTTGATGTAGTGATCCATGCGTTATTGTTTTCGTATAACACCCAGTGCTCCATGCAGTACATGCCCTCCTTAATACCCATCACCAGGCTAACCCATGCCTCACCCTCCTCCCCTCTAACACCCTCAGTTTGTTTCTCGGAGTCCATAGTCTTTCATGGTTCATCTCTCCCTCCGATTTCTCCCCCCTTCATTTTTTCCCCTCCTTCTCTTAATGTCCTCCATGCTCTTCCTTATGTTCCACAAATAGGTGAAACCATATAATTGACTTTCTCTGCTTGACTTATTTCACTTAGCATGATCTCCTCCAGTCCCATCCATGTTGATGTAAAAGTTGGGTATTCATCCTTTCTGATGGCTGAGTGATATTCCCTTGTATATATGGACCACATCTTCTTTATCCATTCATCTGTTGAAGGACATCTTGGCTCTTTCCACAGTTTGGCTATTGCGGACATTGCTGCTATGAACATTGGGGTGCATATGGCCCTTCTTTTCACTACATCTGTGTCTTTGGGGTAAATACCCAGTAGTGCAATTGCTGGGTCATAGGGTAGCTCTATTTTTAATTTTTTGAGGCACCTCCACACTGTTTTCCAAAGTGGATGTACCAACTTACATTCCCACCAACAGTGTAAGAGGGTTCCCCTTTCTCCACAACCTCTCTAACATTTGTTGTTTCTTGCCTTGTCAATTTTTGCCATTCTAACTTGTGTAAGGTGGTATCTCAATGTGGTTTTGATTTGAATTTCCCTGATGGCTAATGATGATGAACATTTTTTCATGTGTCTGTTAGCCATTTGTATGTCTTCTTTGGAGAATTGTCCGTTCATGTCTTCTGCCCATTTTTTGACCTATTTGTTTTTTGGGTGTTGAGTTTGAGAAGTTCTTTATAGATCTTGGATACCAGCCCTTTATCTGTAGTGTCATTTGCAAATATCTTCTCCCATTCTGTGGGTTGCCTCTTTGTTTTGTTGACTGTTTCCTTCGCTGTGCAGAAACTTTTTATCTCAATGAAGTCCCAAAAGATCATTTTTGCTTTTGTTTCACTTGCCTTTGGAGATTAATCTTGAAAGAAGTTGCTGTGGCCGATGTCAAAGAGGTTACTGCCTATGTTCTCCTCTAGGATTTTGATGGATTCTTGTCTCACATTGAGGTCTTTCATCCATTTTGAGTTTATCTTTGTGTATGGTGTTAGAGAATGGTTGACTTTCATTCTTCTGCATGTGGCTGTCCAATTTTCCCAGCACCATTTATTGAAGAGACTTTTTTCCATTGCATATTTTTTTCCTGCTTTGTCAAAGATTATTTGACCAAAGAGTTGAGGGTCCATATCTGGGCTCTCTATTCTGTTCCATTGGTCTATATGTCTGTTTTTGTGCCAGTACCATGCTGTCTTGATGATCACTGCTTTGTAATATAGTTGAAATAGGGCAACGTGATGTCCCCAGCTTTGTTTTTCTTTTTCAACATTTCCTTGATGATTCAGGGTCTTTTCTGATTCCATACAAATTTTAGGATTGTTTGTTCCTGCACTTTGAAAAATGTCATTGGAATTTTGATCGGGATTGCATTGAAGGTATTGATTGCTCTGGGTAGCATAGACATTTTTACAATGTTTATTCTTCAGATCCATGAGCATGGAATGTTTTTCCATCTTTTTGTTTGTTCATCTTCTTCAATTTCTTTCATGAGTATTCTGTAGTTCCTAGAATGTAGATCCTTTACCTCTTCAGTTAGGTTTATTCCGAGGGATCTTATGGTTTTTGGTGCTATTGTAAATGGAATCGATTCTCTAATTTCTCTTTCTACAGTTGCATTGTTAGTGTATAAGAAAGCAACTGATTTCTGTGCATTGATTTTGTATCCTGCCACGTTACTGAATTGCTGTATGAGTTCTAGTAGTTTGGGGGTAGAGTCTTTTGGATTTTCCCATAAAGTATCATGTCATCTGCGAAGAAAGAGAGTCTGACTTCTTTGCCAATTTGAATACCTCTTATTTCTTTTAGTTGTTTGATTTCTGTTGTTAGGACTTCTAGTACTATGTTGAACCTATTTGGTGAGTGTGAGCATCCTTGTCATGTTCCTGATCTTAAGGGAAAGGCTCTCAGCTTTTCCCCACTGAGGATGATATTTGCTGTGGGGTTTTCATGAATGGATTTTATGAACTTGAGGATTGTTCCCTCTATCTCTATACTCTGAAGAGTTTTAATCAGGAAAGGATGCTGTATTTTGTCAAATGCTTTTTCTGCATCAATTGAGAGGACCATATGGTTCTTCTCTCTTCTCTTATTAATGTGTTCTATCACACTGATTGATTTGTGAATATTGAACCACCCTTGCATCCCGGGGATAAATCCCACTTGGTCGTGGCAGATTATTCTTTTAATGTATTGTTGGATACTATTAGCTAGGATTTTGTTGAGATTTTTTGAATCCATATTCATCAGAGATATCAATCTGAAATTCTCCTTTTTGATAGGGTCTTTGCCTGGTTTGGGGATTAAGGTAATGCTGACCTCATAGAATGAGTCTGGAAGCTTTCCTTCTGTTTCTATTTTTTGAAAGAGCTTCAGGAGAATAGGTATTATTTCTTCTTTGAATGGTTGGTAGAATTCCCCAGGGAATCCATCAGGCCCTGGACTCTTGTTTTTTGGGAGGTTTTTAATCACTTCTTCAATTTCGTTACTGGTTATTGGCCTATTCAGGTGTTAATTTCTTCCTGTTTCAGTCTTGGGAGCTTATAGGTTTCCAGGAAGGCATCCATTTCATCCAGGTTGCTCAATTTATTGGCATATAGTTGTTGATAATAATTTTTAATAATTGTTTCTGTTTCCTTGGTGTCGGTCATGATCTCTCCCCTTTCATTCATAATTTTATTAATTTGGGTCCTTTCTCTTTTCTTTTGGATAAGTCTGGCCAGTGGTTTATTGATCTTATTAATTCTTTCAAAGAACCAGCTTCTAGTTTCGTTGATCTGCTCTACTGTGTTTCTGGTTTCTGGCTCATTGATCCCTGCTCTAATCTTAATTATTTCTCTTCTAATGCATGGCTTAGGCATCATTTGTTGCTTTTTCTCTAGTTCTTTAAGGTGTAAAGTTAGTTGGTGAATTTGGGATTTTTCTATTTTTTTGAGTGAGGCTTGGCTGGCCATGTATTTCCCCCTTAGGACCACCTTTGCAGTATCCCATAGGTTTTGGACCAATGTGTTTTCATTCTCATTGGTTTCCATGAATTGTTTAAGTTCTTCTTTGATATCCTGGTTGACCCAAACATTCTTGAGCAGAGTGGTCTTTAGCTTCCAAGTGTCTGAATTTCTTCCAAATTTTTTCTTGTGATTGAGTTCCAGTTTTAAAGCATTATGGTCTGAGAATATGCAGGGAATAATCTCAGTCTTTTGGTATCAGTTGAGACCTGATTTGTGACATAGTATGTGGTCTATTCTGGAGAAAGTTCCATGAGCACTTGAGAAGAATGAGTATTCTGTGGTTTTAGAGTGGAATGTTCTGTATATATCTATAAGGCCCATCTGGTCCACTGTGTCATTCAAAGCTCTTGTTTCTTTGTTGATTTTCTGCTTAGATGATCTGTCTGTTGCTGAGAGTGGAATATTGAGGTCTCCTACAATTAACGTATTGTTATCAATATGACTCTTTATTTTGGTTAACAATTGGCTTATGTAGATGGCTGCTCCCATGTTGGGGGCATAGATATTTACAGTTGTTAGATCTTCTTGTTAGATAGACACTTAAAGAAGGATGTAGTGTCCTTCTGTGTCTGTAACTACAGTCTTTAGTTTAAAATCTAATTTGTCTGATATAAGAATTGCTACCCCACTTTCTTTTGAGATCCGTTGGCATGGAAGATGGATCTCCATCCCTTCACTTTCAGTCTGGATGTATCTTTAGGTTCAAAATGAGTCTCTTATAGACAACATATGGATGGGTCCTGTCTTTTTATCCAATCTGCAACCCTGTGCCATTTTATGGGAGCATTTAGGCCTTTCATGTTGAGAGTGATTACTGAAAGATATGAATTTATTGTCATCATGTTGCCTGTGAAGACCTTGTTTTTATAGATTGTCCCTGCAAATTTCTGTTCTATATCACTCTTGGGGTCTTTCTCCATTTATAGAACCTCCCTTAATATTTCTTGCAGGGCCAGATTAATGGTCACATATTTTTTCAGTTTCTGCTGGTCTTGGAAGCTCTGCATCTGTCCATCCATTGTAAATGACAGCCTTGCCAGATAAAGTATTCTTGGCTGCTTGTTCTTCTCGTTTAGTACCCTGAATATGTCTTGCCAGCCCTTTCTGGCTTGCCAGGTCTCTGTGGATAGGTCTGATGTTATTCTGATGTTCTTCCCTCTGTACATAAGGAATCTCTTCCCCCTAACTGCCCTTAAGATGGTTTCCTTGGTTCTAAGATTTGCGAGTTTTACTATTACATGCTGGGGCTTTGGCCTGTTTTCCTTGATCTTGGGAGGGGTCCTCTCTGCCTCTAGGACATGAATGTTTGTTTCATTCCCCAGATTAGGGATGTTCTCAGCTACGATTTGCTCAAATATATCTTCTAGTCCTCTCTCTCTCTCTCCACCCCCTGAGGGATCCCAATAATTCTGACATTGGAACGTTTCATGGTGTCACTTATTTCTCTGATTCTATTTTCATGGATTCTGAGTTGTTTTTCCCTGGCCTCTTCTTTCCCTTTCTAGTCTATTAATTGGTCTTCTAAATGACTAATTCATTCTTCTACCTCGCTTACCCTAGCTGTTAGATTATCTAGATTAGATTGGATCTCATTGATAGCATTTTTAAGTTCTGCCAATTCAGCTTTCATTTCTGCCCTTAGAGACTCTATGTTGCCATTAATCAATTTCTCCATTCTAGCTATCATCTTCACAATTGCTACCCTGAATTCCATCTCCGACATCTTGGTTATATCTGAATCCATTTGTAAATCTGTGGCATAAGTCAGTCTCCGAGTCTTTCCTATTTTGGGAGTTCCTCCTCCTAGTCATTCTGTTGAGGGGTAGTTGAGGGAATGTATAGAGTCCAAATTATTGATCACAACCCAAGCAAGATGCACCTGTTTTATAGGGACCTTAGGGTTGCTGTCCTCTTGTTTTCCCAGCCTGTCTTCTGGGGGAAGGGCCTGCCATGCTGTTACTCAGGCAACCCTGTTTGAACAGAGTTACCTTGCCCCCTGTGGTGGGGGATGGGCTCAGTGGAAACTGGTTTTGGGGGGGTTTTGCTCACTGGTGGCTTTCCCTGGTGGCTTTCCGTGTCTCTTCCAAGAGTCAGAACAGAAGAGATCGTTCCCAACCCTCTGCCTCAGAGCAGAGAGATTGCAGTCTGTTCTTCAGCGAGTTCTCCAGGCCACACCATCTCCGTTTCTGTCTGTGCTGCTATAAACTGCAGCGTCCTGGGTTGTGTGCCCCTCAGCAGCGCTCCTAGTCTTCGCCTCCAAGTTGGGGCATGTCTCTGCCCTTTGTGCTTCTAAAACCACCAGCTGCCCCAGTTTGCACGTGTGGCCCTGCCGCTCCGAGTTTCAGTCTGGGGAGCTGCCCTGAGGTCCTTTCCCCATCGTTACCGGTCTGTGAGTTTGTGCCCGGTGCCCAGCACAGGAGGCTATCACTCACTGGCGGTGTAGGATCCCGAGGGCTCAGCTCCCTCCTCCCTCTGTTTATCCTCTGATATCTGCTGGTGGAATCATGGCTCCCTGCTTCATACCTTGAAACCAAACACCTGTGATATTCTGTTTGTAGAGATCCAGATCTATCTTCTTACATCTCAGGCTGATTTCGTGGGTGTTCAGAGTGGTCTGGTAGATATTCAGCTCAATTCCAGGGACCAGGTGGAATAGGGTCCCCTACTCCTCTGCCATCTTTTTCCTCTCCCCCCATATTAAGTTTTTTATATGTATTATTTTATTTAATCCTCATAACAAAGTAGGCATTGTTATTGTTTATATCTATTTTGCAGATGAGTAAACAAGCTCAGTGAGGTTAGATAAATTGTAGAAGGTCACACAGTTAGTAAGGCAGTTGGGATTTGACCCTAGAGCACATATGATCAACTGCCTTCTCCTCTTCCCCTGACTTTGAGTAACAAAAAATATATTAGTGAATGTAGCTGACAGAAAAGTACACAAGGAATTATAATATAGCATACTAGATAAACACACAGGGTGTTTATCTTGGCAGAAAAGGAAGGGTAGACATGGGTAATGAAAGGCCTTTTTAACCAAAGTGGTGATTTGGTGAGATAATATATGTAAAATACTTTCCAGTGCTTTGCACATACAACTTACATTGTTTTGGTTGAATTGAACTGAACCTTCATAGCAGTAGCATTACCAAGTCCATTCAAACAATTCATATTGTGATAAGATCAATGAGCTAGAGAAATAGAGATTTTTATGTATACCTAACACAAAATATTTTGATGAAGATAAATTTTATCAGAAACATAAATTTTATCAGAAATTTACAGCCATCAGAGTCTCCAAGGGACTCAGAGTCTCTTAAGCAAAGTGCAGATGATCTTCTAAATGCCAGTGTAGTAAGATCTTTAATCATAGCTGCCCATTTTTTCTACCTGAATATAAGCATATTTAGAGCTGGAGTTTCTGTGTCTTGTATTTCATCTGGAACAGTGTCTGAAACCTAGGCACTTGACAGATACTCTGAATGAGTACCTACTATGTTCCAGGAACTGCGGATACAAAAATGAACAGAATATACTCTTGACTTAGAAGACCTTATAGTGAGGTAGTGGGAAAGACTTATTTGGGGTAAACCATTATATTACAGTAACATAATTGTTTGTAAGTGAGATAAATTTACAAAGTACAATAGGCATAATCAAAGTAGCACTGACAGTTAAAGATGATTTGACAAGTAGTTTCAGATTGGGCTTGACTACATATTAGCTGTGGCACTTTAGGTGCCATTTTAACATATTACCACCAAAGAAATATCCCATCCTTTATAGCTGATGATTTAGCCATAGCCTTTACTACATTGGGATAAGGTATTTATCTTACTTATCTATCTTCTGGCACCTGGCACAGTAGTACAAAGTAGTTACCCAGTAGATGTTATATTTTGTCTATTTGCCATGTAGGTTTTGGCTTTTTGCTGTTATCACTAATAGTTTCTTTCTACTAAATGCTCTGTGACATCCCCCCAAAGGTGTTGGTAGTGTGTTAGGCAAATGATCACAAGTATACTCCATATTTTTTTTACTCCCAAGTATACTACACTCCTCACCCCTCATAGATCACTTGCAGCCAAGGCCAAAGGTCACCTGTGGATGTGAGGAACTACATGCCACAACTTCCCAAGGATCTAGATTGGAGGCAGTCAAGGCCCACGTGGGGAGAGGGATAGCCTGCTTAAAAAAAAAAAAAAATTTTTTTTTTTTTTAAATCCAGGGTCTTATGATATAAGATCCTATGTATCCAGGATATGTTTGAAAATCACTTGGCATACCAAGAACCAGGGAAATCACAACATAAATGAGAAAAGATAATCAAAAGATGCCAACACCAAGATGAATCAGATGTTGAAATAACCAGACAAGGATTTTAAGCAACCACCAAAAAATGCTTCATCAAGCAATCAGAAATTCTCTTGAAACAAATAAAAATTATCAGCAGAGACACAGAAGTTGTAGAAACGACCAATGGAAATTATAGAACTGAAAAAGACAATAGCCAAAATAAAAACTCACTGGTCGGGCTTAATAGTAGAATGGAAATGACAGAGGATAGAAGCAGTGAATTTAAGGAAATATCAATAGAATTTACACAATCTGAGCAACAGAAAGAAAACAGACTGAAAAAACTTAACAGAGCTTCAGCAGAAGAGTTAACATTCATATTATTGGAGTTCCAGAAGGAGTGGAGAGAGACAAGGAGAGAGGAAGGAGAAGGATAGAAGGAGAGGAAGGAGAAAGAGGAGGAGGGGGAGAAGGAGGAGAAGAAAAAAAGAAATGATAGAGCGAAAGAAAGTATTTAAAGAAATAGTTGCTGAAAACTTACTCTATTTGGTGGAAGACATAAGCCTATAGATTCAAGAAACTGAGCAAGTCTCGAAGAGTATAAATCCAAAGAAATCACCAGGTCACATCATCATTACACATTTGAAAACTGGAAAAAAAAAAAATCTTGAAAGCAGCCAGAGAGAATGCATTACCTATAGGGGAGTACCTATCTGAATGACTGATTTTCTCATCTAAAATCATGGAGGCCAGAAGGATGCAGCACAACATTTTTTCAAGTACTGAAAGAGAAGAACTGGTAAATGTGAATTTTATACCCAGCAAAAATTTCCTTCAGGAGTGAAGGAAAAATAAAGACATTCTAGATAAAGGAAAACCAAGAGAATTTGTTGGTAGCAAACAGATTCTTAATGAATAGCTAAAAGAAAGTCTCTTAAAAAAAAAAAAAAGAAAGAAAAGAAGGGAGAGAAGGCTTGGGACTTCATAAGAAAAGAACATGAGAATGGGCAAATATTACAGACTATCCTACTTCTCATGAGTTTTAAAATAATATGTGATAGTCAAAGCAAAGATTATAACACCATCTACTGTGATGCACATTGTAAGTAGAGGAAATACTTAAGACAATTATATTTTAAAAGTGAAGGGACCTTGGGGTGCCTGGGTGGTGCAGTGGGTTAACTGACCAACTCTTGGTTTAGCTCATGTCATGATCTTACAGTCATGAGATCAAGCCCCATGTCAGGCTCTGCACTCAGCGCCTAGTCTGTTTGGGAATCTCTTCTCCTCCTGCTCCTGCCTGCCAATCTCTCTCTCTTTTGTTAAAATAAATAAATAAATCTTTTTTTTTAATAAAGGGAAGGGGCCTAAATAGAAGTAAGATTTCTCTACTTCACTTGAAGAGATAAAGTATCAGTTATCATAGATTGTAATGTTATGTAAATATAATACATAGCATAACCACTAAGAAAACTATAAAAAGCAACACACTAAAAAACAGTATAAGTAAATCATTGTGGTATTCGAAGAAATATTAACCCACAAAAAATAAGAGAAAGAGAGGAATGAGAAGTAGAAGAAATAAACAGAAAACAAATAAAATGATAGACTTAAGCCCCAATATGTGAATAATTACTTTAAATGTAAGGGGTCTAAATACATCATTTAAAAGATAGAGTTGGCAGGGTGAATAAAAAATATGATCCAACAATATGCTTTCTATAAGAAATATTTAAGTTAACAAAAGAGTGGGAAAAGATATGACATGCAAACATTAATCATAAAAAGCAACAATGGCTATATTAATATCAGATAAACTAGATAGATTTCAGTACAAAGAAAAAAATTAGAGACAAAGAAGGATGTTATATAATAATAAAAGTATCAATCCAACAGGAAGACATAATAATCCTAAAGTAACAGAGCTGAAATAGGCAAAATCTGATAGAGCTTAAAGAGAAAATAAAATCCACAGTTAATTGGGGATGTCAACAGCCCACTCTCAGTAATTTATAGAACTGCAAGAGAGAAAATCAGCAAGAATGTAGAAGACCTGAACAACACAATCAGCCAACAGACTCTGATACTCTACCCAATTTGTTTTCAAGTGCCCATGGAATATTTAGATTTTATGGACCACATCTTGGATCATAAAACCAAGTTCAGCAAATTAAAAATAATTAAAACCAGAAGTTGAGTTCTCTGACCACACACATCTTATTTGAGTAACACTGTAAATAGGTTTGCATGTGAGGAAAGTCCCTTACAACATCACACCATCTGGAGGCCATAGCACAGAAGCCACCACTCAGAAGGGGAGGATGGCAAGGAAATTTGTGGGGGACAAGGTTTTTAGAGAGGGTGTTGTATGTCTAGGTGATTTCATGCAATAGCTTAGCAGGGACTCTCTAGGTCAGAGAAGTCCAAAGGCAGCAGGGACTAGAGGACTTTATGTCCCCAGGATTTACCTTATCTATGGATAGCATGTGTTGGGCACAGTTTCATGAGCTATGCAAAGGAGGTGGGCTCTAAATAGCTAAAAATCTGCTTTTTGGAGGTTATTTTTAAAACAATTGGATGTGCATAAGTTTTAGTTTGGTGTTTGCAGGCTTTTGAGCCAATGGGTCTCAGCCTATTATGAAGAAGTAAACAACCTGGTGAGTGGTAATATATATCTTTGTCTATATACATAACATGGAATCAAACCAGAAATCAATAACAAACAACAGAAAAACCTTCAAATACTTACAAATTAAACAACACACTTCTAAATAATCCTTGGGTAAAAGAGGAAGTCTCAAATGGAATAAAATAGTTCTATGGCCATTAAAAAACTTGCATTAGTAATTTAAAATCTCCTGGAAAAGAAGTGTCTGGGCACAGATGGTTTTACTAGAGAATTTTACCAAGCAATCAAGAAAGAATTATCACTAATTTTATACAATCTATTCCAAAAATCAGAAGAGAAAGGAATACTTCCCAGCTCATTTTATGAGGCTATTACTAGTCTTATACCAAAACCAGATACAGTACAGAAGGAAGGAAGGAAGGAAGGAAAGAAGGAAGGAAGGAAGGAAGGAAGGAAGGAAGGAAGGAAGGAAGGAAGGAAGGAAGGACGGACGGAGACAGGAAGAAAGAAAGACACAAGTCAATATCTCTCATGAATTTAGATGCATAAATCCTCAACAATATATTAGCACACTTATACAGCAATGTATAAAAAGAATTATATATCATGTAACACTGGTTCAACATGGAAAAATCAGTCTGTGTAATTCATCATATACAGATATGCAAGGCTGGTTCAGCATTTGAAAATCAGTCATATAATTCACCACAGCAATAGACTGAAGGAGAAAACTCATATCAACTGAAACAAAAAAGTTTTTTGCAAAATTATACACACAATCTTGATTTAAAAACTCTCAACAAACTAGTATGAGAAGGTAACTTCCTCAATTTGATAAAGCACATCTGCAAAAACCTGTAGTTTACATTATACTTAATGATGAAAGCCTGAATGCTCTTCTTCGAAGATCAGGAACAGGTCAAGGATGTATGCTCTTGCTACTCTTTTTCAATATAGTACTAGAAATTTTATCCATTGTAATAGGGCAAGAAAAGGAAATAAAAGTCACACAGATTAGAAAAGAAGAAATAAAACTATATTTTCAGTTGGAACGATTGTCTATGTAGAAAATACCAAAAAGAGTCTGCAAACAACAACAACACATAATAGAACTAATAAGTGAGTTCCACAAGGTTGGAGGATGCAAATTCAAAATGAAAAAATAGCATTTCTATATACTAACAACATGTGGAAACAAAAATTTAAAACATAATAACATTTACAATAACTCCAGAGAAAATTAAATACTTGCATATCTAAGAAAACATGTACAGGATCTGTATGATAAGAATCAAAGGCCTAAATAAATGGTGGGACATACCATGTTCATGGATTGGAAGACTCAACATAGTAAAGATTCCAGTTCTCCCCAGATTGACCTGTTGATTTAATATAATTTATTTCTTTTAAGTTTTTATTTAAATTCCACTTAGTTAATATACAGTGTAATATTAGTTTCAGGTGTATAATATAGTGATTCAGCAATTCCATACAACACCCAGTGCTCATCACAATAACTGCACACCTTAATCCCCATCACATATTTCACCCATTCCCACCCCCCACCTCCCCTCTGGTAACCATCAGTTTGTTCTCTATAGTTAAGAGCCTGTTTATTGGTTTGTCTTTCTCTTTTTTTCCCTATGCTCATTTGTTTTGTTTCTTAAATTCCACATATGATTGAAATCATACAGTATTTGTCTTTCTCTGACTGACTTACTTGCTTAGCATAATACTCTCTAGGAGCCTTACTCATAATAGCCAAAAAGTAGAAGCAATCCAGATTGTCCTTCAACTGGTGAATGGCTAAATAAACTGTGGTATAGCCATACCATGGAATAATAGTAATAAAAAGGAACAAAGTATTGATATATACAACCTGGATGAATTTCTGGAGAATTATGCTGAGTGAAAACAACCAATCCCAAAATGTTATACACTATATGACTCCATTTATATAATATTTTTGAAATTACAAAATTATAAAAATGAAGAACAGACTAGTAGTTGCCAGGCATTGAAGTGGCAGCAGGAGAGGAAAGGATGTGACTATAAAAGGACATTAGGGATCCTTGTGGAAATATTCTGCATCTTGACTGTACAATGTCAATATCCTGGTTGTTATATTTTACTACAGTTTTATAAGATGTAACTGTTAAGAGAAACTGGATAAAGGGTCCGTGGGTTCTCTGTTATTTCTTACAACTCATGGGAAACTGCAGTATTTCAAAATAAAAAGTTTAATTTTTATAAGGTAAAGAAAAAGAAAACTTACCTTAAATATTTTCTTTAAGGGTGGTAGTCAGACCTGTATAACAATAGGTAAAACTTAATTAAATTGAACAAGATAAATTCACTTGGTAAACCATAAAACATAGGTTATATGCAATTAACAGATTTAAAAGTTTGAAAGAATCTATCACCTAGGGCAACGAGCTTGTAAACTGAAGACATATCAGAATTCTAGAACAAGTTCTTAAAAGTCTAAAGTAATTGCTTCACAAAGTCACAAAATCTTCAGAATTCTGTGGGGAAATAAACTTTGAAGTTGTTTGAAGTTAAAAGAAGAGTTTTTTATGAACCAAGGTAGACAGTGTGTTAAAGAAATGCAGTATTTTGAGACAAACTTCTGGAGTGCTAATCTGAATTGGAAAGGACTAACAAACATCTCTTTCAACTCATAGCTGATTCAGGTGACAGTCTTTCAATAGTTCCTTCACATTTTTAGAGCCCCTTCATAAATTAAGATTTTCAATGTATACCTTAATTAGTTTCTATTTAAACCCTGACCATGATGGGATGCTAGATCATTTCCCCAAAAGCCAGGATGAAAGAAAGATGGGGAGGAATGGGGAATTTGATTTTACCTACCATTTAAAGGCATTGTTTGGTGGATGGTAAGAGAATTAGTATTATATAGTAAAAAGACCTTGGATTTTACAGGCAGAAATATCTAGGTTCAAATCCAGATTCTTCCACTTTCATGGTCATATAACTTTGGGCAATTTACATCTGAGTTTCAGTTTTGTCATCTGCAAAATGATTATACTGTCATCTATTTCAAAGAATTTTAAAGGGCTTGGAGCATAATAGTCTCTTGCTAAATGGTAAGTATTATATTTATTCACCTGTACAATATACTATAGGATAAATATGAGAAGTAGACTTGTTGGATCAAAATGTATGAGCATATTTAATTTTGATGTATATACTGCCAGATCATCCTTTAAACCAGATTTGCTAATTTGCATTTGCACCCAAAATGTAAGAAAATATTCAGTATTCCACTCCCTATTCATTTTAGTTTTTGTTAATTGTTCGCACAAAAATGATATTCCATTGTCATTTTAATTTGCATTTTTCTGATTATTAATGAGTGAACAATTTTCATGTGTATATTATCCATTTGTATTTCTGTTATTTGACTCCTTATAATCTCTGCCCTTATACACAAATTGGGTTGTGTGTTTATATGTGAGAATGCTTTATATATTTTGAATAACAATGCTTTGTGATCTATGCTGTTTATTACCTATGTTTTTTAACTTCTTCGGGTCCCTTATAGCAATTTTAAATATTTATGTTGTCAAATCTGACACCTTTTCCTCTGTGGCTGTTAGTTTATATCTTTTTTAGAAGGTATTTCTCCACCCCAAGATTATGTCAATATTCTCTTAGATGTTTTCCTAGTATATGCTTTTTATGTTTACATATGTTTAGTTCATTTATACTTTTTTTCTGGTATGAGGTAAGAATTTACTGATATTTTTGCTGAAATAGATAGGTAGTTGTTTCAACACAACAGGCACCCTCAGAGATATTGCAGGTTTGGTTCCAGACCACCATATAAAGTGAATATCACAATAAATCAAGTCAAATGCATTTTTTGGCTTCCCAGTGCATATAAAAGTTATGCTTACACTATACTGTAGTCTATTAAGTGTGCAATAGCATTATATCTTAAAAATGTACATACCTTAAATTAAAAATACTTTATTGCTAAAAATGCTAAATATCATATGAGCTCTCAGCATTGTAATAAAATGATCACAAATCAGCACAAGTAAAATTATAACAAAGAAGTCTGAAATATTGTGAGAATTATTAAAATGTAACACAGAGACACAAAACGAGCAAATTCTGTTAGAAAAATGGCACTGACATACTTGCTTAACACAGCGTTGCCACAAACCTTCAATTTATTTAAAAAATGCAATATCTGGGACGGACAATAAAGCAAAACACAATGAGGCTTGCCTGTACATTTTAATTGTCCATATACTTATAATATTTTTATCTATCAGTATTCCTTCCTGAGGATATCATCCTTGCCCCAGCTCTAATCCTTGGTGTAGTTGGCAAACTTGACACTGTCTCTGTGGCTACAAGGATAACCACATAATTTGATATAAGAATATTAAGAGAATTCTTTATTCTTTTATATCAAGAACTAGCAGTGGTCTAAGAGAGAAAAAAATAAGAAACCAACACAGAGGAAGAAAGATACAGGGAGATAGTGACTTGGTCACAGTGAGTCCCTGGAATCAGATCTCCTAGTTATATTAGCCAATTAATTTCTTTTTTTAATGAAGTATTTTATTTCTAAATAAATATATTTTATATTTTTGGTTATAATCCAAGATGATATTATTGATTTTTTGTGTAAATTTTTCCGGCTTTAGCCAATAGCAATTCTTTCACTGTGTCCTGTGTCCCTTTGACATGCCTCCATCCTTTTGTCTTTTGAGTACTTTCCTTTTTGTCTATAAGATATTCCAGGCTTATGTTGTAACTTTCTTGCCCCAGTCCTAGAATCAATCATTTCTACAAGGAGCCCTGGTATTTTTACTGGAGAATGATATTTTGAAACCAGGCTCTGGGAGTTGGGTGTATTGTTGCTATTGTGTCTGGGCCTTCTCAGCAGACAGTTAAATAATATATGTGTGTATACAAACCATGCATATACATATAGCTATATTTGTTTCTGTATATATCTCTTTCTATATTTTGCTAATTTTAAGTTTATACTGGTGTCTCTGAATCTATTCCAGTATCACTGAGTTTATTCTAACCCTCTTTTCTTGCTTGTATCTAGTGTAACTTCTCTCTCCCACAGTGAGAAACCTGGCTGTCATCATCCACTATACATTTATTTATTCCAACCCAATGTAAATGCAAAGCAGTGTCAGAATTACAAAATTATACTACACCCATGAAGAACAAACTTACCTACTAGCACACAGTTTATGTACAGTTTACTTTGTCTTTAGTCTTTGTACTTTCCAGCCAAAACATTATTTTTCAAAGTTACTAAGGTCACTTCCTTTTTTCTCCTGCCCCTTTCAGTGTAGTCATATATCTTACATTTGTAATAAATACAGTTGGATTCATTTGTCAATTTCTGCATTATTTCTTGGCTGCCAACATTCTGTTTTTTATTGTTTTAGTTTTAGTTTACATACATTAATATTCATTCTTTGTGAAGTACAGATCAATAGATTTTGGCAAATGGATAGTCATATATTTTATAATTATTTAAATTTTTTAAAAAAAATGTCTATTGAAGTTTTCTCATTCCACTTGAGTCAGTTTCACAAAGACTTCCCTATATGCCACTGGCACCTTCCCAGACTGCTTATTATGATCAACTAGTCATCTGTACCTTAATTTTTCATTTAATAGCACATTGATAAAAAATTAATAAATGTGCTATTAAATGTGCTATTAAATCAATTTCATTACTTTAAGTGGCTGTAATGTTATTTTAATAACAATAGCCAATAGTTTTTTTAAAATTAAAGTATAATTAACATACAATGTTATATTAGTTTCAGATGTACAACATATTGATTCAACAATTCTATACATTATTCAGTGCTAATTATGTGTGTGGTCACCATCTGTGACCACATATTGCCACTGCAATACCTTTAACTCTGTTTCCCATGCTGCACACCCATCTCCATGACTTACTTATTTTACAACTGGAAATTTGTACCTCTTAGTCCCGTTATCTATTTTGCCCATCCCCCCCCCCACCTGCATCCCTCTGGCAACCACCAGTTTGTTCTCTGTATTTAAGAGTCTGGTTTTCTTTTTTTGTTTGTTTATTTTGTTTTTTAGATTCCACATTTCATTCTTTTTTATAATAATACCCAATACTTTTATTGCAATTTCCTATATTAATATCTTAATACTTTAACTCATTTAATCCCCATAACAATCCTGTGATGTAGATATTTTTACTTTATTTTATATGTGGGAAAGTTAAGTCATGGAGCAGCCAACTAATTTGTCCAAGAACAATAAAGTGGTAAGCCTGAGTTTTGAACTGAGGTGGACCGGCTCTGAAGTCTGTGCTGCAAACAACTAAATTCTACTATCTCTTATTGTGAGCCTGTACAATAATTATTTAATCAATGCCCTATTAAAAATGCCTTTTGGGGGGAAAAAAAGAATGCCCTTTGTAGTTTTTTGTAAGTTTTAAGCTTGTATGTTTTCCTACCCCCTAGCTTTTTCTTTTTAATTAAAATTACACCTACACAGTCCCCCGAAAATCAGTCTGCACAGAAGGGTATAAAATGAAAAGAAAAAGTCATCTTTCTCCACCCATAGCTACACTATCAGTTTCATTTACCCAAAACAACTACTTTTAAAGTTCTTCTGGTAAGTTTTATTATAGTTTTAAATTATGTAGTTCAAACTCTATTTGATTTATCAACTAATCAGCTTCAGGTAGAATGTGTTGATATCATACTCTGAAAGATGATTTAGAGCATTTATACTATTTCAAACCTTCCTTTTACAACTTTTCTTCTCAGTTTTATTAAACATTATTTTTAAAATTTTTCTAATGATTATTTGTAATGCTCTAATATGTTTGAAATATTTCTTGGCATGTAAACCAATAGGCATTATCTACCAACTTCCTACTATGGAAGAAGAACAAGTTTTTTTAAAAAGTTTCATTTTCTTGTCCCTTCCATTTTTTTGTTGTTGTTATTGTTATTCCTATAGTGTCATTTCTTTGTTAAGGTTTCTAATACATTCTGTTATATTGCTGTAGTTAAATCTCCCATGCTTTGTTTATAGATTGAGTCTATTTTAAATCTAAGAAAAGTTAATTTATAATTGTTATAATATATATTATATATTATCATAATTTATATATAAATCTCTGCTGAGCCAAATAATGTATATGATAGATCCATGAAAAGTAAATGTCACACTTCTGCTTCTAGTAAAGATGGAGTTTACAGGGATATGATTTATCTTCCTTCCTTAAACAATAAGAAAACCAGACATTGGGAAGATGGCAGCATGGGACTGTGATTTTTTTTTTTAATTTTATTTTATTATGTTAGTCACCATACATTACATCATTAGTTTTTGATGTAGTGTTCCATGATTCATTGTTTGCATATAACACCCTGTGCTCCATGCAATACATGCCCTCCTTAATACCCATCACTGGGCTAACCCATCCCCCACCCCCCCTCCCCTCTAAACCCCTCAGTTTGTTTCTCAGGAGACTGTAATTTCTTAGAGAAAAGGACAAAGTGAGCCCTACAATTGTACCAGTTTTCTGCACAGCAGCACCAGGAGGGAGAACCAAAACAGAGCTTGGAGGTATCACTGAATTGAAGAGAGGGAGGGAGATTGTGGAGTTTGGTGGGCAGAGGCAGAATTTGTGGAGTAGAGTACCAGAATGGAAGGAAATGTAGAGCAAGAAATCTCCAGATAACTGTGAAGGAGGTCCCCTTCAGTCTTCGAGATTAATCTGAGTAATGAAATACTGGAGGCAAGAAAAAGAATCACTGAAAAGGATTGGGTAGAACATTCTAGGAACTCACATAGCTAGAAATAAATCATTTTCGTCTATGCCAGAGAGGAAGGATTCGTAACACACATGTGACAGCAAATAGAAGGCCATAATCTTAGTGGAGAGACTAAGTCAGCTCTACATTAAAGGCTTTTGGACAATGCCACCTCACCACCAATAAAGCTTAAAAGCAAGCTTTGAAGGAGTCTGTTTCCAAGTATCTTAATATGTACCAAAATAAACCAAATACTAGATTAAGAAGAAAGCAAAATCTAGTAACTAAAAATGTAAAATTTATCATTCTCAGCATCCAATTAGGAATTACTGACATACAAAAAAAAGCAAGAAAATATGACCCATAATGCAGGGAAAAATCAATCAGTAGGAACAGACCTAGAAATGACAGAGAAGATAGAACTAACAGAAAAGGAGGTTAAAAGAGCTATTACAAATATATTCCACATATTCAAGATAGTAGAATAAACATGAACATGATGAGGAAAGAAATGGAAGGTATAGATAGACAAAATGGAATTTTTAGAGATGAAAAAGGAAGTAACAGCACATTAGATGCTGCAAAGGATCAATGAACCTGAAGACACAGAATTAGAAATTAGACAAAGCAGAATGAGAAAAAAGATTTTTTAGAAAAAGTAGAGCATCAGTAACTTATATGAAAATATCAAGTGGTAAAACATACATATAATTGGAGACTTATAGGGAGAGGAAACTAAAAAATGTATTTGAAGAAATAATCGTCAAAAGTTTTTCATATTTGATGAAAACTATAAACCCACAGATCCAAGAAACTCAATGAACTCAAAGAGCATAGACCTAAAAAAAAAAAAAATTCTCAGACATATCATAATCACATTGCTGAGATTCAGTGGTCAAGAGAAAACCTTAGGGGGAGTGGAAAGGAAGGCACATTTGTAATGGAGGAAGAAATATAAAAATAACAGAGTTTTTGTTAGAGACTATGTAAGGTAGAAGACTATAGGAATGTAATCTTAATAGAAGGAAAAAATCACCAACCTAGAATTCTTGAACCAGTTATAACATTTTTCAAAACAGAAATTAAAATATCCTTTCAGCAAACAAAAGCTGAGAGAATTCATTGCAAGAAAACCCCCAACATAAGAAATGTTAAAGGAAAGGGATACAAACAAAATGGTGGAATAAATAGCTCCAAGTTCTTGTTCCTCTGAAAAAAACTGAAAAAGGATCCAGAAGCTATCTGAACCAGCTTCATGGGAGCTCTGGAAAACAATCAAAGTTTATGGCAACCAAGAAAATACCCAATGAAGAAAAAGCCATCTTCAAAATGGTAGGAAATTTCGTGGCATTTTTACTCTTGCTCTACTCCCCCCTAGGATGGCAGCACTCTTGGTCTTGAGCAGTGGCAACCCAGTTTCCAGTTACCTTCATTGAAGTAGATAGAGCATAGGAAGACCTTATGTGCATATCATTGTGTATTTATGTTTTAATCTTGCTGGGTGGATACATGAAAGACTGACCAGTTGAGGTCTGTCTCACATGCAGGCAGGTTTGTTAGGTTCCTGTCAGCTGAGTCTGCCTCTATTTTAAGATACTCTCTCAGAAGATTCTTCCAACAACTTCCAATTACGTGTTGTTGGCCAGAAACTTGTCACATAGTTACACTTATCTTCAACAGAGGCTAAAAAAAATTTTTTTTTTAGCAAGGGACATTTCTACCTAAATGCTAAAAATTTTATGTTCTTGAGATAATATATATTGTGGGAAGGCAATTATCAGTCTCTGTCACAGAGAACAAGAGACTAATTAGGAGACTAGAAGAAAGAGATGATAGTGGCTTGTGCTACAGTGTTAGTGGGGTTGATGGTGAGATGTAATTGGACACTTGATAATATTTTGAAGGCAGAAACCACAAGACTTAATGCTGGATTAGATACGGTAAGGAGAAGGAGAGAAATAAAGAGTGAAACTTAAGTTACTAGCCAGTAGATGGTAGCACCAATAACTGAGATGAGGAAAACTTAAGAAAGGCCAATGTTTTGTGGGGGTTTTGGAGGGAGGGAGGGGAGCAGCATTAGTAATCCAGAATTTTCTTTTGTGATAAATCCAGAATTTTCTTTTGTGATATGTTAAATTTGGGATGCCTATTATACAACTAAGTGGAAACCAATACCTTTTTGAATTTCTCACGGTTATATTTAGAATCTTTTCCAAGGGTCACCCTCTCCTCACATTCCTCAAAAATATCTCTATTTACTTTGGAGTTAGTTCTGTTTGCTTTTATTGATTCTTCACGTGCATGTATTGATTTTCCTCATATATCTGGTAAACTTTGTTGGCTCACTTGATATTTGTGAATGAAAGAATATGTTGATTGTATAGGTATGCTCTGTGTGACAGGCAGGCTTCCCTGGGGTGTATATGGGGATGCAAGAGCATTGGCAGGATGGCTGGGAACCCAACAACATTCCCAAAGAACCCATGTGTTTGTCTCCTAGATGGAACTTCCTTTTTTTTCTTTTTATACCTCCTCTGTTATCTAATGTGGAAATGTCAGTGACAGCAAGTTCTATTCTGCTTCCCTATCAAGGCTCAAAACTCATAGGATTTCCACCTGGGCAGATGGCACATTTTCTTTAGAAAGCAATTTTTTTCTATTTTTTTTAACTTATTATGTTCAGTTAGCCACTGTATAGTACATCATTAGTTTTTGATGTAGTGTTCATTGATTCACTAGTTACATATAACACCCAGTGCTCATCACAACACATGCCCTCCTTAATACCCAATCACCCTATTACTCCCCCCCACCCCAAACCCTCAGTTTGTTTCCCAGGGTCCATAGTCTCTCATGGTTTGTCTCCCTCTCTGATTTCTCCCCCTTCAGTTTTCCCTCCCTTCCCCTATGGTCATCCGTGCTGTTGCTTATGTCCCACATATGAGTGAAACCATATGATAATTATCTTTCTCTGCCTGACTTACTTCACTTAGCATAATCCCCTCAATTTTTTTTTTATGTTTTGGGTGTGTGACTGGGAAAGACAATGTTGCCAGTGGCATGTTCTCTGTGTGCTGCAGAAGAGAAGATCCAGCTGTTCTGAATGTAGCTCTTTAATTAATAACTATGACAAATGCACCATCATCTGATTCTCTTTGTATATGCTGTCCTTGAATTTTTTTGTTTCTCAGGCCCATCTGATTTCTGTTGTTCAAGGCTCTAATTTTCTTAATGGGGGTTTCCATTCAATCAGTCTCATCTGCTTTCATGTTTTCTGAATTTTCTCAACTTTCTAAATCCTGGTGTCTCACCTTATTGATTTCCAGTATTGCCATGGGATTTTTCTTTTTTGAAATATTGTTTTCTGTTAATTTACTAGAACCTTGGAAGGTAGAAAAGAAGAGATCTCCATGTTTAGTCCATCATCTTGAAGCTCCTATATTGGTTTGTTTTATTGTTCTTTTCTAGCTTCCTGAGATGAATGCCTAAAGCGTTTCTCCCCAGTACAAATGTACTGGAGTTTTTTATTTATAAAGTGTTCCATGTTAATTTAAATAATAATACAGAGTTAAACAATAAAAGTTAATAGTGTCCTGTTTCCTCTCCTCCAGAGATGTTAGCATTTTATGTCCTTTCACACATTCTTTCAAGCTTATCTTAGGGAGGAGTTTTTGTTTCTTTTGTTTTTTTTTACAAAAAGGAGATCATGGGGTTTTTTGTTTTTTGTTTTTTTACTGTTCTTCCTCTTCTCATATATATTTCATTTATTTTTAATTTTTCTACTAAATTTATTTAAAATAATGAAATTTCAAATGTTAGGGTTCAAACTGTTTTTTAGGGAAATTCAAGCAAAGAAAAACAAAACAAGCAAAAGAACAGATGTGGAAAAGTCTGAGATGTATTTCAAGAATTCAGAGTTAGACACACTTGTCTGAAGGAGAGAAACTATAATAGGGAATATTGAGAAACTCAGAAATAGTTTAGTCAATGTGTTAGGGCAATGAATAGCAAAAGTAGGAAGCTGCTGAAAATTTAAGAATAAGGTCATGTTATTAACTGCTTAATATTAATGAATACTTAAAAGTATTACTTATAGAAACATTCATTGAACTGTTATTTTAATTAACTTGATATATAATGAACCTTCTGCTGTCTAAAGGAGATAGTATATTGGAAAGTAGTTTGTAGACTAAGTACTCTAAAAGAGATGGCGTCAAGTTTTGTCTAGATGAGTTGGCAGTGTGGATGCACATTATGATGCTTCCAAAGCATCATTCTCAGTCACTGTGGTCTTGATTGTGTAATGAAGGGAGCATGAGATAAAAATTTAGGACACTTAGGATTTAGGCTACTAATCATCTGGGTAACTTGGGAAAACAAACTTCAACTTCAGATTTTTGTATGAAACAAGGAGTAGGATTGGATTATCTCTAAAGTACCTTTTATCTCCAAAAATTCAGTGGTTCTGTGATTCTCTAATTGTTCCTATACACCTTAATCTAGCACCAAGTGTTTCCTTAGGCAGTGTTAGGTCCCCATTTAGCAATTACAGGTTAAGGAATCATTGAAAATGCTTTCTAGCCCAATACAATATCAAATGCCATTTATTTATTTTTTATTCTTTGTAGAGGTGGGGGAGGGGCAGAGGGAGAAGAAGAGAGAATCCTAAGCAGGCTCCACACTCAGCACATTAACCCAATGCGGGGCTTGATCTCACAACCCTGAGATCATGACTTAAGCCGAAATCAAGAGTCAGATGCTTAACCGACTGAGCCACCCAGGGGCCCCTCAAATGCCATTTATTATCTAAAGCATTTTACAACCTTTTAAAATGAGATTATATTCTGACATTTCTATTTCTTTTCTACTTTTGTTTCTGCTTGAAGTTGCTGTGCATTGTTTTGATTTTACAAATTCAATAGGGTGAATATTATAGTAGCAAGGAAGCGAAGGTTATATGTGTAAATGCATTATATATGTATAGATTTCTTTGATGATTGGCAAAGTAAATTATAGTAGTTATGAGAAAAATATTTAGATTATAAGTTTTTTACGTCTTTAATAACTATTGAAAGGATAAAATTATCTTAGGAAATATCCTTGCATTACAAACAGTCTAAAATTAAAACTTCTCTTTTTATAAGGTGATTTTTTCACCAAAGGAACACATTTTACCAGCTTTCAGACCACAATTTATAGAGTTCAAACCAAAATACCAGGTGAGTCCTGAATTATCCTATCCCAATAACAATTATATTTAAGTACTAGGCTTCTCTAATACTTTATATAATTCAGTGGTTCCTAAACCAGACTACCCATTAGAAATACATGACTGTCTTTGAAAAAATACATGTTCTCAGATTCTACCTCTGACCTGATGAATCTCAGTCTGGAAATGGAGCCTGAGAATCTGTATTTCTCAGAAAAACCCAGGGGATTCTTATATTCTCATCTGGATATCAACTAATATTTGAAAAACAGTTGCAATAAATTGTATCCATTACAATGAAGTTTGAACAACTAAGTTGAAATAAACTAAAACAAATACTAGGCTGATTATTTCACATTTTGCCATTTTCAACTGGTTAATGTAGAAGTTGTATGAACAAATATAAGAATATGTTTGAAATATTTGAATAAGAGACTTTATCTCAAAGGCTATTTCAATGATATACTAGCTTGATCCCAGAACTACAAAGCTGCCCATGGATATTACACTGAAATTTCACTGTAATCCAGAATTTTTTTGTACTGCTCTTTCTTAACCATTTATGAGGTAGGTATGGTATTCATCAAAAAGTAAGATTCTACTGTGACATTCTGAGGAGTGGAGGGAACTCATCATCATTGTTGAAATTCCCAGGCTTAAAAGCAGATGATATATGCTCCCAAGTTAGTCTTTAGAAATTATTTGTGATACTTCTAATGGGATATCTACTACTTGCTTTGCATTTAAATTTTTTTCTTATATTGCTACTAAAATGCTAAGAATTTATAAGGTAGAACTTAGATTCTGATGTTAGCCATTGTCTAAGTAAGTGCAGCTAACACTGGAAATTGTTCTTTAAAAAAAAAAAAAAAGATGTAGGAATGCTGTGTAAGTATTTTAAATATTCTAGGTAGCAAAAATCTCTTGGACACAAAATAGTATCAGAATTAGGAATTCTAAAATTTTGCATTAAAATTTTCATCATTCCAATTTCAGATATTTAAAAATAGAGTTAATTTTCTCTTTGTAGAAGGTGGGTGGATAGATAATTTGACAGATTGTGCAAAGAAAATTAACTAGAAAATTTATTATAAATTCAAATAAATACTACAGAACTTCTTACCTTTTATTTTTAATATTACAGTTCCAGAAATTCAACTTTAAGGATGGTTCTGATCCTTTTCTAAGGAATATAAACAAAATGTCAGTCAGAAAAAGGAAAGACCAAGATATGTCCAAATGTAGAAACACTTTAAGCGCAGAGGTTATAGAGCATGAAGACCAAGATCCTCCTTACCCAACATATTCAAAAACTGCAAGACCTACTAATAAAACCTGGCCCCGTGATCCTGGTATCACCACAGTAAAGACTTTAGACACTAAGACTAAGTTAAAGTCAGCCTGTGATCCCGATTTCATCACAGTAAAGACTTTAGACACGAAGAATAATTTAGCCCATGATCCTAATATGACCACAATAGAGACTTTAGATACTAAAAATAATTTAAAAGAAAGACTACCAAATGTATCTCTACCTAATTTTGAAGGACAGTCATCAGTGACTGGAAATATAAATACATATCACCTCTCAAAATCATTAAGTCTTACTTCCCACCTAGAAAATTTAAAACAATCAATGATGCTTAAATCGATTTTAAGTAAAAATCTGCAAGACCTTTCAGATAAATTATTTTCTAAACCAGAGGTTCCTATGGACACTGAAGCAAGAAAGAAAAGTCATAGTTCTCCACTTCTGAGGGTTCATGATGAACCACCAAGTAGTCTGGAAAACAAAGTGTGTGAAAAAGTTCAAGATTTAAATAACTGGCTTCCAGAAAAAGACATTGTAAGTTCAAAGTCTCTTTTAAAACGAATAATTAAAGATATTCCTGCAGATTCACTTTCAGAAGGTGGACCAAGAAATTCTCCAGAAGTAGAAACAGCACTTGTCTCTGAAAAACACTTGGAGGCTGGTGAGATCAATTTTCCAATTAAAAAAAATAATTTCAAACAGAAACATTCAAATACTGAAGTGTCTAGCTCCAAACCAGGTATAAGTGACACTGCAAATGATTATGTTTTAAAGCAAATATTCACTGCACCTATCTTCTCAGAGTTGGAAATAGGAGTGAAAGAATTGAGTGAGACACCAGTAAACTTGCAGAATCAATTACCCACAGCTTGGGAGAGTTTATCTTCAAATATTCTACTTCATTATGAAGAAAACAATGATGAAATAGAATTGCCACAGGCCAAATCTGTTATAAGCCAGATAATACAAGCATTTCCTGTAGATACTCTTTTAGAATCTGGGATAATCAAAGTGATAGAATTAGATAAACAATATCAGAAGAGTTCTGTGCTGGATACAGAGACAGTCTTTGCTGAAGAAGAGCCAAAGTATTCCACAGAGGATTATTCAGAAACCCAAAGCAGAACAGAATCTCTTTCAGAGCAGAATACACTCATCATTCCCAAAGAAACCACTTCTTCTTTTAATAGAGTTGAATATATGGATGAAGGCCAAAATGTAACCCTACAAGGTTCAAAATATCAGTCAACACCAGATAAAAAAGCAGATATGCTAAGTAACAGTCAGAGGTCTGATAGAGAAGAAAATGATCTAAATTCTACTTTAGAAAATTTAAGTAACTCATTAATGGGTAAACTTAATGATTCAGATGTCATAATGTTAAAATCCTTTTTAAAACATATGTTTAATATTTTTTTCAAGTATAATCAGTCTGAAAGAAGACAACCAGAAAAAGAATTAGAAAGACTGATTCAGCATCCTTTTCCAAATAATACAGAAGACCTTGAAGAAATAAAAAAGAATTTTGATAAAATAGATAAATTAGACAGAAAACCTATTTTGAGTTCAAAGCTGCGTGTATTTCTGGAAGAACTCTCAGAGTCAGAAATAAAAAATTTAAAATCTGAACTAAGTAAACATATCCAACATTACCTTGTAGAAAGACTTTCAGAATCCGGACACATCACCAAAGAAGACTTACCAAAAATCTATCAAAATCTGTATTTGTTGAATGAGAAAGTGGAACCAAAAGGGCAAAATATTTTTCTGGAAAAATATTCAGAAACTGTAAAAGAAGTCATGTCTTTTGTAAATAATTTTAATCATCATTTCATAGATAAACATTTGGAAATAAAGCTAAGATCTTTCTTAAATGAAATTCTCCAAAACTATTTCCTAAAAAACCTTTCGGAAAGCAGTTTATTTAAAGAGACAGAATCTGAGACTATCGACTCAAACATGTCTTCTCTAAGAACTAAAAGTGCTTCCATATCTTTCTGTGAGTTAGGACAAGATATTTCAAGGGGGAATTTTGGGAAAAGACTTGACTTAAACATGAAATATCCATTAAATAACTCTCTACAAAACTATCTTATAGCTTTATCAGAAAATGAATTACTAAATCTAAAAGCTGATTTAAGCAAACACCTCCAGAGCCTTTTTATAGAAAAACTTTCAAAAGCAGGACTAATCACAGAAAGGCAATTAGAGGGGATCAACCAGCATATAAATTTGATCAATTCTAGTTCCATACCATTTAAATGTATAAAGCCAGATTTATCTTTTAGAAATGAAAACCAGTTTATGGAGGAGAATTCAGAAAAGCAAAATAAATATTCAAAAATTGTTCAAAAAACTACTTTACAAAAAATTCCGGAGGATAGACTTATAGAAACAGAACTAACCAAAAAGGAAGAAAAGGAATATTTTCCCTTACAGAATATTAAGGAAAATCCATCAATAATTGAGGAACAGAAAAGATACTATCCTAAAGAAGAAGCCAAAACCCTGAGATTAATTAAAGTACAACCTTCTTTCATCAAAAATACCCAAGTGATTCCATTAAATAAGTCATCAGAAAGAGTTACAGATATAGTGCTTAAGAAACAAAGGAAAGAACATGGTTTCATCCAGCTTCCTCGAGCAGAAAATTATGATTTTAAAACAGAAATTCAAGACCCACATAGTTGGAGTGGTAAATCAAAAACAACTCAGTCAAATATTTACTTTGAAAGGACACTAAAAGCGAAGCCCCTTGAAAAAAGGGTGCATAATATCTATAAACTGATGGCACAGGAAAAACCGGAAGCAGTACTGTCACCGTATCCAAGAATTCCTAATTGCAAAATGCCAAGTGAAAATGAAGAATATATATACAAATACACTTTTCCTTCCAGGCAGAATAACACTTTAACTCATTTCAATTTAGAGGCTGGGGAGAAATTGAAGTTAGAAGACCAGTATATTGAGAGATTGAAAGGAAATAATAACAATAATAAAAAACATCTAGTAACATTTGCACAATACAAAAAAATACATACTCTTTCTGTAAAGACAAATGGAATTTGCAATGAAAAATATGCCAAGTTCCCTGAATCACAGTCCTTTAAATACAAAGTTGTGGAAGCGGAGAAAAACTCAAAACCATCCCTCTTCCCAGAAGTATTAAAGAGAGAAAATCTAAAGCCCAAGGTCCGAAAAGAAAGAGACCATGTCAACAAACAGAAGAAGTCATTTAGCAAGATAGTTAAGATACTACCAGCTACACTGCCCACTGCAAGAATTCTAAGGAAATCTGTTCCAAGGACATTGCTTCACTGGACTGCAAGAAGAACTATACACGTAATACTGTCTTTCTAAGTCTTCTGCTTTTGTATTTGGCAAAGTCTGTCAATAATCTACTTTAGGTGTATATGTCTGTATGCAAGTATGTGTGTAACCCTCATTGCCCCCAAATACACAGACTATCAAACTTGAAAAATTCTTCTGACATTCAAATTCACCTCACCCAGTTCAAAATGCAGTCACAAAATCAGGGGACTGTTAACACACTTAGTGCCTTTGTATGAAATAGATAAAGGACACTCCATCTGGAGCATAAATTAGAAAAAAATCACCCTTTCCTCTGGGCAGACTCTGTTGACTGAGTAGAGCATATAGCCCCTGTCAATGGGAAACTGGCTGGATCTCAGCCATCACTCACCCCTCAGCCCAGGGCTGCTGTGCGGGCACAACCTGTACAATTCTTGGCAGTGGCTGTATCCTATGGAAACACAGCTGGGATTTTGTTTTCATGCAGCTATAAGTATATATACTATTATGTGCCAGTTATTCTGATAAGTATTAGGGATAAGCAAAATTTATAATCTATTGGATTATGAATGGAAAATTTTTAATTTAACTTCTCCTCTCTTCTATTACCATTGCCCCTCTGCTATATCATGTGCTGAGAAACTTGGGAATTCAAATATATTTATAATATTAACATAAAACAATTAGGAAGGTAAACCTGCTAACAGACTTTGTACAAACCATTCTGAGGTTAAAAACTAGGAGTGGAAGGGACTTAGTTTTCTGGACTGCTGCTCTTTTCTCTTTGTACATATAAATAGGCATGACCCATAACTCAGAGAACTCATAAATCCCAAATTGAAAATTTGATGTGCATAATCCTTTGAGAAAAATAGATCTAATTTAGAACAGTTGCTTTTTTTCTTGTTTAAAACAGTTGCTTTGAATTTGCTCTCCATTGTAAAACAAATATTTAGCTTTAGTAAATAGTAAAAATAGTAGCAGGGAAAATATTATCAGTTTAGCTTATACTCTCAATGTTGGATTTCTCTTTTCTATTTAAATTTGGTAATTTAGTATTGAGTGTGTATGTACACACGTGTGTGTATCCACTAAGAAAAGGAAGTAGATGGGTTCATAGTTTTGAGAAAGTACTTTCCAAAGTTCCTTTAGACAAATTGAATCTTTAATGTCAGTTTTCCAAACAAAACAATAAGTTGTGTTTATATTATATAATATGAGATCATATAGGATTTCAGAACGTTTATCCTAAGAGTGGTCAGGAGAGATAGAGTTATCTTTATTTTCCTCTGTTAAACCTAAACCTTTCTCTCCAGTGAAGTTGACAACAGAGAATTGAATGGTAGCAGGGCATTTTTCAGATCATCAGAAAGACTTGCTCATCTGATTCTTTTCTAAAATCCAGGAATCTCCCAAAAGAATCAAAACAGAAGACAAGAGAAATTGAGTTGTAGGAGCATCCAGAAAAGTAACCAGTTGTGTGGGTCTCCATGCCCTTTCACTGTTATTTCATCTGTTACTTCAGTTATTTCATCTAGTAATCAGTTATTTCATTCACATTTCACAATGTGAAGAAAGAATTATGTATTACTCACCAAAGTAGCAGAAATTCCCTTAATAATGTTCCACGTACATAAAGGGGGAGAGAAAGAATGTTTCCTTGCCTTCTTCAAACCCAGGCAAAAATGTAAAGTAGGTACAATTAGTCTTTAGACTCTATACCTCCTTTTTTGTAAATCTTTCTTGCTGCCCTAATTCTTCTTAGTCCTGCACAACCCCCCCCCACCTTCCAATTCTATTAATTCATTCACACCTTCTCTCTCAATCAGAGTAGCTTATTCCTTTGGTGTGGTCATCTCTGCAAAGTGTTAAGGGACAAGATGCTCAAGCTGCAGAGGAAACTAGTTTATACTAGTTTAAGAATGACTAATAGCTCCATACCCTCTTTGGGATAATTGTAGGTTATTATATATTTATCATAAAATAGAGCCATATTATATAAATTTGAAAAAAAGAGAAAAGGAAAAGAAAACCCATAATCCCACCACCCTAACCCAACCATCATTTTTAAAAAAGTTGCTTGGTGTATATACTTCCAGTTATTTTCCTAAATGTCTTACTTCTTTACTCTCAGAATGTACATAAAAAATTTTATTACTTTAATATAAACAGTATAACTATATCCTAGATGCCAGGCTCTCTCTATGTGTGTGAAAGTGTGTTAAAGAAGATGTTTATTAAATTTTAAAGAGTGAAAGTTTGGATGATATAAAATATGAGTTCATGATTTATATTTAGTGTTGGAGAAAATATAATATGGAGAATTATAGAATAGGCTGACTGCCTTTAGGAGTCTGACCCTTAAGGACAGCTCTCCTAAGTTTTTCTGGTTTCCAGCTTCATATTTTCTATCCCTTCTAAAATAACAGATCCTTTAAAACAGTAAGATTTTTTTTTTAAACATGGTTTCTATGATAGTATCTAATAGGAGACATTGGGTGTAGGATCTGAATTTGGGGACTGCCTATAAAATATTTAATGCTCTCATTCTTTGTCTTTAGCTGTTGATATTACACACTTCAGTTCTTGTAAATTTAAAATGTACTTTTAAGAAAACTAACACACCAACCTGATCTTTTAATATTTAGGATTGTTCGGATAGATTTGAAGATATACCTGTGACCTCATTTAAGCATGCTGAACAAGCAAAATCAAGAACAAGGCTTTTAGGAAAAAGTCCGGATGATAGCCATAATCAGTTAAAACACTTTGCAAGACCGAATACTGCTCCAGAGGTTCACAAACGGCGAGAGAACTACAGCGGAAAATTTACAAGTCCTCGAATGGTTTCAGCAGGCTTAGTTCACATAAATGATGCAATCCCAGATTATGAAATCCATAAAATGAGGCAAAAAAGAAAATTAAAAGAGAATATTGAAGTGTTCGCTCATTTGTGATATTATCCAAATGTTAAAAATTCAGAATGAAATGTAAGGCCAACAGTCGATTTCTCCAATTAACAAAATGGTTTGGAGATCTGTCCTTTTGTGGGATAGAAGTCAGCAACCAAATTTCATCTTGTTAGAACCATTTTGTTTTAATTAAAATGAAAAAGAAGCACTTTTGATGTAAATGTGTTTTTGTTTATGAACCTTAGGGAACAGACCAAGAAATACACATTCAGTTCATATTTGTTAAGTTTTATTTCCCAGCTTTTCCCCCTTTTCACTATATAACAATACCACACCAGTTGATAGTTCTCTGATTTCCCAATTCTTTGTTATTCTCTAAATTATTCCTGTCTACCCAGTTTTCAAGGTCTATATTTGCAGTTATTTATGTTTAGCCATTTGTTATGAATATATTCTTATTCTTCAGCTCTAATTATATTTCCAGATTCAACAGTATGTAATTTTCTGGGCTTAGAGAACATCTGTTAATTTTAATATCATCTGATATTACAACTTTTACACGATAAATAAAGATAATAGATTTAATAGCAATTCCTGAGGCACCTCCTATACTGGATTGACTCTTCTAACTTACTCAAAAAACTATGAAAGGGCCTCTTTAATGGCACAAAATGTAAGAAACCACATAAAACTGTAGAAATTGCATAAAAATTAGCAAAATCCAACATATGATTTATTTTTTTTTAAAGATTTATTTATTTATTTGAGAGAGTGAGAATGAGAGAGAGTACGTGAGAGGGGTGAGGGCCAGAGGGAGAAGCAGGTTCCTTGCCGAGCAGGGAGCCCGATGTGGGACTCGATCCCGGGACTCCAGGATCATGACCTGAGCCGAAGGCAGTTGCTTAACCAACTGAGCCACCCAGGCACCCACCAACATATGATTTAAATCAGAGACTTCCTGGGGCACCCAGGTGGCTCATTTGGTTAAGTGTCCAACTCTTGATTTCAGTTCTGGTCATGATCTCAGGATTGTGAGATTGAGTCCTGTGTTGGGATCTGCACTGGGCCCCTGCCACCCCCCTTTCTCCCTCTCTAAAAAACAAAAAACAAAATCACAGACTTTTGAGAATTGGTTCTACTTTTTTTCCTTAATTCAAGTATAATTAACATAGTGTTATATTAGTTTCAGGTGTACAATATGGCGATGCAACAATTGTATGCATTACTCAGTGCCCATCAAGGTTAAGTGCACTCTTAATCCCTTTCACCTATTTCACCCATCCCCCCATCCACCTCCCCTCTGGTAACATTTGTTCTTTATGAGTCTGTTTTTTTTTTTTTTTGTCTTTTTTGTTATTTGTTTTATTTCTTAAATTCTACATAAGTAAAATCATATGGTATTTGTCTTTCTCTGACTGATTTCTTTCCCTTGGCATTATACCCTCTAGATCCATTCATGTTGCAAATAGCAAGACTTCATTCTTTTTTATGGCTGAGTAATATTCCTCTGTGTGTGTGTGTGTGTGTGTGTATGTATCATCTCTATCCATTCATCTGCCGAAGAACACTTGAGTTGCTGCCATATCTCGACTATTGTAAATAATGCTGCAATAAACATAAAGGTGCATATATCTTTCCAAATTAGTGTTTTTGTGTTCTTTGGGTAAATACTCAGTAGTAGAATTACTGGATCATATGATAATAACTTTTGATTTTTTGAAAAACTTCCAAATTGTTTTCCACAGTGGCTGCACTGGTTTGCATTCCCACCAACAGTGCATGAGGGTTCCTTCTTCTCCACATCCTCACTAACACTTCTTATTTCTTGTGTTTTTTATTTTAGCCATTCTGATAGGTGTAAGGTGATTTCTCATGATTTTGATTTGCACTTCCCCGATGATGGGTGATATTAAGCATCTTTTCATGTGTCTATCTTCTTTGGAAAAATATCTATTCATCTCCTCTGCCCATTTTTAAATTGGATTATCTGTTTCTTTTGGGGCTGAGTTGTATAAATTCTTTATATATTTTGGATATTAATGCTTTATTACATATATCAATTGTAAATATCTTCTCACATTCAATAGGTTGTTTTTGTTTTGCTGATGGCTTCCTTTGCTATGCAAAAGCTTTTTATTTTGGTGTAGTCCCAGTGTCTTAATTTTGTTTGTTTTCCTAGCCATAGAAGACATACTAGAAAAATGTTTCTACAGCTGGTGTCAAAGAAATTACTGCCTGTGTTTTCTTCCAAGAATTTAGTTTCAGGTCTTACAGTATTATATCCATTTTGAGTTTTTTTGTACTGTGTAAGAAAGTGGTCTAGTTTCATTCTTTTGCATGTAGCTTCCCAGTTTTCCCAACCCCATTTGTTGAAGACACTGTTTTTTTCTCATTGGATATTCTTGCCCCCTTTGTTGTAGATTAATTGACCTTAAAATTATGGGCTTATTTCTGGGCCCTCTATTCTGTTCCATTGATCCTTTTTTTTCCCTTTCAAATTTTTCCTTTCAAAATTTTATTTAAATTCAAGTTGGTTCACATATAATGTAGTATTTGTTTCAGGATTAGAAGTGCCCTCCTTAGTGCCCATCAACCAATTTCCCCTTTCCCCTACCCCTATATTTAAGAGTCTTTTATGGTGGGCGCCTGGGTGGCTCAGATGATTAAGCGTCTGCCTTCGGCTCAGGTCATGATCCCAGGGTCCTAGGATCGAGCCCCGCATCAGGTTCCCTGCTAGGCAGGAAGCCCGCTTCTCCCTCTCCCTCTCCCACTCCCCCTGCTTGTGTTCCCTCTCTTGCTGTGTCTCTCTCTGTCAAATAAATAAAATCTTAAAAAAAAAAGTCTTTTATGGTTTGCCTCCCTCTCTGTCTTTATCTTATTTTTCTTTATCTTTCCCTATGTTCATCTGTTTTGTTTCTTAAATTCCACATATGAGTGAAATCATATGGTATTTATTCTCTGACTCATTTCACTTAGCATAATACACTCTAGTGGCAAATGGCAAGATTTCATTCTTTCTGATGGCTGAGTAATATTCCATTGTATATATATACACACCACTTCTTTATCCATTCATCAGTTGATAGACATTTGGGCTCTTTCCATGTTCTGGCTGTTCCACTGATTTATGTGTCTGTTTTTTGTGCCAGCACCATCCTGTTTTGATTACTACAGTTTTGTATTATACCTTGAAATCTGGGATTGTGATACCTCCAGATTTGTTTTTATTTTTCAAGATTGCTTTGGCTATTCAAGGTCTTCTGTGGTTCCATATAAATTTTAGGATTATTTGTTCTAGTTTTGTGAAAAATGCTGTTGGTATTTTGATAAGGACTGCATTAAGTCTCTAGATTGCTTTGGGTGGTGTGAACATTTTAAAAATATTGGTTCTCCCAGTCCATGAGCAAGGAATCTTTCCATTTGTTTGTGTCATCTTCAGTTCCTTTCATTGACGTTTTATACTTTTCAGAGTAGAGATCTTTCATCTCCTTGGTTAAGTATATTTCTAGGTATTTGTTTCTTTTTGGTACAATTGTAAATGGAATTGTTTTCTTAGTTTCTCTTTCTGCTACTTCATTATTAGTGCATAGAAATGCAACTGATTTCTGATACTAATCTTGTATCCTGCAACCTTACTGAATTCATTTGTCAGTTCTAGTAGTTTTTTGGTGGATTCTTTAGGGTTTTCTATATATAGTATCATGTCATCTGAAAATAGTGTAAGTTTGACTTATTTTTACCAATTTGGAGGTCTTTTATTTCTTTTTGTTGTCTGATTGCTGTGGCTAGGATTTCCAGTACTGTGTTCAATAAAAGTAGTAAGAATGGACATCCTTGTCTAGTTCCTGACCTTAGAGGGAAAACTCTCAGCATTGAGTGTGATGCTAGCTGTGGGTTTTTCATATATGGCCTTTATTATGTTGAAATATGTTTCTCTGAGCTTTTTAATTTGTTGACAGTTTTTATCGTGAATGGATGTTGTACTTTGTCAAATGTTTTTTCACCATGTATTGAAGAGATGATGTGGTTTTTATCCTTTTTCTTGTTAATGTGATGTGTTGATTGATTTGCAAATATTGAACCACTGTTGCATCCCAGGAATGAATCCCACTTGATGTGGTGAATGATTTTTTAAATGTATTGTTGGATTCCATTTGTTAATATTTTGTTGAGAATTTTTGCATCTATGTTCTTTGGAGAAATTGGGTTTGGGGTTTTTTTCATACTGTCTTTATCTGGTTTTGGTATCAGGGTAATGCTGACCTCATAGAATGAATTTGGATTTTTTCCTTGCTCTTCTTCTTCTTCTTCTTCTTCTTTTTAATAGTTTGAGAAGAATAGGTATTAACTCTTCTTTAAATGTTTGGTATAATTCCCCTGTGAAGACATCCGGTCCTGGTCTTCTGATTCTTGAGAGTTTTTTAATTAGTGATTCAATTTCATTGCTAGTAATTGCAGTAATTCAAATTTTCCATTTCTTCCCAATACAGTTTAGGAAGCTTTTATGGTTCTAGGGCTTTATTTCTTCTAGGTTGTCTAATTTTTTGGCATATAATTTTTCATAATATTCTCTCATAATCCTTTGTATTTCTGTGTTGTTGGTTGTTATTTCTCCTCCATCATTTCTGATTTTGAGTTCTTTGTCTCTCTTTTTGTCTTTTGATGAGTCTGGCTAACGGTTATCAATTTTGTTGATTTTACAAAGAACCAGCACCTGGTGTCATTGATCTGTTGTATTTTTTTTTAATTTTGATTTCATTTGTTTTTCTTCTAATCTTCATTATTTCCTTCCTTCCAGTAGCTTTGGGTTTTGTTTGTTCTTGTTTTTCTAGGTCCTTAGGTATGTCTATTCTGAAGAATTTTCCATGTGCACTTGCAAAGAATTTTTAGGATGAAATGTTCTGAATAGATCTTTTAGATCCATCTAGTCCAATGTGTCATTCAAATCAACTGTTTCTTGTTGATTTTCTGTTTAGATGATCTCTCCATTTACTTAAATGGGATGTTTAGGCCCCCTACTATTATTGTATTACTATCTCTTTCTTCCTTTATGTCTGTTAATAGTTGCTTTATGTATATGGGTGCTCCCATGTTCGGTGCATAAATGTTTACAATCATTATATCTTCTTGTTGGGTGGTTCCCTTTATGATTATGTAGTGTCCTTTCTTCTTAGTCTTTTTTTTTAAATCTGTGTTGTCTGATATAATATTGTTACCCCAGATTTCTTTTCACTTCCATTTGCATGATAAATGTTTTTCTGTCTCTTCACTTTCAATCTGCATATGTCTTGAGCTCTGAAATGAGTCTCTTGTAGGCAGCATATAGAGGGATCTTGCATTTTTTATCCATTCAGTCACCCTGTCTTTTGATTGCAGCATTTGGTCCATTTACATGCAAAGTAATTATTGATAGATATGTACTTATTGCCATTTTGTTACGTGTTTTAGGGTTGTTTTTTGTAGTTCTCTGTTCTTCTGTTTCTTTTGTGGTTTGATGGCTTTATTTGTGATATGCTTGGATTCCTTTCTGTTTATTTTTTGCTTACCTATTATAGCGTTTTGGTTTGTGGTTACCATTAGGTTTATTTATAATATCCTCTGCATATAGCTGTCTGTATTAAGCTGATGGTCGCTTAAGTTTGAACCCAAACTAAATTCACTAAATGTTTACTCCCCTTCGTGCATGTTTTATGTACATGGTGGCATATATTACATCCTTTTATTTTGTGAATCCCTTGACTGATTTTTATTTATGTAATTGATATTACTGCTTTTGTGCTTAACCTCTGTGTTGTTTTTTTTAATTTCTATTCCACTATAGTTAATATCCAGTGTTATATTCATTTCAGGTGTACAATATAGTGATTCAACAATTCCATATATTATTCAGTGCTCATCAAGATCAGTGTACTCTTACTCTCTTTCACCTATTTCACTCCTCCTCCCACCTGCCTCCCTTCTGGTATCCATCTGTTTATTCTCTATAATTGAGAATCTCATTTTTAGTGTGTCTTGCTCTTTTTTCCCCTTTGTTGTTTCTTAAGTGCCACATATAAGTGAAATTATATGGCATTTTTCTTTCTCTAACTGGCTTATTTTGCTTAGCATTATATTCCCTAGCTCCATCCATGTTATTGCAAAAGGCATGAATTCATTCTTTTTTATGGCTGAATACTATTTAATTGTATATATGTACTATATCTTCTTTATCCATTCACCTATCAATGGATACTTGGGCTGTTTCTATAATTTGGCTTTTGTAAATAATACTGCAATAAACATAGGACAAAAAGGGATACATACAAAAAAAGTATGTATCCCTTTAAATTAGTGTTTTTGTATTCTTTGATTAAATACCTAGTATTGAAATTGCTTGATCATAGGGTAGTTCTATTTTTAATTTTTTCAGAAACCTCCATACTGTCTTCCACAATGGCACTGGTTTGCATTCCCACTAGTAGTGCACTAGGGTTCCTCTTTTTCCATGTCCTTGTCAACACTTATTATTTCTTGTGTTTTTTATTTTAGCCATTCCAACAGGTTTAAGGTGATATCTTATTGTGGTTTTGATTTGCATTTCCCTGATGATGAGTGATGTTGAGCATCTTTTCATGTATCTGTTGGTCCTCTGTATGTCTTCCTTGGAGAAATGTCTATTCATATTTTCTGTCCATTTTTAATTGGATTATTTGGCTTGGGGATGTGTTACATCAGTTTTTTATATATTTTAGATACTAACCCTTTATTGGCTATGCCCTCCCATTCATTATGTTGTCTTTTGGTTTTGTTGATTGTTTCCTTTGCTATGCAGAAGCTTTTTATTTTGGTGTAGTCCAAATAGTTTATTTTTTATTTCTTTTTCCTTGCCTTGGGAGACATATCTAGAAAGATGTTGTTATTACAGTGTCAGAGAAATTACTGCCTATGCTCCCTTCTAAAATTTTTATGGTTTCAGGTCTCACATTTAGGTGTTTAATCCATTTTGAGTTTATTTTTGTGTATGGTGTAAGAAAGTGGTCCAGTTTCTTTTGCATGTAGCTGTCCAGTTTTCCCAACAACATTTCTTGTAGAGACTGTCATTTTCCCATTGCATATCCTACCTCCATTGTCAAAGATTAATTGACCATACAATCATGAGTTTATTTCTGGACTCTCTATTCTGATCCATTGATCTACGTGGCTATTCTTGTGCCGGTACCATAATGTTTTGATTTCTGCAGTTTTGTAGTATAACTTGAAGTCTGGAATTTTGATACCTCCAGTTTTGTTTTTAAAGATTGTGTTGGCTATTTAGGGTCTTTTGTGGTTCCATACAAATTTGAGGATTGTCTGTTTTAGTTTTATGAAAATTGCTGTTGGTATTTTGATAGGCATTGCACTCTATCTGTAGATTGCTATGGGTAGTATGGATATTTTAACAATATTTGTTCTTTCAATCCATGAGCATGGAATGTCCTTTCATATCTTTGTGTTGTTTTCAATTTCTTTCATCAGTGTGTTATAGTTTTCAGAGTACAGATCTTTCACTTCTTCGGCTAAGTTTATTTCTAGATATTTTATTATTTTTGGTGCAATTATAAATGGGATTATTTTCTTAATTTCTCTTTCTGATGTTTCATTATTAATGTATAGAAATGGACATTTGTGTACATTGATTTTGTATCCTGCTACCCTACTGAGTACATTTGTTAGTTCTAGTAGTTTTTTAGTGGAATCTTTAGGGTTTTCTATATATAGTACATTGTCATCTGAAAATAGTGAAAGTTTGGCTTCTTTACTGATTTTAATGCCTTTTATTTCTTTTTGTTGTCAATTGCTGTGACTAGGATTTCCAGTACTGTGTTGAATAAAAGTGGCAAGAATGGACATCCTTGTCTTGCTCCTGATTTTAAAGGAAAAGCTGTCAGTTTTTCACCATTGAGTATGATGTTAGCTGTGGGTTTTTCATATAAGGCCTTTATTATGTTGAGGTATATTCCCTCTAAACCTACTTAATGTTGAGGGTTTTTGGATTAATGGATTCTGCGCTTTGTCAAATGATTTTTCTACATCTATTGAAATAATCAAATATGTCTTATCCTTGTTCTTATTGATGTGATATATCATATTGATTGATTTGCAAATATTGAACCACATGTTGCATCCCAGGAATAAATTCCACTTGATCATGGTGAATGATTTTTTAAATGTATTGTTGGATTCCATTTGTTAATATTTTGTTGAGAATTTTTGCATCTGTGTTCATCAGAGAAATTGGGTTTTGGGTTTTTTTTTTTCATACTGTCTTTATCTGGTTTTGGTATCAGGGTAATGCTGACCTCATAGAATGAATTTGGAATTTTTTCTTGCTCTTTTTTTTTTTTTGGAATAGTTTGAGAAGAATGGGTATTAACTCTTTAATGTTTGGTAGAAGTTTGAGAAGAATAGGTATTAACTCTTTAATGTTTGGTAGAACTCCCCTGTGAAGCCATCAGGTCCTGGACTTTTGTTTTGTGGGAATTTTTTGATTACTGATTTAATATCATTGCTGGTAATCCCACTGTTCAAATTTTCTATTTCTTTCTGGTTCCATTTTGGTAGGTTACATATTTCTAGAAATGTATCCATTTCTTCTGGGTTGCCCAGTTTGCATGTACTTTTTCATAATATTCTTATATGATCCTTTGTTTTCTGTGGTGGTAGTGGTATTCTTTTTTGTTTCTGATTTTGTTTGCATTATCTCTCTTTTTATGATTCTGATAGAAGCTTATCAATTTTGTTGACTTTTCAAAGAACCACCTCCTGGTTTTGTTGATTTATTCTATTGTCTTTGTTTCTATATCATTTATTTCTGTGCTAATCTTTATTATTTCCCTCCTTCTGCTAGATTTGGATTTTGTTTGTCCTTCTTTTTCTAGTTCCTCTAGGTGTAAGGTTAGGTTATTTGAGATTTTTCTTGCTTCTTGAGGTAGGTCTGTATTGCTATAAACTTCCCTCTTAGACTGCTCTTGCTGCATCCCAAAGAATTTGAAACATTGAGTTTTTATTTTCATTTGTCTCCATGTATTTTTTTTTTTATATAATGTATTATTTGTTTCAGGATACAGGTCTGTCATTCATCAGTCTTATATAATACCCAGTGCTCATTACAACACATACCCTCCCTAATGACCAGCACCCAGTTACCCCATCCCTCCACCCCCCCCCTTCACTCCAGCAACCCTCAGTTTGTTTCCTAAGAGCTCTTACGGTTTGTCTCCCTCTCTGGTTTCATCTTGTTTCATTTTCTCCTCTCTTCCCCTATGATCCTCTGCCTTGTTTCTTAAATTCCGCATATCAGTGAGATCATAGCATAATTGTCTTTCTCTGATTGACTTAATTCGTTTAGCTTAATACCCTCCACTTCCATCCATGTCGTCGCAAATGGCAAGATTTCATTTTTTTTAAAGATTTTATTTATCTGACACAGAGCACAAATGGGGGGCAGCAGGCAGAGGGAGAGGGAGAAGCAGGCTCCCTGCCAATGCGGGGCTCAATCCCAGGACCCTGATAATAACCTGAGCTGAAGGCAGTCGCTTAACCAACTGAGCCACCCAGGCGCCCCAAGATTTCATTTTTTGATGGCTACGTAATATTCTAGTGTGAGTGTGTGTGTGTATACACACACATCCATTCATCTGTCATACACCTGGCTCTTTCCATTGTTTGGCTATTGTGGACATTGCTGCTATAAACATTGAGGTACAGGTGCCCCTTCAGATTACTACATTTGTATCTTTGGGGTAAATACCTAGTAGGGCAATTGCTGGGTCGTAGGGTAGCTCTATTTCCAACTTTTTGAGGAACCTCCATACTGTGTTCCAGAGTGGCTGCACCAGCTTGCATTCCCACCAACAGTGTAGGAGGGTTCTCCTTTCTCTGCACCCTCACCAATATCTGTCATTTCCTGACTTGTTAATTTTAACCATTCTGACTGGTGTGAGGTGGTATCTTATTGTGGTTTTGATTTGTATTTCCCTGATGCCAAGTGATGTTCAGCATTTTTTCATGTGTCTATTGGCCATTTGGATGTCTTCTTTGCAGAAATGTCTATTCATGTCTTCTGCCTATTTCTTGACTGGATTATTTGTTCTTTGGGTGTTGAGTTTGAGAAGTTCTTTATAGATTTTGGATACTAGCCCTTTATTTGATAAGACATTTGCAAATATCTTCTCCCATTCTGTCAGTTCTCTTTTGGTTTTGTTGACTGTTTCCTTTGCTGTGCAAAAGCTTTTTATCTTGATGAAGTCCCACTAGTTCATTTTTTTCTTTTTTTAAGATTTTATTTATTTATTTGACAGAGACCCAGTGAGAGAGGGAACACAAGCAGGGGGAGTGGGAGAGGGAGAAGCAGGCTTCCCGCAGAACAGGGATACCAATGTGGGGCTCAATCCCAGAACCCTGGGATCATGACCTGAGCCAAAGGCAGACACTTAACAACTAAGCCACCCAGGCGCCCCCCTACTAGTTCATTTTTGCCTTTGTTTCCCTTGCCTTTGGCGGTGTATCTAGCAAGAAGTTGCTGCGACCAAGGTTGAAGAGGTTCCTGCCTGTGTTCTCCTTTAGGATTTTGATGGATTCCTGTCTTACATTTAGGTCTTTCATCTATTTTGAGTCTATTTTTGTGTATGATGTAAAGAAATGGTCCAGTTTCATTCTTCTGCATGTGGCTGTCCAATTTTCCCAACACCATTTGTTGAAGAGACTGTCTTTTTTTCCATTGGATATTGTTTCCTGCTTTGTTGAAGATTCATTGACCATAGAGTTGAGGGTCCATTTCTGGGTTCTCTATTCTGTTCCATTGATCTGTGTGTCTGTTTTCGCACCAGTACCATACTGTCTTGATGATTACAGCTTTGTAATAGAGCTTGAAGTCCAGAATTGTGATGCCACCAGCTTTGCTTTTCTTTTTCAACATTCCTCTGGCTATTCGGGGTCTTTTCTGGTACCATATAAATTTTAGGATTATTTGTTCCAGGTCTGTGAAAAAAGTAGATGGTATTTTGATGGGGACTGCACTGAATGTGTAGATTGTCTAGGTAGCATAGACATTTTCACAATATTTGATTTTCCAATCCATAAGCATGGAATGTTTTTCCATTTCTTTGTGTCTTCCTCAATTTCTTTCATGATTATTCTATAGATCTGAGTACAGATCCTTTGCCTCTTTGGTTAGGCTTATTCCTAAGGTTATCTTATGGTTTTGGGTGCAATTGTAAATGGAATTGACTCCTTAATTTCTCTTTCTTCTATCTCATTGTTGGTGTATAGAAATGCAACTGGTTTCTGTGCATTGATTTTATATCCTGCCACTATACTGAATTCCTATATAAGTTCTAGCAATTTTGGGTTTTCTATATAGAGTATCATGTCATCTGCAAAGAGAGTTTTTTTTTTCAAAGATTTTATTTCTTTATTTGACAGAGAGAGACATAGCGAGAGAGGGAACACAAGCAGGGGGACTGGTAGAGGGAGAAGCAGGCTTCCCACGGAGCAGGGAGCCCAATGTGGGGCTCGATCCCAGGACCCTGAGATCATGACCTGAGCCACAGGCAGATGCTTAATGACTGAGCCACACAGGCACCCCAAGAGTGAGAGTTTGACTTCTTCTTTGCCAGTTTGGATACCTTTTCTTTTTGTTGTGATTGCTGAGGCTAGGACTTCTAGTACTATGTTGAACAGCAGTGGTGATAGTGGACATCTCTGCCACATTCCTGACCTTAGGGGAAAAGCTCTCAGTTTTCCCCATTGAAGATGATATTCACTGGGTTTTTCATAGATACCTTTTATGATATTGAGGTTTGTACCCTCTATCCCTACACTGTGAAGAGTTTTAACCAAGAAAGGATGCTGTACTTTGTCAAATGCTTTTTCTGCATTTATTGAGAGGATCTTAATATTTTATTTATGTAGTGTATCACATTGATTGATTTGCGGGTGCTGAACCAACCTTGCAGCCCAGGGATAAATCCCACTTGGTCGTAGTGAATAATCCTTTTAATGTACTGTTGGATCCTATTGGCTAGTATTTTGGTGAGAATTTTTGCATCCATGTTCATCAGGGCTATTGGTCTGTAATTCTCCTTTTTGTTGGGGTCTTTGTTTGGATTTCAAATCAAGGTAATGCTGGCCTCATAGAGTTTGGAAGTTTTCCTTCCACTTCAGTTTTTTGAAACAGCTTTAGAGGAATAGGTATTCTTCTTTAAATGTTTGGTAGACTTCCCCTGGGAAGCCCTTCAGCCCTGGGCTCTTGTTTGTTGAGAGATTTTTGATTACTGCTTCAATTTCCTTTCTGGTTATGGGTCTGTTCAGGTTTTCTATTTCTTCCTGGTTCAGTTTTGGTAGTTTTTACGTCTCTAGGAATGCATCCATTTCTTCAGATTGCTTAATTTGTTGGTGTATAATTGCTCATAATATGTTCCTGTAATTGTGTTTCTTCAGTGTTGGTTGTGATCTCTCCTCTTTCAATCATGATTTTATTAATTTGGGTCCTTTCTCTTTTTGAGAAGTCTGGCCAGGGGTTTATTGATCTTATTAGTTCTTTCAAAGCAGCAGCTCCTAGTTTTGTCGATCTGTTCTACTGTTCTTTTGATTTCTATTTCATTGATTTCTGCTCTAATCTTTATTATTTCTCTTCTCCTGTTGGGGTTAGGCTTTATTTGCTGTTCTTTCTCCAGCTCCTTTAGGTGTAGGGTTAGGTTGTGTATTTGAGACCTTTCTTGTTTCTTGAGAAAGTCTTGTATTGCTATATACTTCCCTCTTAGGACCACCTTGCTGAATCCCAAAGATTTTGAACAGTTGTGTTTTCATTTTCATTTGTTTCCATGATTTTTTTTAATTCTTCTTTAACTTCCTGGTTGACCCATTCATTCTTTAGTAGGATGCTCTTTAGCCTCCATGTATTTGAGTTCTTTCCAATTTTCCTTTCGTGATTGAGTTCCGGTTTCAAAGTATTGTGGTCAGAAAATATGCAGAGAATGATCCTAATCTTTTGGATCATTATTACCAATATATTACCAGTTGAGACCTGATTTGTGATATAGGGTGTGATCTATTCGGGAGAATGTTCCATGTGCCCTAGAGAAGGATGTGTATTCTATAGATTTGGGATGGAATGTTCTGAATATATCTGTGAGGTCCATCTGATCCAGGGTGTCAATCAAAGCCCTTATTTCCTTGTTGATCTTCTGCATAGATGATCCGTCCATTGCAGTGACGGGGGGTGTTAAAGTCTTCTACTCTTATTGTATTATTATCAATATGTTTCTTTGATTTTGTTATTAATTTCCTTATATAATTGGCTGCTCCCATGTTAGGGGCATAAATATTTAACAATTGTTAGATCTTCTTGTTGGATAGACCCTTTAATTATGGTATAGTGTCCTTCCTCATCTCTTATTACAGTCTTTGGTTTAAAATCTAATTTGTCTGATATAAGGATTGCCACCCCAGCTTTCTTTTGTTGTTCATTAGCATGATAAATGGTTTTCCACTCCCTCACTTTCAATCTAGAGGTGTCTTTGGGTCTAAAGTGAGTCTCTTGCAGACAGCATATTGATGGGTCTTGCTTTTTTATCCAATCTGATACCCTTTGTCTTTTGATTGGGGCATTTAGCCCATTTACATTCAAGGTATCTATTGAAAGACATGAATTTAGTGCCATTGTATTACCTGTAAAGTGTTACTATATATTGTCTCTGTTCCATTCTGTTCTATGTTACTCTTGGGCTCTCTCTTTGCTTAGAGGACCCCTTTCAATATTTCTTGTAAGGCTGGTTTGGTGATCACAAATTCTTTTAGTTTCTGTTTGTCCTGGAAGCTTTTTATCACCCCTTCTGTTTTGAGTGACATCCTGTCTGGATAAAGTATTCTTGGATGCGTATTTTTCTCCTTTAGCACCCTTAATATATCATGCCAGTCCTTTTTGGCCTGCCAGGTCTCTGTGGATAGGTCTGCTGTCAATCTAATATTTATATCCTTATAGGTTATAGGCCTCTTGTCCTGAGCTGCCTTCAGGATTTATTCTTTATCTCTGAGATTTTTAAGTTTCACTGTTATATGTTGGGGTGTTGACATATTTTTACTGATTTTGAGGGGGGTTTCTCTCTGCCTCCTGGATTTTGATGACTGTTTCCTTCCTCAGATTACGGAAGTTCCCTGCTATAATTTGCTATACTTATACCTTCTGCCCTTCTCTCTCTTTCTTCTTCTGGGATCCCAATTATTCTAATAATTTTTCACTTTATGGTATCACTTATGTCTCAAATTCTCCCCTCATGATCCAGTACTTGTTTATCTCTCTTTTTCTCAGCTTCTTTATTCACCATCATTTGGTCTTCTATATCACTAATTCTCTCTTCTGCCTATTTATCCTAGCAGTTAAAGCCTCCATTTTTTATTGCTTCTCATTAATAGCCTTTTTGATTTCTACTTGGTTAGATTTTAGTTCTTTTATTTCTCCAGAAGGGGATTCTCTAGTGCCTTCAATTGTTTTTGCAAGCCCAGCTAGTATCTTTATAATCATTATTCTGAACTCTAGTTCTGACATCTTACTAATGTCCATATTGATTAGGTCCTTGGCAGTTAGTACTGCCTCTTGATCTCTTTTTTGAGGTGAGTTTTCCATCTTGTCATTCTTTCCAGAGAAGAATAGATGAACAAGAGAACAAAATACTTAAATGGCAACAATGACCCCAGGGAAATAGTCACTAAACAAATCAGAAGAGACCCGAAACTGGGGGAAAAAATAAAAATAATAAAGTATTTAAAAAATCAGACAGGTGAGCAGAAAAAAGCAATACACTGGATTCTGTGTATGTTTTTTCCTGTTTTTTTTTTTTTTTTAGAAAACCAGATCCCAAAATTGTAACGAAAGAAAAACTTGTATATGTACAAAAATAAAATTAAATACAATAAAAGGATAGAATATAACTGTAAAAATGGAATTAAGAAACAAGAAAAAAAGCAAAAGAAAACAACAAAAAGAAGGGATATAAACAGATTGGTGAACAGAACTGAGCAATACACTATCTCATGAGTGTATTTTGGTCAGCTTGTTAGCAGAAACTACATCTCAAAATTGTAAAGGAAGAAAAAGTTATATATACAAAAATAAAATTAAGTACATTGAAAGGATAGAATGTAACTGTAAAGATGAAAATTAAAAAACACAAAACAAAATTTTAAAAGTAAGAAAAAAGAGAATATGATCAGGCAGGTGAATAGAACAGAGCCATACACTAGATTTTAGGTGTATTTTGGTCTGTTAGAAGAAACTGCATCCCAAAATTTTAAAGAAAAACTTTATTTAATCATATATATATATGATTAAATACAATGAAGGGATCAATGTGACTATAAAAATTAAAATTAAAAAAATGATTTTAAAAGAGTTGATAAGTTGGTTGAAAAAGGAAAGATTTTTTAAAAAATAAACTTAAAAAAATTAAAGTTGAAAGACTAAAGTATCATGGGGAAAAGGCCATGAATTCTATGTGCTGTATTCCCCTAGCACTGGAGTTTTGCAGTTCTCATTGATTGGTAAACTTGGTCTTGGCTGGATGTTCTTGCTGATCTTCTGGGGTAGGGGCCTGTTGTGTTGATTCCCAAGTGTCTTTGCTCCAGGAGGAATTGCACAGCCCTTGGCAGGGGCCAGGCAGTTTGCTCTCTCTAGCTTTTGTTCCCTGAAGGCTTTCCGTGCAGCTTCAGAGGATGAGAATGAAAATGGTGGCCTCCCAATCTCCGGCCCAGATCTGAAAGCTTGGGGCCCCACTCCTCAGTGAGCCCTCAGAGAGAAGCAGACTCCTGTCTCCCTGGTCTCTGTCTGTACTCCATGCTCACCTGGCCTGTGACCAAATGTTTCTATCTCAGGCACATGACCCCATTTTGAGTTTCCAAACCTAGCAGACTCCTACAGCATGCTCCCACGCTGCTCCTCCTGGGGAATCTCCTCGATTCTGCCGCTTGTTGTGTCCCTGCTCTAAGAGTAGTGGCCCAACTGTGCCTCAGATCATGGTTTATGGTAACCCCGAGCTGAGAGCCCACTCACTCCTCGGCTCACTCTTTGCAGCTGGCTTCCGCATTCCAATACCAGGAAGCTCTGCTGCACTCAGGCTCCCCCAGTCTTCCTGTGACCCTGAAGATCCTGAGACCACAGTGTCCCAGTGAGAGTTCCACCCCCACGCTTAGCTGCCTGAGCAACATCCCTCACTGGAGCAGACTTCTCAAAGTTCCGATTTTGTGCTCCCCTGCTCTATCTCTTGCTGGTAGCCGGCTGATGGAGGCTCCCTCCCCGTGGTCTATCTTCCCATATATCACCTCAGATTCACTTCTCCACGCGTCCTACCTTGCAGAAAGTGGTCACTTTTCTATTCGTAGTGTTGCAGCTATTCTTTTCTTTGATTTCTGGTTGAGTTTGCAGGTGTTCCCTGTGGTATGGTAGCTAGCTAGCTGAATTCCGGGACCACACAAAATTAAGGTCTCCTACTCATCTGTCATCTTGGACTTCCTCCTCCATGTATTTTTTGATTCCTTCTGATTTCTTTGTTGACCTATTCATCATTTAGTAGCGTGTTAACCTCCACATATTTGTGCTCTTTCCAGATTTTTATCTTGTGGTTTATTTCTAATTTCATTGCATTATGGTCAGAAAAAATGCATTAATGGATTGTCCCCTTAATGATTATATAGTGTCCTTTGTCTCTTGTTACAGTCTTTGTTTTGAAGTCAATTTTGTCTGATATAAGTATTAATACCCCAGCTTTCTTTTCATATTCATTTGCATGATAAATGTTTCTCCATCCCCTTTCAGTCTGCATGTGTCTTTAGGTATGAAGTGATTGTCTTGTAGGCAGCATAAATGGTCCTATGTTTTTATCTATTTTATCACCCTATGTCTTTTGATTGGAGTGCTTAGTCTATTTAAATTCAAAGTAATTACTGATAGATATGTATTAATTACCATTTTGTTATTTTATGTTTGTTTTTGTGGATCTTCTTTGTTCCTTTCTTCCCTTGCTCTCTCTTTTAACCATAAATTGGCTTTCTTTAATGATTAACTTGGATTCATTTCTCTTTTGCATATCTGGTTTATTTGTGGTTACCATTAGGTTTGTAAATCACATCTACATATAGCAGTCTATATTAAGCAGATGGTTGCTTAACTTTGAATCTATTCTTTACTCCTCTTCTCCCCATATTTTAGGTATATGGTATCATACTTCATTTTGTGAGTCCCTTGACTGATTTTTACAGATATAATTATTTTTCCTGCCTTTGTGCTTCCTTTTTTTCTTACTCTTACTTATGGTCTTTCCTTTCCACCCAAAAGGTCCCCTTTCACATTTCTTGAATGGCTTGTTTAGTGGTCATGAACTCCTTTAACGTTTGTTTGTCTGAGACACTCTCTATTCTGAATGATAGCCTTGCTGGATAGAGTATTGTTGGCTGCAGATTTTTTCCTTTCAGCACTTTGAATATATCATGCCACTCTCTTCTGGCCTGCAAAGTTTCTATTGAAAAACCACTGATAGCCTTATGGGGTTTCCCTTGTATGTAACTGTTTTCTTTTCTCTTGCTGCTTTTCAAATTCTTTATTCACTGCTTTTTGCCATTTTAATTACTATGTGTTTTGGTGTGGACCTCTTTGGGTTGATTTTGTTGGGTTGGGCATCTCTGTGTCTCCTGGATCTGAATTTATTTCCTTCCCCAAATTTGAGGAGTTTTCAGATATTATTTCTTTAAATAAATTTTCTGCTCCCTTTTCTCTTTCTTCTCCTTCTGGGATCATTATAATCTCTATAGTGTTATTATGCTTGAGAGAGTCATTGAGTTCCCTAAGTCTGTTCTCATTTTGCATAATTTTTTTCTTACCCGCTCAGCTTGATTTCATTACTCTGTCCTCCAGGTTACTCATTTGTTCTGTGTCTTCTAGCTTGCTATTTATTCCATTTAGTATATTTTTAATTTCAATTATTGTGTCCTTCATCTCTTTTTTTAAATATGTGTTAAGGGTCTCATTAATGTCCTCTACTCTTCTCAAGTCCCATGAGTATCTTTATGATCATTACTTTAAATTCTCTATGAGGCATATTACTTATATCTGTTTTGCTTAGGCCTCTTGCTGGATTTTTCCTATTCCCTTGGGACATATTCCCCTGTCTCCTCATTTTGCCTAACTCTCTGTGTCTGTTTTTGTGTAGTAGGAAACTGAGCTATATCTCCTGCTCTTCAAAGGAGTGGGTGGTGTGTGCACTTTTAACAAGATGGCACTCATCCTCTTCCACAGGGGACATGCAGCTGCTGCAGAGATGGGGGCACACAAGGCTGCTCCATAAAGCATGCATGGGGGAGTGCAGTTTTAACAAGGTACATGCATCTTGCCCAGGAGGTGACAAGCTGCTGCCACCAGGATGAAGGCCCTGCAAAGTGCACAGTTGGGAGATACAGTGTTGGCAAAGTTTGCATGTTGGTCTTGCTGGGGAGGGCACCAGCAACACCAGGGCTGAGGCAGGCCTGGGTGGAAGGGGCAGATCCACAGAAGGACTAGGGAGGGGGATGTAGTTTAAGCAATTTAGGTAGTGAATGCAGGTTCCCACAGGTGGCTGTGTGTTTATGCTGGGGAGCAGGGGAGGGAAAGGGTGCCTGCCTGCTCCTTTGTTCCTGAAAAAGCCCCCCCTAGACTGACATTAGTCAATAACTTTCCCTCCTATATGTTCCAGGCATTTTTCAAACTACTGCTTCTAAACTGTGTCTCCGAAGGCTGTGTGTCATGCTGTCACTTTAAGTGTGGGGACTCAGCTTCCTATCACCTTCAGCACTGTCCCAGAGCTAAGGCCATTGATTTTTAAAATTGCAGGTTTTAAGTCTCACTGGTCTTAAGAACTCACAAAATTTGGCCCTTGTAATTTTCAAAGTCAATTGCTATGGTGATTTTTCTTCTCTGTGCAGCCTCCCCTGTGTGTAGTCTGTTTCTTGCCCATGTCTGCACCTGTAGCTCCCTACCTCTGACAGACAGACCTGTAGGGTTTAGCTCCCCACCATGTCTCTGGTAGGAACGTGGCCTCTTCTTTACATTTAGTTGTGGAGTTATTCCCCCAGTCTTTGGGTCGTTTTCTGGATTATACTGATGTGTCATCTAGTTGAATCCATGGGAAGAGGTGAGTTTAGGGCCCTCGTACTCCACCATCTTTGCTGGAAGTGCCCTGTACTGTCTTATAAGTGATTTATCTACTACCTTTATTATGTTTGTATGTACCTGTGAGGTTTTTTTCCTTTTCTAATTTTCTTACTCCTGTCTATGGTTTTTTCTTTTCACTGAAAGAATTAATTCCTTTTAACATTTCTTATAAGGCTGGTTTAGTGGTGAGAATTCCTTTATCTCTCTATTCTGAATGATAATCTTACTGGATAGAGTATTTTTGGTTGCAGGTTTTTTTCTTTCAGCACTTTGAATAATCATTCCACTCCCTTGTGGCCTGTGAAGTTCCTGCTGAAAAATCAGAAGATAGCCTTATGGAGTTTCCCTTGTATATAACTTTTCTTTTCTCAAGTCTCTATAACAACTTTGCCATTTTATTGTGTCTTGGTGTGGACCTCCTTGGGTTGATTTTATAGGGGGCTCATTGTGCCTCCTGCTTCTGGATGTGTTTCCTTCCCTAGATTAGGGAAGTTTTCAGCAATTTTTCAAATTTTCTTCCCTCTTTTTCTCCTTCTGGGACCCCTACAATACAAACATTATTATACTTGATGGTGTTGCTGAGTTCCTTAACCTATTTTCATTTTTCTATTTTCTTTTTGTTATTCAGCTTTATCACTTTCCATTACTTTGTCTCCCAACTTGCTGATCTGTTTTGCATCCTCTAGTCTACTATTTATTTCCTCTAGTGTATTTTTTAGTTTTTGAGTTCATCTCTGATTGTTTATATTTTCTACCTCTTTGTTGAGGGTCTCACTGAGAGCCCCCTCTCTTTTCTCATGTCAATTATCTTTATGACCATTACTTTGAATTCTTTATCTGACATATTGCTTATATCCATCTCATTTAGCTCTTTGGTTGTGATTTTGTCCTGTTCCTTCATTTGGGGCATAGTCCTCTCCCCCCCGCCGCCCCCATTTTGTCTATGTATTGGGAAAGTCAGCTACATCTCCTGATCTTCAAAGTAGTGGTGTTTTGAAGAGGTCCTGTAGTGCAATGTCCCCTGTTCACCAGAACGAGGAGCTTCAACGGTGTTTCCTCTGTGTGGTTGCATGCACTGTCGTGATTGAGTCACATTTGCCTTCTGCAATGGCTCTCATTGCCTGTTGTGGGCAGGGTTTGGTCCCTGTGCTGTTAAGGGGCCCATCTGGGGCTGTGTTGGGCATAATAGTTGGGTTGGACCGGATGCCTGCCTTCAGCCCATTTGCTGGGGTTAAGGGTTGCATGAAAATGTGGGGCATTTTCCTTGAGTTGTCCCCTATTGGTGGGTGGTGGTGGCATTCAGATTAGATGTCTGGTTCCAACTCACTCTCTCACTCTCCTAGGTCTAAGCCCACTGATCTTTAAAGTACCAGGAGTTAAGCCCTGCTGATTGTAAACTCAAGTTAATCCCCATTGCTTTTCAAAGCCAGATCTTGTGATAACTCATCTTCCCAGGGCAGGCACCCCGTGTCTGCGGTGCCTTAAGTGTGGTCTGTTCCTCTCCTTTCTCTATTCTTGTGGTGTTCATCCCTTTTCTGGTTAGTCTTGCTGAGAGTTTGGGTACTGACTGCATCTCTGCCCCTCCTATCATTTTCCTTGTGGCCTCCTCTCAACAATTAACTGTGGAGGGCCTGTTCTGCCACCCTGGGTTGTTTTGGGGGTTAGGTGCACTGATGTGGCTGTTATCCAGATGTATCCATGGGACAAGCTGAGCTTAGGATCCTCCTACTCCACCATCTTCCCAGGCTCCTATATGTTCTATTCTTATCAAGTACAATATTTGGATCTTGTCAGACTTTGGTTCGCTCTTGAGAAAAACTTCAATTTACAGACTATTGGTCAGTTTCAATTTTTCTACCATAAATCATAAAGACTATGGGGCTTAAATGGAATTGGAAAATAGATTCTTGATCATTCATTTAATGGTATAATCAATAGGTAGTAATTTTTTTTTTTTGGAGACCAAGAATTTCTAGTAATCTCCAAGGTTGTCAGTATGTGTATCAATCAGGGAATTGGGAAAGTAACTCTGAATCTTTCAAGTAGAAGGAACACAGGGAACTGGTTTCATTGGTGATGGAACTAAGGCTAAGAAATCCAAAGGGATGGTGAGGCAATCCAAAGATTAGCAAGAGTAGAAATGAAACCAGCCCTCAGATGGAAGGGACAGCAAGAAGTGGTGTTACCTGAGTCCTAAAGCCAGAAGACAAAGAAGGTACAGCTGCTGCCAGAGACACCACAAAATACAGGGAAGTGGGACAAAAGGTGAGCAAGAAATACATTTCTTCTATCTCCTCTTATATTCTGATCTTCCACTGGTGCCTCCCTGGAAACCAGAGAGTGAGGGTGCATGGGAAATGTAGTTCCCAATGAAGCAGAGCAGAAGAGTGAATAAGTGGATTTGAGAACAAGCAATTTACCAGTAGTACTTAAGAGGAAAACCACTAACCTAGCTTATAGTAGAGATTTACTAAATGAAAACTGAAATCCCTTTACCTCACTAAACTTCTAGAGGCAATATTGTAACAAATGGCAATATTGTAACATATCGTCAAAATCTTCCATAGAAATCAAAATTACCATAGACATCTCTCAAATTTTTTCAAGTCTTTTTAAAAAAACAAACTCTCATAACCTTTATTCAAGGAAGAATTCCTTAAATATTTATTAAATGTCTACAATATGCCAAACACTTTGCCAAACACTAGGAATATAGCAGTGAGTAAGACAATATTCCCAAGGAGTCCACAGTCTACTGGGGACATAAATACACAAATATAGAGTTGTGTAAGTGCGATTTGGGGAAAGTACTACAGCAGCTCATAGGAGGGCATTTTGCTAAGGTGACTGTACTAGTTTGGTTCTTTAGAAAGCAGACACCAAGATGAAATTAGACATGTGTGGTAAGGCAGAATAATGATTCTCCTCCCCCTTCACCCCAAATATATCCACATCCTAATTCCCGGAACCTGTGATTATGTTACTTTACGTGGCAAAAGAGACTTTGAAGCTGTGATTGAATTAAGGATCTTGAGTTGGGGAGGTTATCTTGCATTTTCGGGGTAGGCCCAAATAATCACAAGAGTCCTTACAAGAGAGAGGCAGAAGGGTCAGTCAGAGATGTGATCACTGAAAGAGAAGCTGGAATAATATTGGTCCACAAAGGCAGGCAGGTAGTTTCCAGAAATTGGCAAAGGCAGATTTCTCCCTAGGGTCCCTAGAAGGAATATAGCCCTCTCAACCCATTTGAAATTTCTGACCTTTAGAACTGTAAGAAAATAAATTTGTATTGTTTTATGCCACTAAATTTGTGGTAATTTGTTACATCAGAGATAGAAAATTAATACAGCAAGCAAGGAGCCTATGGTGCAAAATTTAAGGCAAGTGATCTCAGGATGAAGCTATCAATATCTATTCATGATGGTTAATTTTATGTGTCAATTTAACTGAGCCACAGGGAGTCCATTTATTTGGTCAAACATTATTGTGGCTATTTCTGTAAGGAAGTTTTTTGAGGAAATTGACTAAATCTATAGACTGAATAAAGCAGACTGCCTTCCTTGATGTGGGTGGGCCTCATCAGTTGAAGACCTGAATAGAACAAAGACATTGACTAGGCTGACTCTCCCTTGAGTAACAGATAATTCCTTCTGCCTGCCTTCAAACAGGAGCATCAGCCTTTTCCTGCCTTTGGGCTCAAACATCAGCTCTTTCTGGGTCTTTAGCCTGCCTGCCTTTGGACTGGAACTACATCATTAATTCTCCTGGGTCTCCAGGTTACCCACTCACCTTGCAGATCTTGGGACTTGTTAGTCTCCATAATAGTATAAGCCATAATTATTCCTTATAATAAATATCCTATTGGTTCTGTTTCTCTGGAGAACTCTAATACTCCTCTAATACACAGGAGATCTGCGAGGCACTGCTTTGTGGCTTCCAGAGTCCACCTTTTGCACTAACATCAACTCTCCACCCTGGCTCTATGGTTCCTGTTAGCCTCTCTTACCTAGAGGAAATAGGAAGAGGTTAGTGGAATGAACTACAGCCCCCACCATTACAGGTGATCTCAGGGCCTCGACTGGTATTTATGTCCTCTCTCTTCCACCTTGGCAGGTCTTCATGGCTTACTTGATGGAGTAACTTAACATTCTTGAGGAGAGCTGGCCAATAAACATGAAAAGGTTTGTGTTTCAAACTTGTCTATTTATTTTTGCATTATTTGTCTCATTGGTTTTAATTCTTTAGTCTTAAGACAATCATCTGAATTTTTAATGTAATGTTAATGGATTGTCTTAATCTTATTTAAATGAGGTAGGTCCCAATTTACCACAGTTTAAACTATATACTCTTTGAGACACATCTCTCTTTTTTGCTAATAAGGTAAAACCATTAATGAAGATCTCTATGTCCTTAAATGTTGTATCCCCTACAGGAGCAAGAATAATCATATAAAGGGCCAGAAGATCTTCTGCCTCATTGAATAAATACCAAGGTGTCCCCAATTCATGTATGTTATGTAAATAAATCTATTTGAGAAGGGGCTTTCCTTGGCAAAACAAATTAGAACCTGTGTTTTAGCTTTATCAAATCACAAAGAAAAATAAAAGCATAAACTCAATTCAATAAATCTTTATTGAGCTCCCACAGGGTGCATGAATTTAGGATCTATAATTTACAGAAGTAGAAAAGTGTCACTTTAGCCTCTTAAAAATGAAAAAAACAAAGCAAATTACAATTTCTCTATATTTCAAGTGAATCATTTAATGTGAGGCTCAGTTTGATATTACCATAAGTATTAACAGAATAAAATGGGAAAGTATAAACATTTTCCCTTCTATCAAAAAAGGGCTTTGATGCCAGGATAAACTAGCCTGTTGGTCTAAAACAGCTGATCAAAAAGGCTAGAGAATCTGGAAGTAAAAAATGTACTTGGAAGCACTGTCCTCTGAGGGCTCATTCCCCTGAGGGCAACAAAATGCTGAAAACTGGCTCAAAAATTATATTGAAAGATCAAGAAGGGGAGTTAGTCACAGCTTGGGGAAAAACAATTGAGAACAGATGACACTAAATGTAGCTAGATTCATAATTCTAAAATTTTCCCGGAGTTACACTAGAACTCTGAGTTAACCAAATAGGCTATGAACTCATGCTCCTTTGAAGAGAGTGGTTTTAAGAAATAGACTCTCCAGTGCACCAACTGTATTTTCAAGTATAATTCTAGTATTTGTACCTAGCAATACAGAAGAAAAGCAGCAGGGAGAAAGTGTCAAGTATCTAGGACATAAAGGATGTGGTAGTCCTAGAATTCCCAGTTTAAGTCTTTTTCATTAGAAAAATCACATTCCGGCTCAGTCCAAGGTGACACCGGAGACAGCGCTATTGATGGCTTAGGAGGCAACAGTGAAAGTATTGAATCCTGGTTTTCTTCTTTCATCTGTTAAAGAAACTCAAAATAAGGCTGTTGGTACATAAATTCAATACATTAGCTATGTTAGCAATAAATGACTTTTTAAAATGTACAAAGTGTTTAAAATTGTTTTTAGGTATTTTCACTAAAAATGCCCTTGATCATCTGAAAACAGGAAGAAGTAATAACCAAACGAACTAATTTTTATCAGAATTACTTTGCCGCTTCATCATCTCTAGCCAACATAGAAAACTACAATGTCTCTAATCAAAATATAAATTGAGGGCATAGTAACATTTAATGATACTCTGTTTTTACTCATTTTGTTTTGCAGAATGGAAATATTTTAGAAAGCCTGTAATTGAACTACCAAAAAAGTTTTCTTGTTTTTAACTTTACTTTGTAAGAAAGTCATTATTAAGAATCTTGGTTACCAAATTGTCCCATTAAGCCAACACAATGAAATGAATTTTTAATAGTATTTAAAAACATCTAGAAAACAGAAGACAGATCAGCTTACCTGTTTGAAGAAAACATGGGACAATAAACTGCTTGCAGATGGTCTGAAATTTTTTTAAAAGTTGTAAGAAAAAAAGAGCCTTGTGTTAGAATGTATTTTAGGTGTAAAAATATATTAGAAATTAGGTTTAGACCTATAAAATTCAACACTAAAAAATTGAGGCCCAATTCTTAGCTTCAGCCTTGACTACTGGGAAAAATTAATTTGAGAAATAACATTTATTGGGCACTAATTTTAAGGAAGTATTCTAGGCATTAAGAGGCTAAAAAAAGATAAGATACACCTTATTTCTGAAATACTAACACTAATATGTAGTTATGATAATTTATGCTATTATAGCAAGAACATTTTTGTACTGCTTGGAAGTTTCTAAAATGTATTAACAGAAATGCAGTAATTAATGTTCAGAAAGATGGAACTGATTTTTACAAAATAACTTGGTTAAGAAGGGATACAGCTGAGACCAGAGACCAAGTCTTCTGACTTCAGATCCAGTACTCATCCCATTTGCTCACTGCCTCTACTTGTTCTTAGCATTGATATTTTCTGGATTAGACTGTAATTTTTTGAGCAAAAGATTGATAGAGATTTAAATTTGGTGGGAAGGGAGTATCACAAAGCTTCTATAAAATATAAAACACGTAAGTTTGATGCTATTTACAAGTGGCCAATATTACCTTTTCTCAGGATCTTGCTGCAAACAGAGCTGAACCAAGCTAAAGAAGGCAGGAGAGAAAGTTTTTGAGGATGGAGTTTGCAATCTGTCACTATTTCCTGTATGAGTTCCACTGGAGACAAGTACACTTTCTCCAATCCCAGAGTCTACACCTGATCGGGAATTCTTCATTCTGGATTCTGACGGAGGGAAGATACTAACATCCAATGGGCTATAAGGAGGACCTTTCAGTTTCTGTAACAACATCTAAAAGAAAGAAAAATTTCCTTCAACCCTTTTCAGAGAAAACATTAAAACAACAATAAAGATTCTAAGAGCAAAGACGTTTAACAGAAATTATCTAGAATATAAGGGATCTTATGAAAAAAAAAAAAAAGTAGTTTGGGGCTCTTAATAGCATTTACCTGAGTCCTATGCATGTCCTGGAAAGGTACCTGCCCACTGGCCAATTCGCATGCTGTAATCCCAACACTGTAAATATCTGACTTTACATTATATCCATGTAAATCCTGTAGAACAATTAATTTGAAGTCCTTTAGTGAAAATAACTTAAAAAGTTATATAAATGTGCTTTTTTGAGAAAGGATGTGGGAATAATGGAAAAAACTCATAAGTGAGAAATCAAGATATACCTAATATGTGCTATAAACATTTTAAAATCCCTAACATAATAATTTTGACAAGAAAAGAGGAAAAAAGTCTTGCAGTAGGCCATTCACCAATCCAAATCTAAGGGCACAATTGTCCTTTAGTCAAGCTCAGAAGACACTCAAGATGCACAGACAACCCAATACGAAGGCCACACCTGACCTGTCTCAGTAGTTCTGGGCTCAGCCACGGCTGCACTGATGTGCTGAACTGTGGGAAATCATACACAGCCCTATGCCTCTGTCCGTGCTTAACCAAACTATGCAGGTGGGACAGGCCAGAGAGGGTCACTAGGCCATCACCAGAAATGAGGATATGGCTGGCTTTAATACTCCTAGAACAAAAAGAAACAATCCTAAATACTAGGAAATTGGCCAAGGAAGAATAAAAATCTGGTCAGAACAAATCCATGTATTCTCTTGGAAATTAAATACTCTTTATAAAATTATAAAATAGCACACTTATATATAAGTGTGCTTATACAAACACATATATACATATATATGTATACATACACATATGAAAAGTTGAGGGAATTAAGGAATCCTTTCAAGTATTTAATATAGCATTAGAACAAGGGAAAATACAACTGACAGCTACATTTGGAAGGGATATTTTTTTCAAACTAGGAATGGAATCAAATTATTTCACTACTTTAGGATACTGTTGAAATATACCCAAAGAGAAGTCTAAAAAGTCAAGTAATATTTGAAGCATAAAGTCAGAATTTAAATTTAAATGCAGTATTATCCAATAAAAGGCAGCCTCTCATGGTATTAACATCATTTACAAAGATGTCTTATATAAAAATTTCCTTTGTCAGATAAATTATACAAGAGCCTTGTTTTTCATCCAAAATACTGGATTTGGAAACTAACAAGTAGGATGGCCAACAGTCTGGTTAACTGTATTAAAACCTTGATTAATTAGAATACAGTATGTTAGAACTCCTCTGTTAACCAGAATGATCCTAAAAATGAATAGTAAGAACAAAGCTTTAAAGATATTGAAATGAACAGTAAAAAAACAAGCTTATTTAAAAATAATTAAAAGGGAAAAAGTCCCAGTATATCACAGAATGTTGTTTTTAACATTCAGCCAAATACTTCTGCATCTGTAGTTTAAAAATAAGAGAACTGATATTTAATATGATAGTTTTAAGGTGCTACAAAATATTTAAGAAATCAAAGGTTTAGTTCCAATTTGTACATGATATAAATATGACACAGAGCTGAAAAGCAGATAAAGAAAAACAAACAAGACACAATCAGAATCACTACCTACAGCTTATACTCTAGAGTTCCACGAGGGCAGGCGCTCCACCAGAACACTGAGCACAGCATTTGGTAAACAGGATGTGGTCTGAACATTTTTGGTGAATGAACATAAAATGTAAACAATTACTGTACCTACTGGCCCATTCCTCCCTCAATTTTCACTTACGAGTTTCCTGTCTCTCCTAACACTCAACTGCTCCTTCCTAAAAGCTCCTTAAATTATTTCTTCCACTTAAATCCTTTCATTCTATAAAATACAAGGAAGTAAATACCTGTGAATACAGCCATTTTGATGCAGATAGCTCAACCCTCTCACTGCTCCAAAGAGAATGTTTCTTATTAAAGTTTCATTCATTCCTTCAGGAAAGTAAGTCTTCAAAAGTTGACTTGCTGATCCTGAAAGAAACACCTGAAATCTTTAATTGAACATTGAAAGTGATTTTGCTTCTAGCTATGTTTTAAATGTTCTTTCAACCATAAACTCACACACACCCACACCCATTATGTTTTAGAGTCTAACCCCTAACCTATGATGCAAAGGTAATTTTCCTTTAAGAATCTTCAAAAAGACCTTTCTAATGATACTCTAGAGATTAGAGAATTAACAATTTTCAGTATTACCGAAAAAATACTGTGTGGATGTATTTATTTTTCAATCCAGAGGCAATTCACAAAAGTTGTCCTAAAAATCAAAGCTCTAGAATCCATTAATTTATTTATTCAATACACTTATTGAACACTTTGTGTGAGGGACTATATGAGCACCAAAATGAAAAATACATGATCCTGGCCTCAAGAAGTTCAAGTCCAGTGAAATGAGACAGGTACACACACAGATGTTTACCATACAGTAAAATAAGTTTACAATGAGAGAAATTGGGACAGAGATAGTGTGCATCGGTGAAGAAACATTCTGCTTGAAGACCTATAGTGGCTCTCCATTGATAGAGAGGCAGGAAACTGAAGGGAAGTGGCAGTTTGTTCAAAGGCATGGACTTTTTAGGGAAGCAGTAGTTTCACTCATGATCAGACCCATTCTGCCTTTTTCCAAAGACTAAAATTCTACATGAACCAGATACAGAAATTTATCATGAAATCTAGACTTGGCCACCAGATTTATAAATTAGAAGTAGGGACTCATAAATCTAAGATCCCATTCATCCTTATAATTGTAGCTTCCAGGCTAAACTATGAGTTATTTTATCTAAGATGAGTTTTCTTACCATAAGCCATAAACGGAGAAATAACCCAAAGCCAGCTGCCAACAGTGAAAACAGTCCAGTAAGTTGTAATATTGGGGTGCCGGAAAAAGTGGGATAGAATCACTGCTTTCTAGGATAAACACACAAGAGACAAGGCATTTAAAAACAACTTTTTCCCCCTTATGATGAAAATAACAGCAGAGGTGGCAGCTAACACTCAGCACAGCTTATTAGTACTAAGCACTGTTCTTGGGGCTGCCATCTCTTTAAATGTCACCACAACGACAGGAAGTATGTCATATGATCATTCCTATTTTACAGGAGAGAAACAGGAAATAAGAAACTTAGAAATAAGTCAGAAAGCTTGTTCAAAAGCACATAATCAATAAAAGGAGTGGAAGAGAGATTTGAACTGAGTCTAACTCCTGAGGTTGTACTTTTAATAACTATAGTATGTTCTTATTACAGAAACATTTAAAAATACATAAAACTATGAAGATAATCACTTCTAACACTAAATCACAGAGACAACCACTGTTAACATCTCACTGTACTTTTTTTTTTTTTAAAGATTTTACTTATTTATTTGAGAGAGAGAGTGAGAGAGAGATCATGAGCAGGGGGGAAGGGTAGAGGGAGAAGCAGACTCCCCACTGAGCAGGGAGCTCAATGCGGGGCTCAATCCCAGGACCCTGAGATCATGACCTGAGCCGAAGGCAGACGTTTTAACTGACAGAGCCACCCAGGCACCCCTTCACTGTAATTTCTTTCAATCTTTTTTTTTTCTGTGCAAAAACATGTGCACATGTAAATACTTTAAAAATTCGGACAATATCAAAACAAAATGCTTTCCCTCCTTATATCAAAAATGATTAGTGACAATGAAAATGGTATTACAATATTCCCGAAATGCAAATCTGTCAAAATTTATCAATTCAGAAGTTGATTTTACTTAGCTGGATGAAAAGGAAACTGCTTGTTTTTTTTCTATTTCCCTATATGACTATTTGGGATTGGACTAGGAGCATTGTAAATCTCCAGACCAGCATTTTGAATAGGATATTCATTTGAGGGAATTTATAGTAGTTACCAAAGTTTAAATATATTTGCTCTTTCATGGATCTGGCTTCCAAGTATTATTTCCAATTCTGTTATTGCATGTTTATTAGAAGAAAGAAATTTAACTTTCTCTAACAGAAAGAATGTAATTTGGGGAAAAAAAATTCTTACAGATGTAATCTCGTCAAATAGACATTAAATATATCATTTTTCTCATATTGTTACCTGTAAAGCTTTCAGGCGTTCATCAGTGCAGTTTTCTAGATTTGTAATTTTTATAGTCACCAGTGTTCCTGTAGGAGTATGACGGGCAAGATGGACAGTCGTCAAGTTGTCAAATCCTCTTCCTATAATCAGATGTAAAACTCATGTTAGCAACCAAAGAAGAGAAAAACTGATAATTTGGACATCAAAATTTAAACCTTCTGCTCTTCAAGAAAACACTGTTAAGAAAATGAAAAGATAAGCCACTAATAGAAAGCATTAATGATACTTATATCTGACAAGACTTATATCCAGCATATATAAAAAATTTTTACAACTCTATAGAATTCTTACAATTCTATGCAACCCTATACTAAATTTAAAAATATGCAGATTAAATAAGCAATCCACAAAAGATATAGGAATGTCTAATAAGCACATGAAAAAATGCTCAAGATAGAGAAATGCAAATTAAAACCGCAATGATATACCATTACATACCTATTATAATGGCTCAAATTGTGACTTGATAAACAAATTATGACAAATTCAAACAATGCAATATTATTCAACAATCCCTGAACCATTGATGTGATTTCTGTTTGTCACATAAATGGTATACTTTGTGTCTGGCTTCTTTCACTTAGCATAATGCTTTTGAGACTTTTTTTTTTAAGGTTTTGTTTATTTATTTGACAGAGACACAGCGAGAGAGGGAACACAAGCAGGGGGAGTGGGAGAGGGAGAAACAGGCTTCCCACCGAGCAGGGAGCCCGATGCAGGGCTCGATCCCATGACCCTGTGATCATGACCTGAGCCGAAGGCAGACGCTTAACGACTGAGCCACCCAGGCACCACTGCTTTTGAGACTGTTCCATGTTGTTGTTTCAGTAGTTTCTTTTTATTGCTGAGTAACAATCCATTGTATGAATATACCACAATTTATCCATTCACAAGTTGATAGATATTTGGGTTGTTTTCAGTTTTTGGTGACTATAAATCTTCCAAAACATTCTTTAAGTAGACATATGTTTTCATTTCTCTTTGGCCAATACTTACAAATGGGAGGGCTGGGTCATGCATATTTAACCTAATTTGAAAGTGGCTGAACCATTTTTATTCACACATGCAATGTATAAGAACTACAACATACTTACCAGCATTTGGTGTCATCAATTTTTTAAAATTTAAAACACCTGGAGTGGCATCTATCAATAGGCACCTAATAAATGTTAGTCCCTCCCTCTCTCCACAGTCACCAAATTATGCCATTTATCTTTGAAATGAAGTTAATCACAAATTCATCCCTTCCACTCCAGCGTCAGCATGACTGCCTTAGTTCAAGTCCTGTCCTCTGTCACTAGTCGCATGCAGTGACTTCCTCACCATGCCCTGCATTCTCAACTAAGGCATGTTCCAAAATTACTGGGGAAACAATACTTTAAAAATCTATACCTAGGTCCCACTCACCAGAAATTTTGATTCAGTAGGTCTGTGATGGGATATAGGCACCGCAATTTTTAAAGACTCAGGTGATATGGATGATCCTTCCAGTTGTAAATCACTGATCTATATCTTCCAGACTGCTGCCTGGAACTGCTGCCAGTTATCTATTGATAAAATTCAGCATTTTATCAATAGAAAGGTACTACAGTGCAGCATCTCTCCAGTCAGAAAGGTTTGCTTTCAAATCACTAGCTGTAGGGCTGTCACTTAAATTCTGAGCCTCACTATCCTCATCAGACAAATGGGAGTGGTAAAAGGCTGACATGAAAACATACACCTGAAATATTCAGCACAGTGCCTATTACTACTGTCACCATTCCACAATGGATCTCAAACACGGAGAGGATAAATTCCAAACTTGTGCCTTAAATGCTTTGAGAAATGAAGTGGGTAAGTTGTGAGGGATGACAGAGTATGAACTTCTAAATACATCATATGAAATCTTTCACAGTGTGTTACAAACTTCCCTTTCCAGATTTGTCTCCTACCACTGCCTACTCTCCCTCTGTTCCCACTTGTAGGCAAAGAGCATCTATGGGGTAGTTCCCCTCTAACCATCTTAGTCATCTACTGAAGTAATTTTTTTTAACCTTTTTTTAAATTGACACCATCTGAACGTCCTTTCTAATTTGGGGGCATTTTCCACCAGTGCTATTTAGAAATGTCAGATCCTTATCTTCTCTTGGTCTCCTTGACACTGGCATGGGAAGGTCAATGACTTAAGCTTAGCCAAATGAAGGATGGAGTTAGTGACAAACAGAAGCAGAGGCAGAACTCACTGCAGTGGGTTCCAATATCTGGGATATAAGTACTCTAACAGGAGTACACGAACTAGGCTGTTTCTATGCCATGGCCCTGACTCTGGTTCTAGTTACATAGCTTTTCTTAGTTTCTTCCAAGTCTCTCTCTCTAGCCAACAACTGTGTCAGTTAGCAATACTGTTCAAAAAATTCTTCTCTTAAGTTAATCAGGATCGTTTTCTGTTGTAACAAAAACCCTGAGTAGAACATTTAGCAAACTTTTCCTCATTCTTCAGGATCCCACTTATTTTTGTGGCCTTTACTAACTCTCAGGGTAGTTATGATGGATGGTCAGATGTTCCATCTTTTCTGTTCCCATAACAACACACCTCTACTATAGTGCCCTCTAGTACATAAACAAGACTACCTTACGAGTTCATCTTCTCAGAGGGAATATGGATTCCCCAAGTGTTTTACATGGTTTTATATCCCTAGCACCTAACATAGTATCTGTTGGTAGTGTTTAATAGATATTTCTGAATATTCACAGCAAATGTTTCACAAGTGTACGGCTATTAATAAATCTGTCTGACACAATTAACATCTAGTTTTATGCTACAGGTGACAACAGAAAAAGACCTGCCCACAAAATAATCTTTTGGTCATCAATTTCATTTCTAACGATGAAGGGTCAATTCAGGTAATTACCTATTTCCACTTGGAGTTCATAGTGAGAAACATTGGTGGAACAGATCACATCCTTGGCTCTAGTGGACGGAGGCAAGTGGGAAAAGGCTGGCGCATCAACCTACATTATTTTAAAAAGATGAAAACAAAATAAACTTTTTTGGTCCCCCATTTTAGTCCCCTACCCTAATATAAAATACTGATATTTTATTTTCAAACACAAAAGTGCTCATTAGGAAGGCACTGGAAGGTGGCTTACAACACTGTTTCAAGATCTAAAAAGAGTTTAAAATTGCTAATAAGTGGTTAATTAAAAAGCTATCAGCATGTAAAGCTATCAGCATGGGAAAAGCAGATTTACAGGTAGCAAAGAATACTTTCCTGCACTATTTCCAGTAAGCATTTTTAGGAGTTGCTAGAAACAGCTCTTAATTCTTCAGGGTATCTAATAAATACATGAAGGGAAGAAACGCATGAACCTGTGAGGAATATTCTGTACTTTTGCTCTTGCTTCAAGTGGTTGCCAGTTATATCTATTACACATATAAGTCCCTGCTCAGCTAGTGGAGATGTTAACAAATCAAGGAAAAATTTCCACATTGCAGCCTATTAAAATTGCTGAAGTTTTTCACAAGATGAAATGAATCAGAAGGAAGGTAAGAAAGAAAAACCTCAAGAGATGGGAAAATAGGGTACAGACTTAATGTGTTAATGACCATGTGCCAATATGAGGTCTCATGGGGGTGCTTTAAGATCAGAGTCTTAGGTTTGCACCAGATCCCAGTCACAGTGAAATAAGATGCACACAGAAGAAAGAAGAGGCCAATACCACTGGTGTCATATGATAACCAAGAAGACCTCCCAAAAGACAGCTGTACTCTAAAAGACACTTGGGAGATTTCAAAAGCATCAGCAGGTGGCATGAACCTTGTTACTGCCTCCAAGGTAGAGAGAAGGAAGAAAGGGATTAGAAATGACATTACTGTAGTAGTAGTTGTGCTGCTTTTTACATCCTTGATTCTACATGTTCCCCAAACTTTTAAAAGAGCAGAAAAAATATAAGCTCACAATTAAAGATGAATAAAGGTCAATACTGTTCAAGAGGGGTGAAAGACCGTAAAAAGAAATCCTACTATTACAATTGGAAATAATCCCAATGAAGAAAAGAAATCTAAGTAAATCATTTCTTCAAAACAGCTAGTTTTCAAATTACATTAGATTTAAAGAACACAAATAAGAGAGAGAAAGAAGAACATATTAACAATTTTTTAAAATTTTCAAGTGATAACCTATAAGCCTGTCAGGAAGGCTAGAGCACGCAATGAACTGAGGTTCATAGCTCACTGCTAGAGAAAAATGGAATAGGTTACCAGATGATGGATTGAAATCAGGCTAATCAACCTCTTCTTTGCTTCCATCTTCTCCATTAGGGAAAAGGAGGCACCTGGCTGGCTCATTTGGTAGAGCATACAACTCTTAATCTCAGGGTTGTGAGCTTAAGCCCCACGTTGGGCATGGAGCCTATTTAAAAAAAAAATAGACTTTTTCTGTCTATTTCCCTATGTTAGAAAAGTCAGCTACATCTGCTTTAAAAGTAGTGGCCTTCTGAAGAAGAGCTTCTGTAGTACCATGCACTACACCAGAACCAAGTGCTTCAGGGGTGTCTCCTATGTGTGTTGTATGTGCCCTGTTGTGGGTTTTTTTTTTTTTTAAATAGGCTCCATGCCAAACGTGGGGCTTAAGCTCACAACCCTGAGATTAAGAGTTGTATGCTCTACCAAATGAGCCAGCCAGGTGCCCCAGGAAATAGTTTTCTTTAAAATAGAAAGGGTGGGGCACCTGTGTGGCTCAGCTGGTTGGGCATCTGACTCTTGGTTTTGGCTCAGGTCATGATCTTAGGGTCGTGGGATCAAGCCCCGTGTTGGGCTCTGTGTTCAGCGCAGAGTCTACTTGGGATTCTTTTCCTCTTCCTCTCCCTCTGCCCCTCCCCACACTTGCACATGGGCACATGCTCTCTCTCAAATAAAATCTTTAAAAATAAAATGAAACAAAATAGAAGGGGCACATATATTGTAAATATGTAGCTGAAGTCCAAAACAAAGTATTTTAAAAAGGTTCAAAGTTACAGGCCAAAGACAATTATATCTAGAATATTATATCTAGAATATTAAGTTTGCAGATGTAGTAGAACTGAGAAGAGAAACCAGAATGAAAATAGTCAAATACTGACCCAATTTTCAAAATTGCCCGGCCCCCACATTCTCCTGCAGACCTGCCCTCAGCAGAAGTCCATCCAAGGCAAGTCACAGAATGGCATTGTGCAAGCAGTCTAGACAGTTGCCAGTACCACTCCACAGTGACTCTTGCCATAGGGAGAAGGGAATATAGCCATATACACCAATATGACTCTGACCCCAGCAGTGGCTGGGGGCAAACATCTGGTCTGACTATAGGTGGCCCCCCCCACCAATAAAAGCTTCTCAGGAGACAATACAGGGAGAGCACACTGCAGTTGGGTATGACCCTAGCACTGGCAAATGTCTAGTCTGACCCACCATAAGCCCAAGGCAGCCCCAAACTGGCTATTCACAACACAGGGACCGAAAGCTGCCAACAATCGTCAAAGAGAACCACTGCAGATCACTGGACTAAAGGCAAACACTGCTCAGCCACAACAGGGCACATACAACACACATAGGAGACACCCCTGAAGCACTTGGTTCTGGTGTAGTGCATGGTACTACAGAAGCTCTTCTTCAGAAGGCCACTACTTTTAAAGCAGATGTAGCTGACTTTTCTAACATAGGGAAATAGACAGAAAAAGTTAGACAAAATGAGGAGACACAGAAATATGTCTCAAATGAAAAAAAGGACAAAATCACAGCAAAAGAGCTAAACAAAACAGAGATAATATGCCTGATAGAGAATTTAAAGTAATGGTCATAAAGATACTCACTGGATTTGAGAAAAGAGTGGAGGATCTCAGTGAGACCCTCAACAAAGACATAGAAAATATAAACAAGAACTAAGCAGAAATGAAGAATACAATAACTCAAAAATATACTAGAGGTAATAAATAGTAGACTAGAAGAAGCAGAAGACTGGATCAGTGACCTATAAGAGTAATAAAAAAGCCATCAAGCTGAACAGCAAAAAGATGAGAACAGGTTAAGGGAACTCAGCAACACCATCAAGCCCAGTAACATTTGCATTATGGGGATCCCAGAAAGAGAAGAAAAAGGAAGCAGAAATTTTATTTGAAGAAATAATAGCTGAAAACATCCTGAATCTGGGGAAGGAAACAGAAATCCAGATCCAGCAGGCACAGAGAGCCCCCAACGAAATCAATCCAAGGAGGTTCACACCAAAGACATATAATTATTAAAATGGCATAAGGTAGTGATAAAAAGAGAATTTTAGGGTGGGGGATGGGTTAGCCTGGTGATGGGTATTAAAGAGGGCACGTTCTGCCTGGAGCACTAGGTGTTATGCACAAACAATGAATCATGGAACACTACATCCAAAACTAATGATGTAATGTATGGTGATTAACATAACAATAAAAAATAAAAAAAGAGAATTTTATTTTTTAAGATTTTATTTACTCATCAGAGGGAGAGAGAGCACAAGCAAGGGAAGCGTCAGGCAGAGGGGGAGGGAGAAGCTGGCTCCCCGCTGAGCAAGGAGCCTGATGTGGGACTCGATCCCACGACCCTGGGATCATGACCAAAGCCAAAGGCAGATGCCCAACTGAATGAGCCACCAAGGCATCCCCCAAAAAAGAGAATTTTAAAAGCAGCAAGAAAACAGTTACATACAAGAGAAACTTGGGGCACCTGGGTGGTTCAGTCAGTTAAGCATCTGCCTTCAACACAGGTCATGATCCCGGAGGCCCGGCATGGAGCCCCGCGTTGGGCTCTCCTCTCAGTGGGGAGTGCTTTTCCCTCTGCCCCTTCCCCGACTTGTACAATCTCTCTCTCTCTCTCTCTCTCTAATAAGTAAAATCTTTAAACAGAAACAGAAAGAGAGAGAAACTCCATAAGACCATGAACTGATTTTTCAGCAGAAACTTTGCAATCCAGAAGAAAGTGGCACATATCCTAAGTGCTGAAGGAAAAAACCTGCAACCAAGAATACTCTATCCAGCAAGGCTATCATTCAGAATAGAATAAAGAGTTTCCCAAACAAAATTTAAAGGAATTCATCAACACTAAACCTGTCTTACCAGAAATGTTAAAGGGGATTCTTTGAGTAGAAAGGAAAGGCCATAAGCCAGAGTTTAAAAAGTAGGAAGCACAAAAGCAGTAAAATTAAGTATATCTATAAAAATCAGTCAAGGGATTCACAAAATAAAAATATGTAAATTATGAGACGATATACATAAAAGGTGGAGGAAGGAGGAGAGTAAAACTTTAGTGCTTTTAGAAGGGTTCAAATTTAAGCAACCATCAACTTAATATAAACTGCTATATGCATAAGATGTTATATATAAACCTAACAGTAATGACAATTCAAAAACCTGTAATAAATATGCAGAAAGTAAACAAAGGAATCCAAGCATAGAAAAAAAGCCATCAAACCATGAGAGAAGAGAGCAAGAGAAGAAAGGAACAGAGAACTACAAAATCAACCACGAAACAACAAAATGGCAATAAGTGCATACCTATCAGTAATTACTTTGAATGTAAATGGACTAAATGGTACTATCAAAAGACACAGGGTGGACCAGAGAGTTTTGCAGGGTCTCAGTTCTGGTAGAGGTCGTGACAGGTCTCTGTCTTGCAGACCAGGGCACACCTAGTTAGAACTCACCACATTCAGGTCAAGGACCAAACACTGCCCACAGCAGACAAGAAGAGCCTCTACAGAAGACTGGCCTGAAATACAGAGCAGCCAGAACACAACAGCAGAGTGCAGGCAGCACACACCTGAGATACTCCCAGAAGCACCAGGCCTGGGCACTACATGACCTCTCCTTCATATGGCCATTACTTTTAGAAGCAGGAGACATAACTGGCTTTTCTAACACACATAAGCAGGCAGAGACTTAGACAAAATGAGAAGACAGAGGAATTAGTCTCAAATGAAAGAACAAGATAAGGCCATGGCCAGAGATCTAAGCAAAACTAATACAAGTAACATGCCTGATGGAGAATTTAAAGCAATTCTCATTCATAAGGATACTCACTAGGCTTGAGGAGAGTGGAAGACATGAGTGAGACCCTTACCACAGAGATAAAAGAGTTTTAAAAAAAGAATCAATCAGAGATAAAGAGTGCAATAAACGAGATTAGAAACATGCTTGCTGCAATGAACATCAGGCTGGAAGATGCAGAGGAACAAATTAATGACATAAAAGACAAAGTAATGGAAAGCAATTAAGGTAGATGAGAGAGAGAGAATTATGCAACACAAGAACAGACTTAGGGAACTCAGTGACATTCATATTATAGGAATCCCAAAAGAAGAGAGAAATGGGGGCAGAAAATTTATTTGAAGAAGTAAAGTTGAAAATGTCCCTAATCTGGGGAAGGAAACAGACATCCAGATCCAGGAAGCACAGAGAACTCCTATCAAAATCAACAAAAAACAGCCAACTCCAAGACATACTGTAATTAAATTTACAAAATACAGTGATAAAGAAAAGCAGCAAGACCAAAGAAGTCAGTAACTCACAAGAGAAAACCCATAAAGCTAGCCGATTTTTCCACAGAAACTTTGCAAGCCAGAAGGAGTGGCAGGACATATTCAAAGTGCTAAATAGGAAAAATCTGCAGCCAAGATATTCCATCCAGCAAGGCTATCATTCAGAATAGAAGAAGGGAGTTTCCCAGACAAAAACTAAAGTTTGGGACCACTAAACCAGCCCTGCAAGAAGTATTAAAGGGGACTTTTTGAGTGGAAAGAAGAGACCAAGAGTGACAATATAAAGGTAGGAAACACAAAAGCAGTAAAAATGAATATTTCTGTAAAAAATCAGTCAAGGAGCCCACACAAAAAAGATATAAAATAACACATACCTAAAATATGGAGAGGAAAGAAAAAAAGAATGGGTTCAAACTTAAATGACCATCAACTTAATATAGACAGCTATATGCCAAAGAATTATAAATAAACCTAATGGTAACCATATATCAAAACCACTAATAAACATGCAAAGAATAAAGAGAAAGAAATCCAAATATATCACTACAGAAAATCAACAAACACAAAAGAGAAAAAGACAAGAAAGGATCAGAGAAAAGCTCCAGAAACAACCACAAAACAAGTAATAAAATTCCAATAAATTCATACCTATCAATAATTATTTTGACTGTAAATGGACTAAACATTCCAATCAAAAGACACTGGGTGTCAAAATAGACCAAAATACAAGACCCATCTGTATGCTGCCTACAAAAGACTAACATTAGACCTAAAGTCACCTGCCGAATGAAAGTGATGGGATGGGGCGCCTGGGTGGCTCAGTTGGTTAAGCAACTGCCTTTGGCTCAGGTCATGATCCTGGAGTCCCGGGATCAAGTCCCACATCGGGCTCCCTGCTCAGCAGGGAGTCTGCTTCTCCCTCTGACCCTCTTCCCTCTCATGCTGTCTCTCATTCTCTCTCTCTCAAATAAATAAATAAAATCTTTAAAAAAAAAAAAAAGAAAAGTGATGGGATGGAGAAACAATTATCATGCAAATGAATGTCAAAAGAAAGCCAGAGTAGCAATACTTGTATCAGACACACTAGACTTTAAAACAAAAACTGTAAGAGACAAAGAAGAATACTACATAATAAAAATAAAGGGGGCTACTCCAACAAGAAGATATAACAATTGTAAATATTTATGCAAACAACAGGGAGCACCCAAATACATAAAACAGTTAATAATACAAAGGAATTAACTAACAGTAATACAATAATAGTAGAGAACTTTAACACCCCACTTACATCAATGGACAGATCATCTAAACAGAAAAGCAACAAGGAAACAGTGGCTTTAGATGACACACTGGCCAGCTGGACTGAACAGATATATTCAAAACATTCCATCCTCAGAATGCAGAATATGCATTCTTTTCAAGTGCACATGAAACATTCTCCAGAATAGATCACGTATTAGGCCACAAAACAGGCTTCTACACATACAAGAAGATCAAAGTCACACCACTGACCTTTTCTAACCACAACACTATGAAACTACAAGTCAAGCACAAGAAAGTATCTGGAAAGAACACAAATACATGGAGATTAATTTAACATGCTACTAAACAATGAGTGGATCAATAAGGAAATCAAAGAGGAAATAAAAAAATACATGGAGACAAATGAAAATGACAACATACTGGGTCAAAAATCTTGGGGATGCAGCAACAGCAGTCTAAGAGGGAAGTTTATGGCAATACAAGCCGACCTCAAGAAGCAAGAAAAATCTCAAATAACCTAACCTTACACCTAAAGGAGCTAGAAATAGAAGAACAAACAAAACCCAAATCCAGCAGAAGGAAGGAAATAATAAAGATTAGAGCAGAAATAATTCTATAGAAACTAAAAAAATAATAGAACAGATCAGCAAAACCAGGAGCTGGTTCTTTGAAAAGTCAACAAAATTGATAAACCTCTAGCCAGATTTATCAAAAAGAGAAAGGACCCAAATAAAAAAATCACAAATGAGAGAGAAGAAATGATAACCAACACCAAGGAAATACAACTAGAGTAAATATGAAAAACTACATGCCAAAAAACTGAACAACCTGTAAGAAATGGATAAATTTCTAGAAACATATAACCTACCAAAACAAAACCAGGAAGAAATATAAAATTTGAACAGACCAATTACCAGCAAAGAAATTACCAAAAAACTCTCAACAAACAAAAGTCTAGGGCCAGATGGCTTCACAAATGAATTCTACCAAACATTTAAAGAAGAGTTAGTGACTACTCTTAAATTATCCCCCCCAAAAAGAAACATTTGACAAAGTACAAAATCCTTTCATGATAAAAAATCCTCAACAAAGTAGGTGTAGAGGAAACATACCTCAACATAACAAAGGCCATAATAAAGACTCATTGCTAATATCATCCTCAATGGGGAAAAACTGAGAGATTTTCCTGTGTGGTCAGGAACAAGATAGGGATGTCCACTCTCAGCACTTTTATTCATCACAGTACTAGAAGTCCTAGCCACAGCAATTAGACAAGATAAAAGAAATAAAAGGCATCCAAATCAGTAAGAAAGAAATAAAACTTTCACTATTTCAGATGACATGATATATATAGGAAAGCCAAAAGACTCCACCAAAAAACTGGTAGAACTGATAAATGAAATCATTAAAGTTGCAGGGATATAAAATCAACATACAGAAATCTGTTGCATTTCTATACACCAATAATAAGGCCACAGTCCCATTTACAATTGCACCAAAAACAGTAAGATACCTAGGAATAAATCTAACCAAAGAGGTGAAAGACCTGTACTCTGAAAACTATAAAATACTGATGAAAGAAATTGAAGATGACACAAAGAAATGGAAAGACATTGCATGATTATGGATTGGAAGAACAAATATTGTTAAAATTTCTGTACTATCCAAAGCAATCTATACATTTAATGCAATCCCTATCAAAATATCAACAGCATTTTTCACAAAACTAGAACAATCCTCAAATTTGTATGGAACCATAAAAGATCCCAAATAGCCAAAGCAATCTTGATAAAGAAAAGCAAAGCTGGAGGCATCACAATTCTGGACTTCAAGTTATATTACAAAGCTGTAGTGATCAAAAGAGTATGGTACTGGCACAAAAACAGACACACAGAATAACAGAATAGAAAACCCAGAAATGAACCCACAAATATACAGTCAATTAATCTGTGACAAAGCAGGAAAGAACATCCAAAGAGAAAAATACTGTCTCTTCAACAAATGGTGCTGGGAAAACCAGACAACAGCATACAAAAGAATGAAACGGAATGACTTTCTTACACCATACACAAAAATAAATTCAAAACGAATGAAAGACCTAAATGTGAGACCTGAAGCCATAAAAATCCTAGAAAAGAACACACACAGTAACTTCTCGGACATTGTCCATAACAACTTCTTTCTAGATATGTTTCCTGAGCAAGGGAAACAAAAGCAAAAATACACTATTGGGACTACATCAAAATAAAAAGCTTCTGTACAGTGAAGGAAACAATCAACAAAATTAAAAGGCAATTTAAAGGAATGGGAGAAGATATTTGCAAATGACATATCTGATAAAGGGTTAGTATCCAAGATACGTAAAGAATTTATACAACCTAACACCCAAAAAACAAATAACCTCATTTTAAGATGGGCAGAAGACGTGAACAGACATTTTTCTAAAGAAAATAGATGACCAACACACAATTGAAAAGATGTTCGTCATTAATCATAAGAGAAATGCCCAATCAAAACTACAATGAGGCTTCACCTCACACCTGTCAGAATGGCTAAAATCAACACAAGAAACAACAGGTGTTGGGGAGGATGTGGAGAAAAAGGAACACTTGTTCACTCTTGGTGGGAATGCAAACTGGTGCAGCCACTCTGGAAAACAGTACGGAGGTTTTTTCAAAAAGTTAAAAATAGAACTACCCTATGACCCAGCAATTGCACTATTAGGTATTTACCCAAAGGATACAAAAATACTAATTCAAAGGGATACATGCACCACAATGTTTATAGCAGCATTATCAACAATAGCCAAATTATGGAAACAGCTCAAGTGTCCATCAACTGATGAATGGATATAGAAGATGGTGGTGTACACACACACACACAATGGAATGTTACCTCAGCCATAAAAAAGAATGAAATCTTGACATTTGCAGTGAATATGGATGGAGCTAGAGAGTATTATGCTAATAAGTTAGTCAGAGAAAGATAAATACCGTATGATTTCACTCATACGCGGAATTTAAGAAACAAAACAAGCAAAGGGAAAAAAAGACAGAGAGAGGCAAATCAAGAAACAGACTCTTAACTATAGAGAATACACTGATGGTTACCAGAAGGGAGGTGGGTGGGACGATGGCTTTAATAGGTAATGGGGATTAAGGAGTGTACTAGTTGTGATGAGCACTGGGTAATGTCTGGAGTTGTTGAATCACTATATTGTACACCTGAAACTAATATTACACTATGTGTTAACTAACGTGAATTTAAATAAAAACTTAAAAAAAAAGAAATAGTGACTGAATGGATAAAAAAGCAAGACCCATCTATATGCTTCCCATAAGAGACTCATTTCAGAACTAAAGACACATGCATATTGAAAGTGAAGGGATGGGAAAATATCATGCAAAAAGAAGTGAAAAGAAACCTAGTGTAGCAATACTTATATTAAACAAAATAGACTTTAAAACAAAAAGTGTAACAAGAGACAAAAGGACACTACATAATAATAAAGGAAACAATCCAACATGAAGATATATAATTGTAAATATTTATGCACCCAAACGGGGAACACTTAAATACATAAGGCAACTATTAACAGACACAAAGGGAAAAAAAATCAACAGTACTACAATACAATAATAGTAGAGAACTTTAACACTGCACTTTCTTCAATACATAGATGATCCAAACAGAAAATCAACATGAAAAGAGTGACTTTTTTAAATTTTGCTTTAAGAGAAGGAGAAAGAGAGTGGAGAGTGGGGAGAGACAGAGGGAAAGGGAGAGAGAGAATTTTTTTTTTAAGATTTTATTTATTTATTTGACAGAGAGAGACACAGTGAGAGAAGGAACACAAGCAGGGGGAGTGGGAGAGGGAGAAGCAGGCTTCCCACTGAGCAGGGAGCCTGATGCCGGGCTCCATCTCAGGACCCTGGGATCATGACCTGAGCCAAAGGCAGATGCTTAATGACTGAGCCACCCAGGCACCCCGGGAGAGAGAGAATTTTAAGCAGGCTCTATACCCAGCATGGAACCCAACACAGGCTCTGAGATGATGACCTGACATCATGACCTAAGCTGAAATCAAGAGTTGGACGCTTAACTGACCGAGCCACCCAGTTGCCCCAAGAGTGACTTTGAATGACACAATGGACCAGATGTTTCTAAGAGATATATTCAGATCATTCCATCCTAACATAGAATACACATTCTTTTCAAGTGCACGTGGAACATTCTCCAAAATACAGCATGTTAGGCCACAAAACATGCCTCAACAAATTCAAAAAGACTGAAATCAGATCATGCATCTTTCCGACCACAACGCTATGAAACTAGAAATCAACCACAAGAAAAAAAACTGGAAAGAACCAAATACATGGAGGTTAATTAACATGCTACTAAGCAATGGATGAGTCAACAAAGAAATCATAGAGGAAATGAAAATATACATGGAGACAAATGAAAATGAAAATACAATGGTCCAAAATCTTTGGGATGTAGCAAAAGCTGCTCTAAGAGGAAAGAATACAGCAATACAGGCCAACCTCAAGCAGCAAGAAAAATCTCCAATAAACAACCTAACCTTACACCTAGAGGAGCTATAAAAAGAACACACAAAACCCAAAGCTAGTAAAAGGAAGGAAATAATAAATATTAGAGGAGAAATAAATTAATTAGAAACTAAAGAAATAGAACAGATCAATGAAACCAGGGACTGGTTCTTTGAAAAGATCAACAAAATAGATAAAGCTTTAGCCAGGTTCAAAAGAAAAAAGAGAAATACCAACCAAAACCACAGAAATACAATAAGAGGATATTATGAAAAATTATATACTAACAAATCGAACCTAGAAGAAATGGATAAATTCCTCAAATCAATTACCAAAATTTAATCAGGAAGAAATAGAAAATTTGAACTGACCAATTACCAGCAATAAAATTTAATCAGTAATCAAAAAAACTCCCAACAAACAGAAGGCCAAGACCAGAAGGCTTCACAGGTGAATTTTACCAAACATTTAAAGAAGAGTTCATACTGGGGCACCTGGGTGGCTCAGTCGTTAAGCATCTGCCTTTGGCTCAGGTCATGATCCCAGGGTCCTGGGATTGAGCCCGGCATTGGGCTCCCTGCTTGGCAGGAAGCCTGCTTCTCCCTCTCCCACTCCCTCTGCTTGTGTTCTCTCTCTCACTGTGTCTCTCTCTGTCAAATAAATAAAATCTTAAAAAAAAAAAAGAGTTAATACTTATTCTCTCAAACTATTTAAAAAAAAAAAAAAGAGCAAGGAAAGCTTCCAAATTCATTCTATGAGGCCAGCATTACCCTGATACCAAAACCAGATAAAGACACCACAAAAAAAAGAGAACTGTAGGCCAGGATCTCTGATGATCTTTGGATGTAAGATGCAAAAAATCAACAAAATATCAGCAAATGGAATCCAACAATACCTTAAAAAAAATCATTCACTCGATCAAGTGGGATTTATTCCTGGGATGCAAGAGTTGCTCAGTATTCACAAATCAATCATGTGATACATTCCATCAATAAGAACAAGGATAAAAACCATATGATCACTTCAAAAGATGCAGAAAAGCATTTGACAAGTACAACATCCATTCATGATAAAAACTCTCAACAAAGTAGTTTTAGAGAAACACCTCAACATAATAAAAGCCATATGTTAAGAATCCACACCTAACATCATACTCAACGGTGACAGACTGGGAGTTTTTCCTATAAGATCAGGAGCAATATAAGGATGTCCACTTCCACCACTTTTATTCAACATAGTACCGAAGTCCTAGCCACAGCAATCAGACGACAAAAAGAAATAAAAGGTATTCAGGGGTGCCTGGGTGGCCTCAGTCCGTTAAGTGTCTGCCTTCGGCTCAGGTCATGATCCCAGGGTACTGGGATCAAGCCCTGCATCAGGCTTCTGGCTCAGCAGGGAGTCTGCTTCTCCCTCTGCTCCCCCTGCTTGTGCTCCCTCTCTGTCAAAATCTTAAAAAAAAAAAAAAAAAAAAAAGAAAAGGTATCCAAATTGGTAAGGAAAAAGATAAACTTTCACTATTTGCAGATGACATGATACTACATATAGAAAATGCCACAGACCACCAAAAAACTACTAGAACTGGTAAAAAAATTTAAAAAACTCAGAGAATACAAAACCAATACAGAGAAATCTGCTGCATTTCTATACACTAATAACATAGCAGAAACAGAAATTTAAAAAACACCATAAACAATTGCACCAAAAAGAACCAAACACCTAGAAATAAAGAGGTGAAAGACCCATACTCAGAAAACTATAAAACACCGATGAGAGAAATTGAAGATGATACAAACAAATGGAAACATATTCCATGTTCATGGACAGGGAGAACCAATATTGTTAAAATGTCCATACTACTAAAAGGAATCTACAGATTTAATGCAATTCCTATCAAAATTCTAATAGCATTTTTCATAGAAGTAGAATATCCTAAAATCTGTATGGAAACACAAAAGATCTCAAATAGTCAAAGTAATCTTGAAAAAGAAAAACAAAACTGGAAGTATCACAGTTTCAGATATCCAGATACACTACAAAGCTGTAGTAATCAAAACAATATGGTACTAGTATAAAAACAGATACATAGGTCAATGAAACAGAATAGAGAGCCTAGAAATAAAGTCATAATTATATGGTCAATCTATGAGAAAAGAGGCAAGCGTATGTAGTGGGAAAAAGACAGTCTCTTCAACAGTGTTGGGAAATTGGACAGCTACATGCAAAAGAATGAAACTGGACCACTTTCTCATACCATACACAAAAACAAACTCAAAATGGATTAAGGACTTAAACATAAGACCTGAAACCAAAAAAATCCTAGAAGGGAGCACAGGTAGTAATTTCTCTGGCATCAGCCATAGCAACATTTTTCTACATATGTCTCCAGAGGCAAGGGAAACAAACAAAACAATAAATTATTGAGACTACATCCAAATAAAAAGCTTCTGCATGGCAAAGGTAATAATCAACAAAACAAAAAGCAACCTACCGAATGGGAAAATATATTTGCAAAAGATGTATCTGTTAAGGGGCTAATATCCAAAAATATAAAGAACTTATACAACTCAACACCCAAAAAACAAATTATCCAATTAAAAAATGGGCAGAAGACATGAACAGACATTTCTCCAAAGAAGACATAAGATGGGCAACAGACACATGAAAAGATGCTCAACATCACTAATCATCAGGGAACTGCAAGTCAAAACCACAGTAAGATATCACCTCATTATCTGTCAGAATGGCTAAAATCAAAAACACAAGAAATGACAAGTGTTGACAAGGTTGTGGAGAAAAAGAAACCCTCTTGCACTCTTGGTAGGAATGCAAACTGTACAGCCACTGTGGAAAACAGTATGGAGCTTCCTCAAAAAATTAACAAAGAATTACCATATGATCCAATAATTCCACTACTGGGTATTTACCCAAGAGTATGAAAACACTAATTTGAAAAGATATATGCACCCCTATGTTTATTGCAGCATTATTTGCAAGCGCCAAAATATGGAAGCAACCCAAGTGTCCATTGACAGATGAATGGATAAAGAAGATGTGGTATGTATACCCAATACAATATTATCCAGTCATAAGAAATAATGAAATCCTGCCATTTGCAACATTGATGGACCTGGAGGGAATGATGCTAAGTGAAATAAGTCAGAGAAGGATTAATACCATATTATTTCACTCATATGTGGAATATAAGAAAGAAATGAACAAAGAAGAAGAGACAAACAAAAAAACCAAACTTAAATATAGAGAACAAATTGGTGTTTACCAGAGGGGCAGTGGGTAGGGGGTGTGGATGGGTGAAATATGTAAAGGGGATTAGAAGCACACTTATCATGATGAACAATGAGTAATGTATAGAATTGCTGAATCACTACACCACACACCTGAAACTAATATAACACTTTATTTTAAATAGACTAGAATTTAAAAAAACTCATGGCACACTCCTTGTTCTTGTTAAACTTTTTATTAGCCCTAAAAATTCAGAAGACCTGCTTAATGAATAATCTGCAAAAGTAATCATTAAAACATCAATAAAATACTTAGAAATTAAACCAACCCAAGGAAGTGAAAGAGTTGTACAATGAAAACTATAAAACATTGCTAACAGAAATTTAGGAAGACATAAATAAAAGGAGACACATTTCATGTTCATTGACTGGAAGACTTAATACTGTTAAAAGCTCAAAAGACATTGAGTAATTCAAATAATCTTGAAAAACAACAAAATTGGAGGCCTCACTCTTCCTGATTTTGAAACCTATTACAAAGCAATTGTAATCAAACAACATGGCACCAAAATAAAGACAGAAATATAGACCAATGGAAGAGAATAGAGAGCCCAGAAATAAACTGTCACATATATGGTCAAATGGCATTTGACAAGGGTGTCAAGACCATTCAATATGGGCGCCTAGGTGGCTCAGTCGTTAAGCATCTGCCTTCTGCTCAGGTCATGATCCCAGGGTCCTAGGATCGAGCCCCACATCGGGCTCCCTGCTCAGCAGGAAGCCTGCTTCTCCCTCTCCTACTCCCCCTGTTTGTGTTCCCTCTCCCACTGTGCCTCTCTCCAAATAAATAAAATTTAAAAAAAAAGACCATTCAATAAAGGACAGTATATTCAGCAAATGGTGCTAGGAAAAGTGTATATCCACATGCAAAAGAATGAAGTTGGACTCTGATCAAACACCATATACAAAAATTAACTCAAAATGTATCGAGGGCCTAAATTTAATACCTAAAACAATAAAACTCTTGGAAGAAAAAATAGGGCAAAAGCTTTATGACATTGGATTTAGAGAGGATTTCTCAGATATGAAAGCAAAAGTATAAGAAACAAAAGAAAAAGAAAGTAGACTTCATGTAAATTTTTAAATTTTGTGCATCAAAAAATACTACCAACAAAGTTAAAAGGCAACCCACAGAATGGGAGAAACATTTGTAAATATCTGGTAAGGTGTTAATATCCAGAAAATATACAGAACTCTTAAAACTCAACAACAAAAAAAGCAAACAACCCCAATTAAAAAAAGGGCAAAGGACTTGAATAGACATTTCTCCACAGAAGATATACAGGTGGCCAATAAGCACATGAAAAGATGCCCAACATCACTAGTCATTAGGGAAATGTAAATCAAAATTACAGTATCACCTCACACCCATTAGGTTGGCTGGTATCAAAAAACAGAAAATAGAGAGGTGTTGGCTAGGATGTAGAGAAACTGGAATTCTTGTGCACTCTTGGTGGGAATACAAAATGGTAGAGCCAGTGTAGAAACAGTATGGTGGTTTTCCCCAAAATTAAAATATAATTACCATATGATGCAGTAATTCCATTTCTGGGTACACCCAAAGAAATGAAATCAAGTCTTGAGATATTTGCACACCTAAGTTCATAGCAGCATTATTCACAATAGCCACAAAGTGAAAGCAACCCAAGTGTCCATCAACAGATGAATGGATAAGCAAAACGTGGTATATACATATGATGGAACATTTTCAGCCTTAAAAAATAAGGAAATTCTGTGGGGCGCCTGGGTGGCTCAGTCGGTTAAGCATCTGCCTTCACCTCAGGTCATGATCCCAGGGTACTGGAATGCAGCCCCATGTTGGGCTCCCTGCTCAGCAGGGAATCTGCTTCTCCCTCTCCTTCTGCCCCTACCCACACGTGTGCACTCTCTCTCAAATAAATAAAATCTTTAAAAAAAAAAAAAAGGAAATTCTGCAAAATGCTACAACACAAATGGACCTGAACATTAAGTGAAATATAACTCAGTCACAAAAAAGACAAATACAGTATGATTCCACTTATATGAGGTACTTAAGAGTAGTCAAAAATCATAGAAAGTAGAATGGTGGTTGACAGAGGCTAGGGAGGGAGGGAGAATGGGGAGTTATTGTTTAATGGATACACAGTTTCACTTTTACAAGATGAAAAGAGTTACAGAGATGGATGGTGGTAACAGCTGCACAACACTATGAATGTATTTGATGCCACTGAAATGTACACTTAAAAATGGCTAAGATGGTAAATTTTATGTATATTTTAACAGAAGGCCAAACAAAACAAAACAAAACAGAAAAACACACACACAGCAGCACGTGTGCAAGTTTCCTGAAGTTTAAGACCTCTCTCTTGGTAATAGCAAGGAGACAACAACAGACACTTTACCTCAATCTGAAGGGTAATACTTGAATGAAAACTAGGATTGAATAATATATTCTATTACACAAAAGGGCAGAAGACTAAAAAACTTTAGAATATTAGAGTAAGTAGTAAAATGAGAAAAATGAAGACAACTGAATAGAGGATCAAGATAAACTTATCAACAGGAAAAACTGGGATTACCTTATTTTGTAGGAAACAAGGCATTTGCAAGGCAGGTTCTGTTTTGTAGTAAGAATTGAAGAATAAAGTAAGGATTAAGAAAGGGAGGACCCCAGAGAAATATTTATTCCCAAGCATGTTTTTCAAAATATTACTTAATATATCAGGCATTGCCCAGGGGAAATACAGATGAAAAAGGCAGGACGCCTATTTTATGGGAATCATGTTATAGTTAGAGAGACACGTATATCAATCACTGTGAAGTAATATAATAAATACCATTTTCTGGGAATGTCTAAGATTTGTAGGAGCATAATGGAACAAAAAATACAAGAGGAAAGGCTTCAGATATGCGATATTTGAGCCAACTTTTCACAAATGAGGAAGGATTTGGGAGGCAGAAAAAGGGTATTTCAATCACAAAAAAAGAATATATGCTAAGACTCAGTAGCAAGAAATGAAACTCAAAAATTAGACCTATTCTACACCATTAAGAGTCCTTATACTATGCTAATAAGTTTCAGCTTTAATCCCATAGGCTGCAGGAAACCAAAGAAAGTTTTAAAGCTGGAAAGTAACACAAACAGGCCTGTACTGGTAACAAGGTTGAATTCTGATCTGAGTGTGAGAGGACGTTTACCTAGGAAACCAGAGGCAATGTGTCTACCTGCAATTGTCCAGGCAAGAAATGATGAGATCTGGGTAGTAGCGGTGATGAGGTGAAGGAGGTATGCACCCAATGGCATTTCAGAGACAGAGACAAAAGACTTGGTGTATAACTAGATATGGGGGGGTAGAGGCAACTGTCAGGATAACTTCAAAGTTTCTATTTAGGGTGACTTAGTAGATGGGTTTTCATTAGCCAAAGAAAAGAATACAAGGGGTCAGAGAAGTTTGACAGATTAAGGTTTTACTCAAACTGCATAGAAATGCCTTTGAAAAGTCTAATTGGAGGCATTCTATAGACACTTCCGGTGCCCAGGAAAGAGTGTGGGGTTATAGGTAAAAATCTGAGAATCACCAGTCCTGCTTGATGCCAGAGTCCCCTCATGACCTGAAGGAAAACCTGAGGTAGCTACAGGACAGTCTGATATTTGAGCAACTGAAACCTAGGAACAGGTGCTGCTTAGGGGAGTGCCTATTTAGGCAGAAGAGGTCAACTGTAGACTTCTGGAGAATAACAGAAATAGAGGAAAAAGAAACAGTAAAAGATACTGTAAAGAAAAAGAGATATGGAAGAACCAGGAATTACATTCTGTACTATGATACTACAGAAAGCAGAGGAGGAATATTAATTGTACTTAACCATTTTCTTACCAAGTGTTGATGGATACTGGTTTCAGACTGTTTTTCAGGTCTGAGTGATTCAACTTGGGTTCGTGAAGTGCAGAAACAATCCTGGGAATTCAGAAATGCATTAAGTTAAAAAATAAGTCACAAGATAAGTATGTGGATACAAAGGTCTGGTGACTGTGGTGAGGAACAGAGAAAGGGCAGCCTGCAGAACCATGGAATTGGCAGGATTCATAGCATGGAGGTTCTCAGTATGGGAAAGAAAGGAGAAGCAGCTGGGTATGAAGAAGACAAACTTCATATCTGGTAGAATTTACTTGGTGCTATCTCTGATCCTTATCCTATCCTCTGGAAGTCATAATATCAATTCACTTTCACTGCTGGTGTTAATTTTTAACCCTTTCATCATCTTTGCAGTTTTGTTTTGAATATTTAGCTAAAGATTATTCTGCTGTACTCATTATAAACAATTTTATTTTAATCCTCAGATTCTTTGTTTCCTAAATGTAGGAACCATGTTTATCCACATTAAATTACACAATGAGTGTATCTGGAACCAATTTTGTTTCTTAAGGTGATAAACATCTTACTTCAACTGGAAAGCAAATTAAAAGTAGGAGTCTTGGGGTGCCTGGGTGGCTCAGTCGATTAAGCGTCTGCCTTTGGCTCAGCTCATGATCCCAGGATCTTGCTCTCTCTCTCACTCCCTCTCTCTCTCAAATAAATAAAATCTTTAGAAAAAAAGGTAGGAGACTTAGTTCCATTATCACAATTTACATTTTCCTACATTTTAACCCATGGTCCTATTATCACATACTGCCAATAAAGAAATGTAATACCGCCATGTGATTTATCATGTGGGGCAAAGCTGACCTTATTCTACTTAGGAAGAAAAGGTGTGTTGAAAGTATAAACAAATTGTATGAAAGAGACTTTTGTAATAAATTTTTTGAAGCATCTCATGAACATTTATTTGTGTATGAACAGTAAAGTACTAATATCAAATGAGTCTTCAAGATAAGCTCACCCATATCTACCTAACACTTTGTAGTCACTTAAAAGTAATCACACTTCCTTTCATTTAAAATAATGCCAGAATTTCTCACTGTCATTTTTTCAGCCTAAATTACTGATTATTTTAAGATGAATTCCTGCAGTTTGTATACCTTATCAATCTTATCACTATAATTTTATCTAAATCTCCTGTCTTATGTAAAACTTGCCCCTGAAGAACAGAAGCTAACAATGTCACGATAGCTATAGAATCATTTCCTTTGCAAAGTTTCTAATGGTTTGTCTAGAGTGAATAAAATGGACACTGAAAAGTTTTTGAAGATACTTATCACTGTTCCTCATGGTGGTTGAAAATAACCATCAGTTAGGTCACTTACATACTGTACTTGATATTTACCTATATTCTGTAACATTCACTCTGAATCATTCGGTACAATGGTATTGTACAGAAGAGTTAACATAGCAGGCCTAAAACTGCTACACTTAGAAAAGGCTTGCTTGCAAAGTTGACTCTTGGCCGGTATCTGGGAACTTGGATTTGGGGAGGATTCTCACCCTTCCTGATAAGAACAGATCATGTGCCTAAATTGTGTAAACGATATAGTTTCTGCTGAATTACTGCTTTTTTCCTGGAAGTCTGAAATTTGTTACCTGCTAGCAGAAGGTACCTACATGACCAATCCCCATAAAAAACCCTGAGAATGAGCCTCTAATGAGCTTCATTGGTAGGCAATATTTACAGATGTTGTCATCACCCTGGGAGAATTAAGCACATCCTATGTGACTCCACTGGGAGAGAATTCTTGGAAGTTTGAACCTGGTTTCCTCTGAACTTTACTCCATATACCCTTTTCCCTTGCTGATTTTGCTTTGTGTTCTTTGGCTATGAGAAATCTTAGTTATGACTACATGACTAAGTTTTGCAAGTCCTAGCAAATCATCAAACCTGGAGGTGGTCTTGGGGGGACCTCTAATACAGTCATCAAAACATATTCAAACACATAAAAAAGTCTTTCTGAAAAATGTCCATCGCTTTTTTTTTTGATGGAAGAAAAGTTAATTTAAGACATATTGGGCATATTTTTAGAGACGCCAGGGTGGTGCAGTCGTTGAGCATCCAACTCAGGTTTCGGCTCAGGTTGTGGTCTCAGCGTCTGTGGGACTGAGCCTTGCAACTCAGCTCACAGTCTGCTTAGGGCTCTTTCTCCCTCTGCCCCTCCCCCCTCTGTGTACACACACACACACACACACACACACACACACACACACACTCTCTCTCTCTCTCTCTCTCTCTCTCTCTCTCTCAAATAAATAAATAAATTTTTTAAAAACTTATATTGACCCTAATTTATTCTCAAAATAAGAGTATTGATCCATGTTTTTGGTTTATAGAAATAAAACACTTTATAAAATATGGTAGACCTCCATTTCATTATCTTTATAATTTTCACAGTTCAAGAAAGTGATCACTAATGTGAAGACAGCTAAAACCAGCCAATGTTATAAGGCAAAATGTTTTTGCTGACCTCTCCTAAAAAATGTTAGCATGTTCATTAGCTGCCCAAGTTATAAAATCATAAAACACTCATAGCTTATCCTTCAAAACATTTTTTATATCCACATTGAATCAATTAGATGCTGGTGAATAACAGCTTATGAAAAATGCACACATTAAGGTCTTTTAGGCAGCACAAATGATTTCAAAACATCCAGAAGCTGCCCCAAAATATTTTTAATGTATTTTTTTAATCCACTACCATAATAGCCAAATGAAAAGCAGTTATACCTAAAAGAGAATCTAAAGGAAAATATTTTACTTATGCTGCTCCTTTGAAAACACCATTTCTTAACTCTCCAACAGAGGGTAAAACTTGAATGGGGAGGAATCCTTCATAAGTATAAACATCAACTTTATCTCAGTTGTACAAATATCTCATTTAAGAAAATATTCAAAGAATTCCAAATCTTTCATCATTACAGGAAGAATATATTTAAAAGTAAAATTATTAGCAAACTGAATAAACTTATTTCACCCATTATTAAATTCTATTATTTTTCACAAAACCCATAATTATAGAATAATAGAATAAATATTCTTTTTCCAAAATTCAGAAGCTCTGGGAATCCACACAGCCCTCTAAATCTTAGGATCTTCATCTATCAAATGCCCTTTTACATCTCATCCAATTTACAAACTGATGTAAAATTGTTAATCTTAAGTAATCCTTTAGAACAGGGGTCCACAAACTCTACAGTCCACAAGTCAGTCTGACCCACCACCTGTTTTAGTGAATAAGGTTTTACTTGAACACTAACACATTCATTTTTATTCGTTTACATATTGTCTATGACTGCTTTCACACACAACAGAAGAGTAATTTGTTACAGGGACCATAGAGCACACAAATACTATCTGACCCTTTATAGAAAATGTTTGTTCATCTCTGCGTTAGAAAATGAGGTATTTCGTAACAACTTCCCACAGAGATAAAGCTCCTCACCTTTTTTTTAAGGTTTTATTTTTATGTAATGTCTACACCCAACATGGGGCTTGAACTTACAACCCCGAGATTAAGAGTCACATGCTCTCCTGACTGAGCCAGCCAGGTGCCCCTAAAGCTCCCCTTTCAAGTAGAAAAACCTTACTTTAAAAATAAAGTGAGTGCATTCTGTATTTTCCATATACCAAACAAATCATACAATAAATCCAACAAATGCATTCTGTATTTTCTTACTGCATAGTTCTGCCTCTCAGACTTGGCAAATGATGGACTGGCTTGGCAGATATGAGTTTGAGCCCTGGCAATTCTTTGCCATCTTGGGCCAAACTCAAAATAAGGATTAAACCACCTGCCCTGCGATCACTTACAATTTTGAAGACTGGAAGAGATATAATATATGAAAGTATTTATAAACTGCAAATCATCAAATGCACCCATCACTTTTTAAAAGATCATTACTTTAATAAAGTCAGATATTGTATTATGTTCTATACAAGATATGATGAAAGACTTGAAACTACTTGATCTAAATAATATTTTCTGTAGGTTGAATATTTTTTACCATATGATTTCTGGTTTTCAATCTAGATACCATGGATCTAATATAAACAAAAAACAAGTTAGACTCTATACATATATTATACATTGATCCAAATATTTTTTGTCTTGTTAAGAGGCTTATTTTTAATATCATTTTGCTTGCCTTTGGTCTAGTGGAAATTTATAAAAGGGATTTTTGAAAGATTTAAGGATGAGGCATAGATAACTAGATGGGATAGGCATATATAAGTACAGTAAATGTATGAAAACAAGTGGGTATGGGACAAAGGAAAAGAATAATGAATATATTAGAAAAGTAAAGGAGAAGCTCTTTTTTTAAAGCAACAAAAACTCAATGAGAATTTAACTCATTTCTTTCTGAAGCCATTCAGGTCAAAATAACATCTCAGCATAACAATATCCCATCAGAATATGCCTTCAATTATGGCTCTGCACTAACATTTAACTACTCTGATGGCACAAAATTAGACCTATGCTTTTTTTTTTTTTTACAGACTTATGTTATTTCATTTTATAGATTTTATTTATTTATTTGAGAAATAGAGAGAGAGCACAGAGGGAGAATGGGAGGGAGAAGCAGACTCCCCACTGAGCAGGGAGCCCGATCTGGGACTCGATCCCAGGACCCTGAGATCATAACCTGACCTGAAGGCAGACACTTAACCAACTGAGCCACCTGGGCGCCCCTTACTTCTTTGAGAGAGATTGAGAGAGAGAGACAAAGCGCACAGGGAGAGAAGGAGGGCGCAGAGATTCCCAAGCCAACTCCTCGCAGAGCATGGAGCCTGACCTGTAGCTCAATCTCATGACCCTGAGATTATGACCTGAGCTGAAACCAGGAGTCAGAGGTTTAACAGACTGTGACACCCAGGTGCCCCGAAATTAAATCTATGTTAACACAAACTTACCAAGAGAGACATTGAATCGTTTTAGTTCACAGAGTGTCAAAAATCCATCTACTCCAAAAAAGATTTTTGCTTTATCTTCAAGATGAAGAAATATCCTATTATAAAAAACAAAAGCAAAATAATTTAGATTTACATAAAAGTTCCCTGAACTAGTTGCTATAAACCCATATGATATTTAGGCAGTTATTCTTTGATGCAAGGACTAGAGACATTTCTAAAAAGTGTCTTTACAGAGCATTTCTGTTTACAGAACACAATTTGGGATCTGACGTCACAACAGAAAGGCAGAGTTAAGTTGAAGGAAAATTCTGAGTATTTCCAAAGGCCAATATACCTGCATCTCTCCTTCCCTATCTTTTCTGTACTTTTTTTAAAGAAACTTAAGCAAATGTGAAACCAATATAGAAAATCAATGTTGGACCCATTTACAAATATATCCCAATAATTTCCAATGATTCCAGTTATAAGGAAATGTTGAAGGTTCCAAACCTCCCTGATTGCATTAATTACCTATTAAATCATTTGGGGTCCATGACTAGCAAATTTGGGAAAGTCTCTGGATTAGTAACACACTAGGAATAACATTTTCTTGTTGCCATTTTTTTTTAAGATTTTATTTATTTGAGATAGAGCAAGTGAGCACGACTTGGGGGAGGGGTAGAGGGAGAGGGAGAAGCAGACACCCCACCCCACCCCCAGCAGGGAGCCAGACTTGGCCTCGATCCCAGGATCATGACCTGGGCAGAAGGCAGACGCTTAACCCACTGACCCACCCAGGTGCCCCTCCTTGTCATGTGTTTTTAAAAAAGAGAAATTTCTTTTCAGTTCCACATAAAAATAATATTTTGAGGCTGAATATTTACCTTATGATTCTTAGTTCTCAATTCTATTCTTCCTAGAATTTGACAAGTATGAAAGATATGAAGATTATACAAATAATTCCTGTCCACTTTCATTAGTAGAGTATTAATCTCAATAGTTTATGAAGACGCTGCAACAGATTCAGAAGTTTAAAATAGCAACTTCTTCAGATTCAAGGAACTACAAAGGCACCACCAAAACTTTCCAGATTTTTCCTAACAGAAAGGGTGGCAATGTTCTAAACTTTCTAGTGTTGGGTGTTTGTTATACCTAACCAATATCATCTCTTTTTTTAATTGTGGTTATTTTAATGAAATCCCCAAGTTTAATCAAGATAAATATCTAAGCAAAATGAAAGAGAAAGGGAAGACTGTGTAAACAATAGATATTATAGAGCAGTATCCAATTTTACTAAGGAAAGATATGGATTTATTCAGGATATTCACTACAAACCGAAAGTAGAGAACAGGAGGAAGAAAAACCTGAAAAGGTATGATTATTTTGTCACCTGCCATTCATTATCATCAGTTTAAGGCAGTGCCATGTCACTTGCTGTATTACAAAAGGGGGAAAGCAATACCTGCCCTGCCCACCTTCCAGGATGATTGAGATCAAATGAGATACTTCATCTGAAAGGGCTCATAACTACCAAACACTGTACCAATATAAGAACTTGAGTGGATGCTCTGAAAGGTACACTCAAATATTACTGGTGGCAGCTCAAAAAGGTAAGGCTCATTTGGAAAGCAAGTTGGCAATGTTTCAATGACCATGAAAATACTCACACCTTTTGATCCAGTAAAGTTCTCACCTCCCCTAATCTAATCTAAGGAAATGTCTAAATAAACGAAGAAACCATACACCTGTAGAAAATCATTACACTGTTAATCTGAAGCAGCCAAGTATTCATTCCACATGTGTTTAATGAATGGCTACCATGGTCAGGCACTGGGGACACTCACTGATGATCAGGGCAGACAAGGCAGTTTACATTCCCACAGACAGAAGGATTAGGGATGTCGTGATTAACGCAGTTTTCTGGCTATCAGGATTTTGTTTTTCTTTTTCCACCTCATATCAGCAAGTTCTTAAGTAACAAGAAAAAACTTTAAATTCCATTCCATTATCTATATTTCAGAAAAACTCAGAAGAAACTGACCGATTTATGAGACTTGATAGTACGAAAGAAGTTGTCCCACGGGGCTGATTTAATCCCACAGATTTCTGCTTTAGTTATGCCAGACGATTAAGAGATGATTTTACAAGACATTTTGCGATCAAGGCAGCAGCTGCGCCTGGTAAAGATGGTGGTGGGGTGGGAGGGATAGATTCGCGGTCATAATTTTCTCCTGCATGCTCTTTCACTAGATACGAATATAAATCCTTCTTAAATCATACTACAGACCTATATTTTTAAATATATTACAAGTACATCAGTGTGGTCCCTTGCATTTGTGTCTAACAAGCTAATTAGGGTAAAGCTTTATAAATAAATTTGCTCCATTACAGAATGGTTCGTCCAAAGGCTTTAATATCAAAGGTTAATTTCTGTGAAAATCATAGGGCGCATTTATTTACAGAACTCGGATTTTGAGTTAATTTAGGCATCCAACAGAGGCTATTGTTAGAGGGAATGCAAAAAAAACCCAAAAAACAAAAAACGACTTAACTCTGCTGAGCCTTAAAATTACTGTAATTTTCAAAGAGATCTTGAGAAGCCATAAAATCTTAAAAATTATAGCGACGCACAACTCCGTAAGATTTTCCAAACTTAGTATCGTGACTCATGCTTTCAAAAAATATTCCCTGAGTGCCTACTGTGCGCCGGACGGACTCTGTGCTAGGCAGACGCTGTGTCTCAAAATCCTGGCCAAGTTCTGAGGAAAAAGGTATTCGACACAACAAAGCCACGAGGAAAAACACGACGCTGAATTTAAATACTGAGAACAAAACGAAGCTGGAGCATTTAATTTTGTAAGAGGTTATTTCCGAGTCCTGCTTTGGGGGATCGCGATAGCGAACTCGCCGAAGGTGGTACCCAGAACCTCGGCCAGAGGGTGTCTTCTGTTCGGAAACTCCTCCAGGCTCGGGAGCGCTGCCAAAGGTGAGAGAGAGGTGGGGGAAGAGAGCACTTCGGGAAGGAGCGCCCAGCGCACCTGGCAACCACCGCCTACGCTGAATGCAGGTGCCTCCGCCGAATGCAGGTGCCTCCGCCACGGGGCGGCCCGGGGCTCAGCGACCGCTCGCCACGCCACGCCACGCCACGCCACGCCGGACTCCAGCCACCGCTCCGCCGGCTGCCCGGGCTTGGGTTCGAGGTAAGGGGGCGAGTTCTAGCCTCGGGCTTCCCGAGGCGTGCGCGGTACAAGCCGCGCTCCCTCAAGTCCCCGACCCAGCCCTCCACCTCCCCCTCCCCGGCCCGTCCTCCCCTCATTACCCTGGCGTCGACCACGACCAGCGGCTCTCCTCAGGCGGCCAACGGCGCGGGGCCTATGGGCCCCAGGAGCCCAGCCCGCCGTGGGGCACCTCGAGCGCACAAGACCCGCTCCCAGCGCGGGCCGCGGGGCGCAGCAAGGCGGCGCGACCCGGACTGGGGCTGTGGGCCTGGAACTCTGCCCCAGCCCCAGGCAGTCCGCCCGGAGTGGATTCGCCCCAGGGTCGCGGCCCCGCCTCCCGCCCCAGGGCCAGGCTGCTAGGGGGCGGGGCCTTCTAGCTTGGGGGCGGGACAAACGCGCAACAGCTCCGAAGGGTGAGGGGGCGGGCGGACAGGAAACCACAATTCCCGGCAGGTCGCGCGCTGGCGCCGTGGAGGCTGCTGGGAGAGTGGGTCTCCGCTCTTCTCCAATGTGTGGGGCTGCTAGACAGCCGGCCTCGCTGCAAAACCGAAGTCGCCGAGTGATGATGTTGTGAAGTCGCCCGCACGTCCCTGCCACGCCCGGGCGGTTACTGGCAGCGCCGGCCGCTTCGGCTGCAGCTCTCAGGCTGACATCGCTTTAGATCCTATTCCCTGAGGGAGCGCGGGCGGAGGACAGAGGACGTCGGGCCATGCCTGTGAGTAACATTCCCGCGCGTGACTCGAATTTGCCCTGGCCAACTTCTCCTGAAGGCGGAGGAGCCTCCCCGCCCCGCGCTCCTCCCGGTCCTCGGAGGTCACGCGCGGACATCAGAGCCGGAGGCTGGGTATCGCAGGCCCGGGTCTTCGTCGGGTCCCCGCCCCGCGGTGGGAAGTGGTTTGTTTCCCAAGTGTGGGTGCGAAGTGATAGGCGCCGGGCTCTGGTCTGTGGGTTCATCCCAGCTGCGCCTCTGAGGATTGCAGTATCTCATTCTCTGCCGGAGAGCATCCACCTGGAACCCCATCCTTGAGCGATGAGCGGCTTTAGTGTCTGGACGTTAAACCTTTAGCCTCGGTCACCATATGTGATGTCAGCGAAAGGAGAGGATATTGCAAAGAGCTCTTTCTGTGCTGAATTAGGCTTTTCTTGTGATTGATTTTGAGCCAGATACCACATATGCTTTAAAAGAAACGGTTAACTTAGTTTCAAGCGTAAATAATAGATGTTGGCAGATGTCCTTTTTAGTAACAGCGTAAAGATAATCTCCCAAACACTTAAAAGAGTTCTGGGTCATAATAATAATGGTGAACTCAGCTCGTTGCTCACGAAGCTTATATTAAAACCTGCAGTTTCTGAGCCAGAAAAGAAAGAAAGAAAGAAAATCCCGAAGCAGTAACTTTTCACTGGAAATTCATTAAGCTAGAATAGACCACAGAAATAAAATGACATGTACTCTTCCAGTTTTTAAAAAAATATATTTCGGGAAAATTTGTCCTGACCTTCATACCTTTGCTGTAGAATTGGAAGTCTGAGTTACAGTGATCTCCAAATAGCACGTTAATAGCGTTGACATGACACTTCAGAACAAACTGTGAAGGACATTTGGTGGTGAGAAAGGGCAGGGATGAAGACACTTTAACATCTCAGCAGCTTTTCCAGCTTTCTATTTTTAAAATTAATGTTCAACAAGTCTCAGACATTCAGCAGTCACATGTATGAAAGACAGTGTTTTGTTACTTTACAGTTTTTTATTCATATGTTGAAGGAGTCATAAGAAAGAACAAACATTTGAGTACATGTGACCCTTGAACAACGGGGGGGGTGGTTAGGGGCACCCACCCTCCTGTACAGTTGAAAATCCGTGTATAATTTTTGACACTCTAGAAACTGTACTAATAGCCTGTTTGACCAGAAACCTTATTGATAACATAAACCGTTGACTAACATATTTTGTGTTATATGTATTACATGCTGTATTCTTACAATAAAGTAAGCTAGAAAAAAGAAAAAGTCAAGAAAATTATAAGGAAAAGAAAATACATTTACTGTACTGTATTGAAAAAAATCTGTGTATAAGTGGACCCTTACAGTTCAAATGCCTGTTCAAGTCAGCTGTACTTCTAATCAGCCAGGCACACCAGTCATGAGCTCTACATACGTTCACTCAATCACTATAATAACCCTGTTGTGCTAATCTGAGGCTCAAAGGGTTTGTTTACGTTACAAGTGGAGATTCAAACCTAGATCTGCCTTGCGTCAAAGTTACAGGTCGGGTAAGTTGTACCTACATCAGAAATTACCTTAAAGTTTGGATGATTCAAAACTATTTTCCAGCATTATTTCCTAATACTGGTTCCTTATACACCTTGAATATCTAGAAGAAGTTCTGAACCCCTGCTCTAGTACTTCTGAACAAAGTGTTCTCTTTGCTTGCCATTCCTGTACCCCGACAGAGCTGCTCATTTCGACCCCAAAAGCCCATTCCAAATCCACCACAGTTTACGTGTGTAAGGCATGATAGGATTGGATTTTCATCTCAAAGGTCCTTTCTAGTTCCAAGGTTTAGTGATTCTACAATTGAAAATATGAGCCAAAGAGTATTATTTTTCCACTGGAAACTGGAAATCATGGTTAACATCAGTAGTCACAAAGAGTAGAAAAACTAGTTTCTTAAAAATTTTACATCAATATCCAAAATATGTTAAACACCAATATAAGGAATGGAGACAGATAGTAATATATTATTTCATGATTATTTTGAGCTCTTTATATTATCTGTAAGTTTTTGAACCTCTTTAGTTGCCATCTTGTTTAGTTGTTAAGAAATCTGAGGCATTAAGGTAATACATTTTAAATGACTTAGTAAATAAAGGGACTAAATTATTCATGGCTTCCAGTCATATTTGCTCAGACCTGCAGTGTTCATGTAGTAATAGGAAACATTTATGTAATACTTACTATGTGTTAGATACCTATCTTAACATTTTACCTATATTATCCTCACAATAGCACTAGGAGGTGTTTTGGTAGATAGGCAACTGAAGCAGAGGGTAAGTTAACATACCCAAGGTCATTCATCTACTAAAGTGGTGGAACTGGGTGTCAAACCCAGGCAAGCCCAGAATCTTTAACATTTACTGAGCACCTACTGTGAACCAACCCCACAACTGGGTGTTTTTATTACAATTAGATCATTTATCAGTACAACTACCTTAAATAGAATGTAAGTTCAGCATTTGGTGACTACCCAAAGCTACAAGATAAGTAAATGGTTGAACCAAGATTTGAACCCACTCTTGCCTTTCTTCAAAGCCCTTCTTCTTTCTTCTACTTTCCCTTAATAATCAAATCTTTATTAAATACCTTTGATAGGCCAGAGACTGTGCTAAGTGCTAGGGATTTAGCCCCTGCTTTTAAGAAACACAGTCTGAAGAGGGAAAGACACAATTGTTACAGTGTATTAATAGGATAGCAGTATACAGAATGCAGCATACAGAGGTTCAAAGGGTAGTGAACTCTGCCTGTAGGGTGAGAAGGCTTGGTCCAGTCTTAGAAAAACAAACGGGAATTAGCCTGGGCAAAGAAAAGGAAAAGGGATTTTTGGGGGCTGAATTTTGCCCCACCAAAATTTGTGTGTTAAAGTCCTAATCCCTGTAACTTCAGAGTGTGACTGTATTTGGAGATGGGGCCTTTGAGGAGGTGATCGACTTAAATGGGGCATTTAGGGTGGGTCATAATTCATTCTGACTTGTGTCCTTATAAAAAGAACTTTAGAAACAAAAAGAGACACCAAGGATGTGTGCACAGAGGAAAAAAAATATGTGAGAACACATTGAGAAGGTGGGCATCTGCAAGCCCTAGGAGAAACCAAGCCTGCCAACTATTTGAGATTTGATTTCTAGCCTCCAGAACTGTGAGGAAATACATTTCTCTCATTTAAGCTACTCAGTCTGTGGTATTTTGTTATGGCATCTGTGCTATTTTGTTATGGCAGTCCTAGCAAACTAATTCAGGGATGTTCTAGCAAAAGGAATGACATACAAAAAGCCTTTGAGGTATGCCAGGTGATTAGGTTTCATGGTAAGAAGCATTGAGAGATGAAGCTGGAGATTAGGCTGGAGCCATATTAGGACAATTTTGTATGAAACGCTAAGGAGCTGAACTTGGGGGATGGCATGGAGAGGGTTTCTAGCAGAGGAAAAACATTGAATATTGATTTTAGAAAGACTAGATAAAACGGAAGCAAGAAGATCAATTAGGTGGAAGCTATACTAAATATTTTCTCAGAATATTGAAATGTCAAACTAAAACAGAACTATTAACATAAGGGAGATTTTAAAGGGCACAGCTAACCCTTAGGGCAAACATGGAGGATTTAGGAAGAATTTGTATGTACCTCTTAGTACCTAGAAACTGGCTTTACTTTTGACATTTTGCTTTCCATGAATAAATAAAGCTTTACTCAACTATCACAGAATATTCAGTATTTTCCCACCAACAGACACTTTTATGGTGCTTACACTGTTCTAAGCCAAGTCCTTTGACAACCTCATGAAATATCTACTATTACTATTTCCATTTTTACATAAACGTATCGAAGCACAGAGAGGTTAAGTAACTTGCCCATGGTCGCATAGCTAATGGCAGTGTTAGATTCAAACTCAAGTAGTCTGTCTTCAGAGTCTATGCTCCTAGCCATTATACTATATGTTGCCATATATTATTTATCAAGATCTTCAACTACCTATGAAAGGAGGAGGAAGTAATACAAAAATAAATTGGGTATGTATGCTGTAGGGAGTATATAGTTTATCAGAGGAGATAAGGAATAATTATATGGTTAAAAAATGTTTTAGAGAAAAGGGAGAGTATTGGGAAGTAATCTTACTTCAAGTTGGGGCTTCTGGGAAATCTAGCATTGGGAAAAAGTGGTACTTGAACAGGGGTGTGAAGAATGGCGACACTTCGAATATGTAGAAGGAGGGAGAGAAATTAAAGGTAGAAGAAATCACATGAACAAAGTTATAGGATTGGGAATTTCCTGGTGTTTTTAAGGAGCTAGTAAATACAATCCTTTGTTTTGGCTGGGATATATTGTGTGGTTGGAGAATCTAGTTTGGGGGTCATGGGGACAACAAATGTCTGGGAAAGAGAGGTCTTAGGGATTGAGGGGCAACAAAAATTGTGAGGTTTGAAGTCAAATGATTGAGGTATATGCCAGATGTAATTATCTTTTAGGAGAGGATAAAGCTCATCTAGTCCCAACTTGTGAGTTAACAAGTCCTGTCTTCACTGTCTCACAGATCCCTCTTGTTTCCTTTCAACTCTTTTATGCCTTTATTACAATTATCCAGGCATAATGTGATAATTTTAAATTATTTTGTCTCTAATCTTTACATTGTTGAAATTTATCCTGTATTCTGACTCCAGTTTTATTTCTCAAATGTCACTTTTTAAAAAAATTTATTTTTAAGTAATCTCTACTGCTTAGAGTAGAAGCACCTAACTTGGGGCTTGAACTACAACCCTGAGATTAAGAGTTGCATGCTCTCCTGACTGAGTTAGCCAGGTGCCCCTCAGATGTCACTTTCCATTTAGAAACTTGTTTCCTGTGGGATCAAGTTCAGACTTCTTAATCTGAACTTGTCAAATTCAAAGCTCCAAGTACTTTCCCAGTAATCATCTCCACTTAAATTGGTCCGTATACTGCTGCCAAACTGGCTCTGTCTGCTGTTGGCTCTGGCGCTTCTTTTTTTTCTTTGTTCTTTACCTACTGGATACGCCTCTTCTCACTATCCAAATCTTTCCATCCTTGAGGAACCCACTTAAATCTTACTCCTATGTGAAACCAGACCACTTCAGCTAGAAAAGAACTTTCCCTCCACCTGACTGTATAATTTAATACTCATTAAATATTTATTATCTGGTGGTGTTATCTTCTTCTCTTAGATATCCTAGACCATTAAATCTAGGTTTAATCTAGATCATAGAACTCATTACAGCTGTCCCTAATAGATCTTAGGTTTCTTAGATCTTTAACCTCCCTTAGGCCAGATTGTATACTGTTGTATGCTGTTGTATACTACTTTTTTTTAAATCTCTTTCCAGTCTTTCAGTTTAATTCAAGAGGCATTTATTGAAAACTGTCCAATAAGCAGCTGATTGACCAGTTGTTAACTCAGGTCATTTTATTGAAATTTCTTATGTAACAGCCTTCTTAATATGTAATGTTCCTAGCTATGCTACTGACTCACATAACCTTGGGGATATCCGGTTTAACCACGCTATATTATGATTTATTTGTGCTAGAAAATGAGCATGCTCGTGTTATAGAGGTGTAACTAATTCATGTTGTAAAGATCATTGAGGTCTTTGAAGCTTATCCATATACCTCTGTCAGTATTTGCCAAACTTCAAGTTTTTTCTCTTTAGAAAGCTTTCTGACAATAAAGAAGGAATAGCTCAAATAAAATAGGGTCTAATTTAAGAGTGTTACACTATTTTGTGTTACAGTAGAGTTGATATATGCATTAATGGTGAAAGAATTCAGCCACCAGTTCAGTTAATAGTTCATTTAACAACAAATATGTAATGAGTTGCTTAAGCTCCTGCCATTATACTCTCATTCTGATCAGCAAGGAAGAAGAAAGGGAGAAGGTAGGCACTTCCCCTTCCTTCCTGGAAGTAAGTTGTAATATATGTTGTGAAAGAAACAATTTAGATGCTGAGTTAGAAAATAAAGATGTCAGGGGAGGCTACTTTAGATCAGGTGGACTGGTAACTTCTCCCTGAGGATAACTTTTCAGCTGAGATTAGAAGGGTGAGAAGTAGTTACCATATAAAGAACAAGAGGGAAGAATATTCCAGGTACAGTGAACAGTTACAAAGATCCAGAGATAGGAGAGAGTGTGATGAGGAAGTAAACAAGCCTGACACAAGGCTGTGTCTCTTTGGCTGACTGAGCAAGGAGAGTGGTGCAAGATGAAGAAAGAGAAGTAGGGGCTAGACTACACCAGATGTGTAGATTTTATTCTAGGTTTTTTTTTTTAAGGAGTTTAGCTTTTAAAACATTTTTCTTGTCTTACAGAGAAGAGAGAAACCAAGAAATTGAGCATGGAGGCCTGTTAAGAGGTTGGTTTGTAGACTAAGATAATGATGGGTAGAATTGGGATGATAGAAGAGGGGATGAAGAGAAATTGGTAAATTTGAGGTATTAGACTATACAGGATTGGTAATGGATTGGATGTGGAAGGTGAAAGAAAGGAGGTATCTGCTGTTTAGTGGATCAATTCAAGAATTACAATCAGCCTGTGAGAAATTTGGATATTGGAAGAAGTCTGGTCCGAAGAGCCAGACTGGGAGTTATTAACAGTAAAGAGGTAGTTTAATCTGTGGTAGTGTTGCACAAAGGTAAATGAAAAACAGCAGTAATAAAGAACACAGTCACAGTTGGAACTTTAGGAAATACCAACATTTAAGGATCAAGGGAAGGGAGCTGGGTGATCCAATGAAGGGATTTGAGAAAGTGCATTCATTGAAAGATGTAGGCTTCAGGAGAACCGTAGGAAGGTTGAAGTAGGGAGTAGTCAACAGTATTGAACCAGAGATACTTAAAATAACAGCTAAGAAGGTACCATTGGATTGGTTAACAGGCCCTGTTGGTGACTGACGGGAAGGTCGGTTCAGGAAAAATCAGATTGTAGTAGGATTGAAGTATGAATAAAAGTTGAGGAAAAGGGAAAGTAAATACTCTGAAGAAGCTTGACTGAGGACAGAGGGCAATAGCTAGAGGGGAACCCAGAATTTTGAGGAAGGGAGATTTTTAAATTTTAATTTTACCTGTTTTTAATCAAGTGGAAGATTTTGAGCATTATAATAGGCCAAGGAAGAGGGTGTGGCTAGTGGATAGAGATAACTGGTAGAGCAAAGTTTAGAGAAGTCAGGAGTAGAGACTTAAGTAACATATATTTCATTGTTTTTTCACTGGGTGGACATATACATATGGTAGACAAATTGAAAGGTATATGATGAAAAATAAGTTTCTCTCCCCCTTCTGTCTTCCAGCCACCTAGTTCTTCTAAGAGGATTGCTAATTTATGCTCACATTAACGAGTGTGCAAGTACATGATTGAGGTTATGCTTATACTTAATTCTCAGAGTTTGGAGAAAAAGCTAGCTATAGATTATGTGGATTTATTGATGTGAGGAATAAAAGTAAGAGAGATGGAGAACAGATGGGGGTACAGAGATGAGTATAAAAGACGTCTCAGAAAAGAACATTTAAGAGGGTAATGGAGGGCATGCCTATGGTGTGAGGCCCACAGGTGATGACTGAATTTACAGCAGCCCCATTTCCCATGGTTTTGTGACCTTTCCAGGAGAACTTATCTACTTCTTTATATTTAAAAATGCGTGTCAGCTTAGAAAATGAACTTCTCAAAAATTCATCACTTAAGTAAACACATGTTAGGGGTCCAAGTGCCAAAGCTCTGCTTCTATTCTTACTGCTTTGAGTCATAGGCATGTTGTGTGTGGTACTTTGAGGTTATTCAGGCCAGTGGTATAAATCAAAACAAAGGGAAACTTGTTGGTTAAGAAAGAGCATTCTCGGCAGAGGTTTCTGGGAGCATAAAAGATGACAACAGCAGCTAGGCCAACTTTTGAACCTGCGAGAGGTGGGAGAGGAAAAGGAGAAGGTGATTTGAGCCAACTCTCAAAGCAGTATTCAAGTAGAGACCTACCTTCTCATACAAAGATAAAATATAGACAAACTACTCAGGATGCCCCTGAAGAGGTTTGCAACCGTGACTTCAGGAGAGAGCTGGAAGAGAGAGAGCGAGCTGCTGCAAGAGAAAAAAATAGAGATCATCCAACACAAGAACATACAACCTCCTCGTCAGTGTCAAAGAAGCCTCGGTTAGACCAGATTCCTGCTGCCAACCTTGATGCAGATGATCCTCTAACAGATGAAGAAGATGAAGATGAAGATTTTGAAGAGGAGAGTGATGATGATGATACTGCAGCTCTTCTTGCATAACTAGAAAAAATTAAAAAAGAAAGAGCTGAAGAGCAGGCCAGGAAGGAACAAGAACAGAAAGCTGAAGAAGAAAGAATACGTATGGAAAACATTTTGAGTGGAAACCCTCTCCTTAATCTCACTGGCCCATCCCAGCCTCAGGCCAACTTCAAAGTTAAAAGAAGGTGGGATGATGATGTTGTTTTCAAGAACTGTGCAAAAGGTGTAGATGATCAGAAGAAAGACAAAAGATTTGTAAATGATATGCTGCGATCTGAATTTCACAAAAAGTTCATGGAGAAATATATTAAATAGTACAGTTTTATGTGCTTAATTAAAGACTGTAAAATGTAAAAAAAAAAAGTATTCTCTGTCTGAAGGAAGAAAGGAAGCAGAGGAGACTAGAAACCAACTAAAATGTCTCTGAGATGGTACTACTGTTTCTAAAGCACATAATTTAACAACTTAAAAATTTTTTTTCAAATATTTTTATTTCTTTAGCTAGTACTAAGCTAAATCACTGTCTTTTCTTTATTTTTAGTCACAAATTAAGAAGACTACAGAGGAGACTTAGCAGTTGTGAGGTTTTTAAGAAGATATTTGATCATTTGATGCGGGTCTATTTTTTATTAGTTTATTTTGTCACTTAATTTTTTTTCCAAGTTTTTGTTTAAATTCAAGTTAGTTAACATATAGTGTAGTATTGGTTGCAGGAGTAGAATTTAGTGATTCATCACTTACATATGACACCCAGTGCTCATCCCAACAAGTGCCCTCCTTAATGCCCATCACCTATTTAGCCCATCCCCCCACCCACCTCCCCTCCAACAACCCTCAGTTTGTTCTCTATAGTTAAGAGTCTCTTGAGGCGCCTGGGTGGCTCAGTTGTTTAAGAGACTGCCTTTGGTTTGGGTCAAGATCTCGGGGTCCTGGGATCAAGTCCCACATCAGGCTCCCCCTGCTCTGTGGGGAGCCTCCTTCTCCCTCTCCCTCTGCCGCCACGCCCCCTCAGGAACTCATAAGCGAGCTTGTGCTCTCTCTCTGTCAAATAAATAAATGAAAACAAAAAAGTCTCAAGTTTGCCTCTCTGTCTCTTTTTTTATCTTATTTTATTTTTCCTTCCCTTTCCCTATGTTCATCTGTTTTGTTTCTTAAATGGATGTGGGGCTTATTTTAAATGCATCCATAAATAGCTGCAAATGCTGCCAGTGGAAAACATGATAAAACTAAGCAACAAGCCAAAGATTCCGATTTAGCCTTCCTATGACACTGACACACTAGTTCTTTTTAGTTTTTACAGGAAAAGTGGGTATTGTGTTATTGCTATAAAAATGATAAAGCACCCTTTTAACAGCAAACTCATAGTTTTTCATAAGGCAAATACAGTGTTTTCTTTCAAATGTTCAATCTTTGCTTAATTTTTCAAGGCAATTCATTTAATTGATGTTGGACTGAAATGTATTAGTAGTCAGTTTTCATTAAATTACTTCTGTAATTCAGTTTATTGACATTTTTCATTTTTAAGCTTATAGTTAGGCATGTATTGTAAGCCTGCTATTTCCCCTTTGCTTGTAGCTTTGGGGCATACAAAAATAAAGTACCTTCACTTAAAGAGCTTATAATGTTGTAGCAAGAAAGAAAGTGAGCACATAGTCTTCTGGTAACACCCAAGATGAGGAGTCAGTAAATACTGATTAAGGAGTAAGTCACAATGAAAAATTTTATGATTTCCTAAACCATTTTTCCCATGTTTGTAATCCACTCTGTATTTCTCTATAGCAATTAACATTAAAATTCTCACAAAAGAGAGAAGAACCTATACTTTTCTTAGGAGACAGCAAAGAAGGGACAGACTGTATTCTCATAGCCGGCCTACGGAAGAGAAAAAAGAACAGGTGAGAAAAGCACTTGACAAGATTGCTAAAGGAAGAGAAGCAAGCCAACTAAATCCCTAGTACTGGAGAGATGAAAGAAAGAGGTACTTGAGGAACCAGTCAAGGGCAGAAAAGCAGGTCCTAGGGTTCAGTCTCATGCATACACCTTCTGGGTTCTCTGATAACCTGGTTATCTGGTTTCTCAGCCAACAGCAGGTTGGAAAGCAGAGAGGCACACTGCAACAGCAAAGTGTAATGGTTGATAGCCTCCCGGTAAGGGGGGAGAACAAAAATGAGAAGTAGACTTAAAATCTCCAAAAAATTAGCATTTCACACCATTTATTGTAGGGAGAAAGTGCTCTTTAAGAATTTATAATCCTGGAGGTTATAGCTGTAGTCATGATGTCATAATGCAGTGATTGCTAGTCATAGTAATGACCCTGAGTCATCAGAGTCTTTTCAGTCTGTCCTATCTAAGGACTTTTTTCCCCCTCCCATGCAGTTGGACTTTTCTCATTCTGTGTCTTAACTTTAGGGGGAAAATATCTTACTACCAATGTTTTTAAAATAAGAAAACTTGGCAGGGGGGGTTGCTGTTAAATATTTTGTGGGTTTTGCCAGTGTGTCAAACCCATCTCTAGGGAATGTTTGCAACTTCCTTGTAACTGGTGGGCTTAATTGATATAGCTCTGCCCATAACTAACATCTCTTATAGAAACTCTTAAGAAGCCTATATAGATTTTTATAAATTGGGCTAAGAAAGCTGTCAATTTTCAAATACTCTGACAGTCTTGGGTTTCTAATGTAGTTTCATTTTTCTCCCTACTATAGATTGCAAGGATGTAACTTGACTAGAGGTTGATTCATTCATTCAATAAGTATTGAATACCTGGCATTTGTAAGATATTAAGGTACAGGTGGACTTAATTTATTGGAATAAGGATTTATTTTGGTCTATATTCCACTAATTTTAGCAGCTCAGAACACATAACAGAATTATTCCCCATTTATGGTAATACATCTGCATTATTTTCTTGATAACTGTAGAACAACCCCCCCCCTTTTTTTTTTAAAAAAGCCTGGGTGGCTCAGGTCATGATCCTAGGATCCTAGGATCAAATCCCGCATCCGGCTCCCTGCTCACCAGGGAGTCTGCTTCTCCCTCTCCCTCTGCCTCTCCCCCCTGCTCCTGTGTGCACGCTCTCTCTTTCAAATAAATAAAATCTTTTAAAAAAAAAAGACAAAATCAAACTCAGATTTGGAGTTTTATGGCATATGATATACATAAAAACACAGATCATTCTGCTTCATTGTTAATAGAGCCAACATATCAGATGACTTATTTCTAAAAATAAATTATAAAGCATTTAAGAAAAAATTGGAGACTAAGAAAGAAATTTGGAGGCTTGTTGTTTTTCTTTATTCATTAATATGTGTTTTTACGAATTGGAGTGGAGATGTAGAATTTCTCAAACTACACACACACTGTCTTTCACACTCCTAGTCTCTTGCTAGTAGAGCCCAGAGGTTGGAGGTCCCAGCTTTGGAAAAACATAGTCGTGGGTTTGATTCTGGGGTCTTCCTAGCTTGGGCAAGTTAATCAACCTCTAAGCTTTAGTTTTCTTATCTATAAAATGATGACAATAATAATCACATCTTGGGGTTGTGAGAATTAAAAAGGATCATGTGCATAAAGCATTTATTCCAGTGCCTAGTACATAGTAAGTGCTCTGTCAGTGTTAGCTATTATTATTAGAAAAGACTGAATTTGGAACAGAATTGAGACTATGTTTCTTTATCATGCATTTTTCATTTGAAACACAGAAGGTTCTTGTGTCTTTATTATAATCAGTTGTTTAACATTATAAACTGATTTTAGAAAACTTCTATAGTGCTAGTTTCACTTGTTATATTCTACAGTAAAGTCATGAATTTACCAAGGAAGTTTTGGGTTGTTTTCATTGTCAAGTAGTTTCTGCTCAAGGAAAGTTTCACAGGACAGTGAGGTCTCCTGTTAAATTGTTCACGTCTAGAAACAAGTTTTCTCAGTATACTCTTGAGTTGATAGGTCTGGAGGAAAAGACACACTAAGCAAACTCACTGAAGAAGAATCAATATGCCAGGATGTCTGCTCTTAATATACAATAGAACAATCAAGTGAACTGTCTGTTTTGGTTTCCATAGTTACTATATTTTTCCCTTATAGAAAAATCTTCAGGAGAAACCAAGTTAACAAATGTGTGTGTGTGTGCGTGTGTGTGTGTGTGCGTGTGTGTGTGTTTGCGCGCACGTGCCCATGTGCACTCACATTTAGACTTGGAGGACATCTGAAGCATAAGGAACAGTAACCTAAGGGAATGGGTAGGAGTGGGGTGAGTAGCAGTAGGCATTCCAAGAGACTAGCTCAGAGTAGAAGAGGGCTGAGGCTGGCGGACCAGGTAGCCAGACAGAAGGGCTTGGACTAAGGCCATAGCAACAAGCTTGGAGGACAGGAATAGGTGACTACATGGAAAGCAAGTATTGAGGAGAAGAAAGATGTCTCTTAGATTTTTGGCTCTGCCGATCAGGTGACTTGATAATACTAACTAATTAGTAAAGCAAGAAAAAACATTTCATGGGAGGATATAATTTCAGTTTGGAAAGTGATGAATTTATGGTATTGATTACAAGATGATACTGAGAGTTCCAGTTTAAAGTCATATGCCAATTTGGGGTAAAGGTAGAGACTTGAGAAGTAATTATGATATAACTGGAAATTAAGGCCTTTGAAGTAGATGAGATTCCTTAGGAGAGAGCCCATGATAAAATCCTGAAGAACTGGGGCTACTAGCTATTAATAAGGCAGGTGGTGAAAGAGGGTTCCTAAATGTTCGCAGCGGCCTACTTACTGTGCCCATCGAGCTCAGACTCTAATTGTCTCCTGAGTGGCAGATAATAGCCATAGCTCAAAAAATTGGTCTGTTCTTACTTGGTTCCTGAATTTCATTGGCAAACCAGAATCATCCATTTCATGTCAGTTCTCCCCTTTATCTTGAAGTCCTGGAGTTGTGACTACTGGTTTGGAAAACAATGACTAATATTTAAACCTCAATGTAATTTGAACGTCTCTTCGTAGAATTACAGTACTGAAATGGTTATATGTCTAGATATGCAGAATTCTAGAAATCATTCTAGAGGGCACTTGGGTGGTTCAGTCCGTTAAGTGTCTGCCTCCGGCTCAGGTCATAATCTCAGGGTCCTGGGATCCAGTCCCACATCAGGCTCTGCTCAGCTTCTCCCTCTCACTCTCCCTCTGTGAGTGCACTCTCTCTCTCTCTCTCTCTCTCTCTCTCTCTCTCTCTCAAGTAAATAAATAAAATCTTTTTTTAGGGCGCCTGGGTGGCTCAGTCGTTAAGCGTCTGCCTTCGGCTCAGGTCATGATCCCAGGGTCCTGGGATCGAGTCCCACATCGGGCTCCCTGCTCAGCAGGAAGCCTGCTTCTCCCTCTCCCACTCCCCCTGCTTGTGTTCCTGCTCTCGCTGTCTCTCTCTGTCAAATAAATAAAAAAATCTTTAAAAAAACCAAAAAAACAAAATAAAATCTTTTTTTAAAAAAGAAATCATTCTAGAAGTATATATGTTTATAAATATGTTTATAATATTCTGTCCTGACCACTCACCCCCATTTTAAGTTACACCCTGTTCCTGGTCATATAAGATTGCACATCCTGTTGCCACTGATTACTTTGTTGATCTGAAGAGCTGTAGTGCTTACAGTTTTTCTTTTGGCATTTTTTTGAAACTTCTACTTTGGAAGGCTTTTAAGTATTATAAGTTTAAAATAACTGAAGGATTTGGGATTATCTTAAGCCACCAAAAGCAAGTTGACATTTGATTGTTAGAGGGGACAAAAAGAAAGGAAGACACGGGTTTTCTATCTTTTATTTAATTTTTAAAATTTGTATTTACCTATCCTACTGCTGTGTTAAAGTGGTGTTTCAGGGGGTCTTCTTAGCTATTTTACTTGAAGGTAAGCTCTGAAGAGCAGATTATACAGTAATACTCTTAAGTCTGCCAGCATAATTACACCTGTTCAGTTTCTTAATCTTCTGTGAACTCTTTATAGGTTTTCAGGTGATGATGTCTCTTGATTTAATCTACTACCTAAATTTTACCAGTCAACATTGAATGAAAATACTTTCTGATTTGTTGGGGAAGGATTTATTTGGTTCTAGAAATAGAGTACATATTCTTTTGTGAAATCTGTTGTATAAAATGTCTCTGCTCAAGGTGTTTCCCCCCATTTTTGGTTAAGAGAACAGAAAATCCCAAACTCTGTAATGCCATTTACTCTGCATTACTCACTTTTGAAGACCTATAATGTTTTTTCCTTTTTTTAAAATCAAAAGGACATAAATTTCTGTTTAAAAAAAAGATTTTTAAAATATAATAGCTATGGTGATTTTGTTAATATCCCAGAATATAAATTCTTGACACCAACTGCTGTTGTGAACAAATATTTTAATATGTTTATAACCCAGATGTCAGCTGAGTGTCCAGACAGACCCTTAAAAGCTAAATGATTGGTTTGAACCTTCAGTTTCGTGTCATGGGGAAACCAAACCCTCCCTAAGATTTCTGCAAATTGCTGATGTTCTTCTGGCCTCTGAGCTCCTGCCATCTGGATGGGGCTTCTTTCCCTTGCCTTCTCTCTCCCTCTCCAGAGAAAGAAAAAGCAGTTATTTCGCTAGTCTTATGTAGAGCATTTTAGCCTTCCTTTTGATGCTGCCGGGCCTCACCTTCCACAAGTGGCTTTTCTGTGTATTTTCCCAAACAAAAATCTCCTAAGAGGAGCTCTGCCGTGGTATGTTAAGATGATGAAATGTGTACCTTATTAGGTATAATGTAATAATAATCCTTTTAGTAAATCTTATTTTTTCCATTTATCAAACTTTCAAATACTTAAATAACTCACACTAAGCTCAGTCTCCACTCTTTAGAAATTCTAAGAAAACCCTATCTTGAAAAGGCTTTTGGGGCGCCTGGGTGGCTCAGTTGTTAAGTGTCTGCCTTCGGCTCAGGTCATGATCCCCAGGTCCTGGGATCGAGCCCCACATTAGGCTCCCTGCTCCAAAGGAAGCCTGCTTCTCCCTCTCCCACTTGCCCTGCTTGTGTTCCCTCTCTCGCTGTCTCTCTCTCTGTCAAATAAATAAATAAAATCTTTAAAAAAAAGAAAGAAAAGGCTTTTTCAATATTAGAATCGAATATACTATATAATATCATGTAGCTCTTTTGCCAGATCATACAGAGAAGAGAGTGCTCTCTTAAAAGGATATAGGATTCCAGATAGAGTTTAAGTGTCAAGTTGTTCTTTCTCTTGGAGAAATAAATCAACATGTTTTTGTGAATGTGAGACTGAAGTGTACCCTTTTGAGGTTTGCGTTTATTTAGTATCTTTGAGGTATTTTCTATCCCATTTTCTTTCACTAAACTACCATATGATATCACTAAATTATTTTTGACTGCCAGATAATAATTTGCTTTGTTTTTCATATTTCTAAGCCAATCATGATTTTTTTATAGAAGTGAGTTTGAAAAAAAAGGGTGATAGAAAAAGGCATAAAACTAGGGATGTGTAATTAGTAGGCAATTCTATCTTAAGGATTTTACATATGTACTATTTCCTCTGATACTTACTGTCATGCTAGAATGTCAAGTAAAAGGTGGAATTCCTGTCTAGTAGTAGAGTTTTGAAAAGATGATGTTGTTAATACTTATTCAGCTATTTATTGCATTTTCTGTAAAAGTTTGGTGTCATTGCAGTTTTTTATATTCTGTGGTGCAAAATACCATGATTTAAGGTATAGACCAGAGGTCAACCAACTATAGCCTATGGATTCAGCCAGTTATGCGAGCTAAAAATGGTTTTTACATTGTTAAAGGGTTGAAAAAAACAACAAAGATAATTGGTGATAGAAGCCTTATATGGCTGCAAAGCCTAAAATATTTACTACCGGCTTTTTACAGAAAAGTTTGCTGACCCATGTTGTGGATTCTTGAGTTTTAAAGTGGATGCATAGGAGCGCCTGGGTGGCTCAGTTAAGCATCCAGCTGTTGATGTCAGCTCAAGTCATGATCTCAGGGTCCTGGGATCAAGCCCCAAGCCGGGCTCCATGCTCAGTGGGGAGTCTGCTTGAGGATATTCTCTCTCTTTCTCTCCCCCACCACACTCACGCACATTCTCTCTAAAATAAATGAATAAATCCTTAAAAAATAAATAAATAAAGTGGATGGATGACCTGTTGTTCGGAAGTCACTGATGGAAACTGTCAGTGCTTATATAATTGTATATTTTGAGTACTGTGTAGTTCACATTAAAATAATGGCATAGATTGATAATATGTTGACATAGGAAGATGGATGAGTAGGTTGCTAAACAGCATGTTAACATTATGTCTCCCGGTGAAAGATGGTAAAAGATTACAAGTAGCTTTCATTTGATTCTTCACATTTCTCTACTGCCCGGAATTTTTTTGAATTATTATATTACTTTATAATGAGAAACAAAGGTGTACATATGCATATTTTGTGTGTTGTGTTTGTGTGTTTTAAAGAGAGAGAAACTGAATGGAAATTTCCAGAGTGGCTTATGGCTGATTTTCATCAGATAAGAAAGAAGTTTAAGAAATGTAGCTTATTCACTACTTTTAAATTCTTATCGTCTTTGAACTTAAACGTTTTTCCCTTCAAAGTTTTACTAGATAACCAAGCACTTGAAAATGCCAATATTGAGACCCAATCTCACTTTTTTTTTTTAAATATTCCCTTAGTTGAAATCTAATTACACTGCTTTAGAGTAGGTAGGTATAATATATAAAGCAAATGTTTCCTGTTCAGGCACATGTTCAAGCTTTAAGAATTGAAGAGACACAATGATAATTATATGAGAAGCAGTCTGCCAGAAGAACAGTAGGGTTTCCATAAGTTTTTTTTTTTAATTTCCCTTTTATCCAATACCTTGCTCCAAATTTCCCCCACTTTCCAGCCCACAAGGCAAGCATTTTAATATGCTTATAAATTTAATGCAGAAAAAAATTTGTGTAAATGTCAATATGGTAGCTTTCTAATTTTGCTTCTTGCTTTATTCACTCAGTGCTGTATTTCTGGGGCTGTGTTGCTCCATGTATGTATCCATTGCATTCTACCAATCTGCTCTCTAGGAAGTAGGCCCTCACCTTACTATCACTAACAGCAATACAGGAGACAGTCTCCTACATGTCTCTTTATAGGGTGATATGAGAATTTCTTTGAGATAGGTAATTACCAGGGGCAAAATTGCTGGATCTTAGGGGACATATATACTTAATTTGACTACATAGTTTCTGTTGGTTCCTTTGAATGGCTATACTCCCATCATACATTCTCACCATGGGCTTTTTATTTGGGGAAATTTTTGTAAAGAGTTTCCCTAACACCAGTAGTTGGTGACAAGAAAGGATTACTTTAGGTAAGAAGAATTGTTAGAACTCCTGAGTTACTGCTAGGTGGCAGTTCCGGGTGAGATATATAGCCATGCTTTTTATAAGAGCATGTACTTTTTGAGAGTAGAACTGTTAACAATGTGGGAGGGTAGGAACTGATCTGAATTCTGAATCTTCTATGTCCAGATAACCAGGTATCATGAAATGGTATTGTTTGTATTTTTTTAAATTTATTTATTTATTTGAGAGAGAGAGAGGGAGGGGGCAGGGACAGAGGGAGATGGAGAGCGAGAATCTCAAGCAGACTCCCCACTAAGCGTGGAGCCCTAATCGGGACTCGATCTTACAACCCTGAGATCATGACCTGAGCTGAAATCAAGAATAAGATGCTTCACTGAGCCACCCAGGCACCCTGATATTGTTTGTATTTTATAATTCTACCTCTTTATTTAACTTTTAAATTCTATTTAACACATAAATAATGTTTACTGTTCAAGCACTGTTATATATGCTTTACAAATATTAACTCATTTAATCCCCATAACCTAGAAGAAAGGTACTGTGATTGTCCCTGTTTTTAACGGTGAATATCATCCTCAATGAGGAAAAGCTGAGAGCCTTTCCCTTAAGATCAGGAACACGTCAAGGATGCCCACTCTCGCCACTACTGTTCAACATAGTACTAGAAGTCCTAGCAACAGCTATCAGACAACAAAAAGAAATAAAAGGTATTCAAATTGGCAAAGAAGTCAAACTCTCTCTTTTCACAGACGACATGATACTTTATGTGGAAAACCCAAAAGACTCCACCCCCAAATTACTAGAACTCATACAGCAATTCAGTAATGTGGCAGGATACAAAATCAATGCACAGAAATCAGTTGCTTTCTTATACACTAACAACGCAACTGTAGAAAGAGAAATTAGAGAAATGATTCCATTTACAACAGCATCAAAAACCATAAGAGACCTCGGAATAAACCTAACCAAAGAGGTAAAGGATCTGTACTCTAGGAACTACAGAACACTCATGAAAGAAATTGAAGAAGACACAAAAAGATGGAAAAATATTCCATGCTCATGGATCGGAAGAATAAACATTGTTAAAATGTCTATGCTACCCAGAGCAATCTATACCTTCAGTGCCATCCCGATCAAAATTCCAACGGCATTTTTCAAAGTGCTGGAACAAACAGTCCTAAAATTTGTATGGAATCAGAAAAGACCCTGAATCGCCAAGGAAATATTGAAAAAGAAAAAGCTGGGGGCATCACGTTGCCCTGTTTCAAGCTATATTACAAAGCTGTGATCACCAAGACAGCATGGTACTGGCACAAAAACAGACATATAGACCAATGGAACAAAATAGAGAGCCCAGATATGGACCCTCAACTTTATGGTCAAATAATCTTTGACATAGCAGGAAAAAACATGCAATGGAAAAAAGACGGTCTCTTCAATAAATGGTGCTGGGAAAATTGGACAGCCACATGCAGAAAAATGAAACTCGACCATTCTCTAACACCATACACAAAGATAAACTCAAAATGGATGAAAGACCTCAATGTGAGACAGGAATCCATCAAAATCCTAGAGGAGAACATAGGCAGTAACCTCTTTGACATCGGCCACAGCAACTTCTTTCAAGATACATCTCCAAAAGCTAGTGAAACAAAAGCAAAAATGAACTTTTGGAACTTCATCAAGATGAAAAGCTTCTGCACAGCAAAGAGGAACACTCAACAAAACAAAGAGGCAACCCACAGAATGGGAGAAGATATTTGCAAATGACACTACAGATAAAGGGCTGGTATCCAAGATCTATAAAGAACTTCTTAAACTCAACACCCAAAAAACAAATAATCAAGTCAAAAAATGGGCAGAAGCTATGAAAAGACACTTCTCTGAAGAAGACATACAAATGGCTAACAGACACATGAAAAATTGTTCATCATCATTAGCCATCAGGGAAATTCAGCTCAAAACCACATTGAGATACCACCTTACACCAGTTAGAATGGCAAAAATGGACAGGGAAAGAAAACAAATGTTGGAGAGGTTGTGGAGAAAGGAGAACCCTCTCACACTGTTGGTGGGAATGCAAGTTGGTACAGCCACTTTGGAAAACAGTGTGGAGGTTCCTCAAAAATTTAAAAATAACAACTACCCTATGACCCAACAATTGCACTCCTGGGTATTTACCCCAAAGACACAGATGTAGTGAAAAGAAGGGCCATATGCATCCCAGTGTTCATAGCAGCAATGTCTGCAATAGCCAAACTGTGGAAAGAGCCGAGATGCCCTTCAACAGATGAATGTCTAAAGAAGATGTGGTCCATATATACAATGGAATATTACTCAGCCATCAGAAAGGATGAATACCCAACTTTTACATCAACATGGATGGGACTGGAGGAGATTATGCTAAGGGAAATAAGTCAAGCAGAGAAAGTCAATTACCATATGGTTACACTTATTTGTGGAACATAAGGAAGAGCATGGAGGACATTAGGAGAAGGAAGGGAAAAATGAAGGGAGGGAAATCGGAGGGAAAGATGAACCATGAGAGACTATGGACTCTGAGAAACAAACAGGGTTTAGAGGGGATTGGTTAGCCCGGTGATGGGTATTAAGGAGGGCACATACTGCATGGAGCACTGGATGTTATACGAAAACAGTGGATCCTGGATCACCACATCAAAAACTAATGACGTATTTCTCAATTTTCATATTACTATTTAGGGAATATGGAGAACTAAATAAGAATCTGTAAAAAATAAGTGAGTTGTATAGTATGTGTTACTTCATAGTCCATTACAAATACAAATGTGCTATTTAACTTTTGAATACCAATATATGTAATTCATCGTAAGGTCGAATTGGAAAGGGAAACACATCTACTAACGTGTTTAATATTGTTAATATTGCACTCCTAAGATTTGAAAATAAAATCCAATGATAATGATAACCTTTTATTAGATGCCATAGTTGTACTCCAGCACATTGGATGTGTGATTTTCCAGATGGGTAAAATTTATCTTTTGATATTTTCTTTTAAATCCTGTTTTCATAACTTCTTAAAGGGTAGTTATGGAAGTATGATTTAACATTTTCCTCATAATTGGGGTACTGTTTTGTTAACTGTCATTATACTTTGATGGGGATATAAATGTGAAATATGAAACAAAATGGCTTTTGATAATGACTAGACCCTGCTTTCTTGAAAAAGTCTGTAATATTTTTTTGCTTTTGGATTATTTGCCTAACTTTATAAAAGGTAAAGTAGGGAATGTGCAGCTACAGTTGTATAATGTGGCTGCTCTTCTGTAAAATTGATCATTGACTCACAAGTGGTTCCTTATCTAGAAAACCTTCTTCAGTATTGGCTGTGGTGGTTTTAGTTCTTAGTGATTTGAAGACCCTGATGAATCACAAATACTTATTAGCTGTCACACATTCTCTTGCTACTCACTATTTGTTGAGAAAAGTACAGAGAAACAGTGTCCCTTTCCACTTCAGTAGTTTGGGCTAGATTACTTTAGGCTGGATGAATGTAAATTCATTATCCTTTGCAAACAAGACATCGGGCTGAAATTTTCTTTAGACCTTTAATATTTGGCTTGAAATGAAATGTCAAGCACAAGACATCTAAAATTATATCTCTAAATGTATAGGATAAAAAGCCCTGTTCTTGCACGGTAGGTTTACTTTCTTATAAATCTTTTTAAATGCAAACTCATCTGCTTAAAATGTATAATTTAGGAACTTTCTGGCTAGGGACAGAGTATGCTCCAGAGCAGATTCAGCTCTGCTGATCGTCATCAGATGGTCATTTTCAACTCAGCCATTACTGTTATTTGTAGCATGTTTGTCTTATATCTATATATAGTTTTGAGGTATTTTATAAATATTACAAACCCCATTTTGTCCCTAAAAGAAATGCTAGTGATTGATTAATGGACACAAAAGGAGACATAGTGTAAAAAATTGAAAGTGAGAAAATGACACATGTTAAATATATGATTAGACAATAAGTGATTATGGAGGCCATGAAAAACAATGTACCTGTGCAATTGACAGCCGAAGGTGAAGAAATGTGAATGTTTGAAATGGTTTTGGCAGAGGGTCATTGTTAAAGTGGGATGCCTGTTTAGTCAAAGATTCAGTTAAAGTTAGGAGTTCAAGAATTTAAAGACTAAGCATGGTGAATGCAAGTGCTGTTGTGGAAACTTATCAAAAACCACAGATGGCACCATGGGTTCACTGTTTTTCCTAATCTGCAGGTGAAGCTCTGGTGTGGATTCCTTAGCTGCCAGAGGTTCACTCCCTTCTCATGTTGGTAGAGATTGTGGCAGGGAGGGGTTGCCTTGCTCAGCAAATGTTCATTGTAAACAAAACTGACAGTTTTTGAAAATGCTCAAACTATATAGTTAGGAGGCAATGCGGAGCCCGTAAGCCTAAATCTCACTCATGGTTTTGGACTTTGAAACTAATGGATTTAACAGCCTTTTGGAATCCAGTCTGTTTGTAAGTAGAGTTGCCTCCATATATTTCATATTCTGAAACCCTACTGATCTTTTTTTTAAAGGTGTATGTATGTATGTATGTATGTGTTAGAGAGCAGGGAGGAGGGACAGAGGGAGAGAGAACCTCAAGCAGATGCCACGCTGATCATGGAGGCCAGCGGGTTGATCTCATGCCCCTGAGATCATGACCTGAGCGGAAACCAAATGTTGGATGCTTAACTGACTGTGCCACCCAGATGCCCCAACCCTACTGATCTTTAAATCTAAAAAAGATCACTGAAAAAAGGGACAAAGTATTTGCGGGGCACAATTCCTATTTCCTAAGGGTGAACTTTATAACTGCTGGTAGAACAGCTGTGCCGAATATAGCCAATATGATATACCCGGGCATATTAGTGCAGCTAGACTTGGTGTTGGTATGTGGTCTCTGCCGTTGTGAGCTCTGCTGCTCACTCCTCAGGTTAGATTTTGGTGGTGACACCCGCCCCTTTTTTTCCAACTCTTTTTTTTTTTAAGATTTTATTTAGGGACACCTGGGTGGCTCATTTGGTTAAGCATCTGCCTTCAGCTCAGGTCATGATCCCAGGGTCCTGGGATCAAGTCCCACATCGGGCTCCTTGCTCAGCAGGGAGCCTACTTCCCCCTCTGCTTGCCACTCCCCCTGCTTGTGCTCGCTCTCTCTCTCACAGAGAAATAAAATCTTTTTAAAAAGTCTTTTATGTTTACTTTAATTCTAGGCTCTGTGCTTTTGTTAAGATGAAGTTTCTCTGAATTGTTTTAGCCTTTTCTATAAGGCTTTTTTGGCTGTTTTAAGGAAGTAGTTAAGATTTTTTTTTTAAGGCACAGGACCTATATTTTGGTATACACTGTTGACCATTTTGTTTCCATGGCTAGGCTAAACTAAATCATTAGCCGTGTTGTTTTCTTCAGCAATATTTCTATCAATGACATGTTTTGGTTGTTCTTTTTAAGTCTTATTCTTGTTTAAATAAGTCACTTGGCTGTTTTACTCTATTTTCTCCTACATGTGCATGAATTAGAAAGGCTGGCTTCTTGTTAAATAATGCATGCTTGGTTGATCGAAGAAAAGCCGTGAAGTTGTTCCTGAAAAGAATGAATAAAGATCGAGCATAGAAAATAGTTGGTGCTCAAGGAAGTACTAAGAATATGTTGTAAAAACTAGGAAGGGCACTGAAAATGTGCTGTTTGTGCTTGCCAGAGTTAGCCAGAAGTCTCTACTACATTTAAGACTCTGGCTCTGCAAACTTTCTGTTTTATTCATACATCCAGAGGTAGAAAGAAAAATGATTAATGGCACTAAACTAACATCACTTGTTACAGGGCAGGAAGTCAATAGGATTTCTTACGTTAAGAGAAGATGCCATTTAGTGGTCAAGAGTAGGGTTTACATTGTTCCCAACTTTGTATAAGGCACAGTAACAGTAAAGACAATAAAATAGTACTATTTGGTGATGATAGAAATAAAAATTAATATTTGCATAGCATTTACTGTAATCTAAGGCATTGTTTTAAGAGCTTTATATGTATTAACTCTTGTAATTCCCTCTTGTAATAGGTGTTCCTATTATCCTCTCATAACTCACTTAATCCCCGTAGCAACCAAATAAGTAGACCTTGTTATTAGGCCCGTTTTGCAGATGAAAAAACAAGATTAAGTAATTTGTCCATCCTACAACTGGTAAGTGGTGGAACTGGGACTCAACTATAAGCAGTCTAGCTCCAGTATCCATGTTCTTAACCACTGTAGTAGGCTAACTAATGGCTGCTGAAGACACCCAGATCCTAATCCCCTGGAACCTATGAATATTACCTTATATGGCATAAGAGATTTTGCAGAAGGGATTTTGAGATGGGGAGATTATCCTGGATTATCTAGTTGGGCCTTAAATGTAATCATAGGTGTCTTTATATGAGGGAGGTAGAGGGTGATTTGTCAGAAGAAGGTTATGTAGCAATGGAAGCAGAGAGATTTGAAGATGCTGTGCTACGGGCTTTGAAGGTGAAGGAAGGGTCCCTGAGCCAAGGAATGCAGCCTTAGAAGCTAGAAGAGACAAGGAAACGGATTCTTCCCTAGAGCCTTCAGAGGAAGCACAGTCCTGCCAATACCTTGGTTTTGGTCCATTGAAATCACTCCATCCTTTGATGTCCAGAACTGTAAGATAATGAATTGGTGTTGTTGGTTTAAACCACTAAATTTGTGGTAATTTGTTGCAGCAGCAATAGGAAACTAATATAGCTACTGTGCTATGAATAAATGCACTAGTTATAGTTAAGGCTTTTATTATAACAGCCCTCCCCCAGAATCCTTGAAGGAATGAGCTTCAGTAGTAATCTCCCTCAGTAGTTTTCTTGCTTTATAAGGCACTTGTCACTTTATTGCTTGGTCCTTTTTTCTTTCTATATGAAGACTATTCAGTCTTTAAACTGTATCTATTACATAAACAGGGTAGCTATTCTGAGCTTAGAGTTGGCTGTTGAGCCAGAAATTTAATATTAGGCAGAAGACATCATCTTTTCTTCAGGCCCAAACAAAAGGGGGAAGCTGAAGGGAATGAGCATGTTAGTGTCTACTGTATGTCAAGTACCAAACTAGGAATCTCTTTTTTTTATTTAGTTCTCATACCTGACCCTCCCTATAAAGAGTAGTTAATTATCACTCTCACCTTTACAATGAAGAACTGTTAAATAATGTGCCAGAGTCAGAAAACCAGTAAATAAGATGAAAATTCAGGCTTGTCTAATGCCAAGGTGCATACATTGTTTTATACTCAGCATTGCTACTCCACACTAATCCTACCGAGGAGCTCAGATCTAGACCAAGGCGTACCCATTGGGAAGAACATATCATTTGCAAATGAATCATCCCTGACCTGGTGCACACTCTTCATGTTAGGCAGGTTCCTGGATTACCCTGGAGGTCTAGATTCTTCCTGCATGACTCTGAAGATGGACTTAGTTCTGTATTCAACTTGGTTTTCTTTATTTTTGTATTCAGAGTTAACACTAAACAATTAGCACTACCTCCAAAACTAATTAAAAAGCAATCCTCTAGAGCAAAGATCTAGAGTCCATAGTTGAAAGTTATACAGTTTATTTTCTGTTTGTGTAATACATATAAATTTACAAAAAGAAAAAATATGAATGCTAATGTAAATATTAAAGATTAAACCAGCTAGTGGGTAAGTGGCTGGCAGGCAGAATGTCCCAAGGTTATCATTAGATTTTCACAATGGTCTTTGATTAAAATATGGTTAAGAACCAGAGTTCTGTTTAAAAACCAGCTTGGACCAGTACGAGAAGCACTTGCTTCTGTTCTCTCCCTTTTCATCCCCTTCCTCCTCCCTCTCTTCTTTCTTCCTTATCTTCCTCTCTCTACTTCTTTCTTCACAAGCAAATTTGTAACTTACTATGTTTTAAAAAATGCTTTCTTAGAAATTGAAATAACTTTAAATACACTTGTAAGTGTGGAAAGTAGAAGTCTGTTCATTACTGAAATTCTTCTAGAGGTAGTGATCTAATTATAAGTATCTAAATGTAGTGTATTCCCTGTTTAAGAAGTTGATCTAGGAAATCATTGCTTTAGACAGATGATTATTTGATGCTTGAATTATTTTACTACTAGATCAGTCGGCAAACTTTTTCTATAAAGGGTCAGATAGTAAATATGTTAGGCTTTGCCTGACTGTAAGTTCTCTATTAAATTACTAAGCTCAGCCATTGTAGCATGAAAAAACCAAGTTGACAGTGTACCAACAAATGAGTCTGGCTGTGTTTCAGTAAAACTTTATTTATGACACTGAAATTTGAATTTCATATAATTATCACATATTATGAAACATTTTAACTTAGATTTTTTTCAACTATTTAAAGATATAAAAACTATTCTTAGCCCACAGGTTATACAGAAACAGGTGGCAGGCCAAATTCAGCTTTCAGGCAGTAGTTTGCTGACCATGCACTAGGCCTCTTATACACTACCATGTTTATTCTTATATTTCTATTGCCGTTCTATTTTTAAAAATATACTGCTGGGTTTATAATCTATAAATCGGGGTCTCTGGAGTATTATAATTTAAAAGACCTTGGTAAAGATCATATGTGACCTAAAGACTTAGGTGGTCTCCTCCCTCACTTCTTTGATGGCGGAACCCCTAGTTGAGATTTTGTTCAAATACCTGGTGGTCATATACTTCAGGGGAGGTTGTTTTCTTCCTCCTCCCAATTTCTGGGTGTGGGGGTGGGCAGATAAATCTTTATTGATTTTATCCAATTTTAGTTCCATTCCCCTTGCAGTGATTGATTTAAGAATGGCAATTTGGGCAATAAGGTACACGGGGAAGAATTCAGTTGTATACAGTAGACTGATCCTGGATATGAAAATGAATTTTTGACAACTGGAGTTAAAGTACCTAAAAAAATACTTTTGAGTATTAACTTCATTTTGCACGGGCTAGTATAAATTGCTGTGTTGACAGACATAGTTCAAGAAAACAGTTACATATAGAATAGAATTTTTAAAAAGTTTTTATTTATATTCTAGTTAGTTAACATACAGTGTTATGTTAGTTTCAGATGTACAATATAGTGATTCAACACTTACATACAACACCCCGTGTTCATTACTAGTGCGCTCCTTAATCCCCAACACCTATTTCACACATTCCCCCCACCCCACTCCCCTCTGGTAACCATCAGTTTGTTCTCTATAGTTAAGAGTCTGTTTCTTGGTTTGCCTCTCTCTCTTTTCCCCATTGTTCATTTGTTTTGTTTCTTAAATTCCACATATAAATGAAATCATATGGTATTTGTCTTTCTCTGATGTATTTTGCTCAGCATAATGCTCTAGATCCATCCATGTCATTGCAAATGATAAGATCTCAGTCTTTTTTATGGCTGAGTAATATTACAGTGTGTGTGTGTGTGTGTGTGTGTGTGTGTGTGTGTGTGTGCGCCACATCTTCTTTATCCAATCATCAGTCCGTTGATGGACACTTAGGCTGTGTCCATAATTTGGCTATTGTACATAATGCTGCTATAAACATCGGGGTGCATGTATCCCTTTGAATTAATATTTTTGTAGTCTTTGGGTAAATACCTAGTAAGGCAATTGCTGGATCATAAGATTTTTAACTTTTCAAGGAACCTCCATACTGTTTTCCACAATGGCCACACCAGTTTGTATTCCCACCAACAGTGCAAGAAAGTTCCTTTCTCTCCACATCTTTGCTAACACCTGTTGTTTCTTGTGTTGTTGATTTTAGCCATTTTGATAGGTGTGAGGTGATATCTCCTTATAATTTTGGTTTGCATTTACCTGATGATGAGTGATGTTGAGCATCCGTTCATGTGTCTACTGGCCATCTGTATGCCTTCTTTGGAAAAATGTCTATTTATGTCTTCTGCCCACTTTTTAATTGGATTATTTTTTTTGAGTATTGAGTTTTATAAGTCCTTTATATATTTTGGCTATTAACCCTTTATCAGATATGTCATTTGCAAATATCTTCTCCTATTCCTTAAGTTGCCTTTTAGTATAGAATTTAAAAATTTTTATTTATTAAAATTTTCTGAATTCAAATATAGAAAAATTAAATTTTTGTTATATCAACATAAAATTATAAACTCCTTTTTTAGGAAGAACTGTTTATTCCATTTTATCTTTTTTCCTTACAAAGTGTATTTTTCAAAAAGGCAACCCTATGCCAATAACCACAAAAGTTTTTGAAATTTTACTGGTCCATGTACACCTGAAAGTTGGTAATGGAAATCCTGGTCTGTACTCAGTAAATTCCATTCTTACCACCTCACTTCCTTACTCCTTGCAGCCTAGCTTTGGGCCTAACTTCTTGGCTGAATTGGTTTCTAGAAGGTTAATATTGATTTTATGGTCCTAGTACCCCCTTTTTTAAACCAAATCTCTCCTTTGCCTTTTCTGTAATGTTTAATTCTGTTGTCCATTTCATCTCTGAAACTCTCTTTCCTAGTATCTACTAAGAGTGCTTTTCTGTTCTACCTCAGTGACCATTTTTCAGTCTCTTTTAATGCCTTTATTTTGTTCCTTTCCATTTTGGGGGGTAACTCTTATAAAACACTGAGTGTTTACAATGCCTAAAAATAGTATGCATGAGAATGAATTAGCCACAAATAGAAGCTGCAAGTTGCTAAGTAGAGACTATTTGGTAGAGACTGTCTTTTGATATAAAGCCAGGCTTATAATTGGTATTGAACAGTTTTCCTAACTGATAACAAGTACACACACATATTTAATGCATTACATTCGTTTGTGTACCATTATTAATGCATTTCTTTATGGATATTTTCATTCCAGTCGTGTGTTTATGCTTTAAAAAAATACCATATGGGCATTCTTGTGCCTATATTTTGTCATACTTAATGAGTATATCCATATTATAAATTCCTAGTGGTAGAATTGTTGAATTATGGTGTATGTGCACTTAAAAGTTTGATAGACATTGCCAAATAGCCTTTCAGAAAGCTTGTACCAGTTTGCACTTTTATCAACATTATGAGTGCTGCTTTTCCACCCTCTCCAACAATGAATATAATAAAACAATGTTTGCTAATCTAATAGGTGAAAAATAGTTTGTTTACATTTTGATTTAGTTGTGAAGTTGAGCATCTTTTATATCAGTAGTTTTCAACTGGGAATGATTTTGCCTACCCAGGGAGATTTGGCCATGTCTGGAGACGTTTTTGGTTTTACTGGGAGAGGGTCTGGGGAGAGAATTTTGCTGGCATACTGCTAAACATCCTGCAAAGCACATGACCAAGTATTATCCCCAAATATCAGTAGTGTCAGAGTTGAGAAACTCTATATATTATTCTATATGATCTCCCTTGTTGGTTTTATTATCTGTGAGTTATTTTATTGGTTACTTTAGGGCTTATAGTGTACAGCTTTAACTTATCACAGTTTACCTTCAAGAGATATTTTACTATTTCTTGTATAATATAAAAGCCTTTTAACAGTATATTTCCATTTTTCTCTTCCTGGTCTTTGTGCTATTATTGTAATACATTTTACTTCTGCATATGTTGTAGACCCCATAATACATTATTATTATTATTATTATTATTATTATTATTATTTTACTTTAAACAGTTGATTATCTTTAAATTTTTTAAACATTAATATAATTTATTATTAGATTGCACGTATTTCAAATGAACAATTTGATATGTTTTGACATGTGTATATAATTGTGAAACCCCACCATACACCACAATAATGAATATATTCATCATCCCCAAAACTTTTCTCCTGCCCCTTTGTAATCCCTTCCCCAGCCCCAGGAAGCCACTGATCGGCTTTCTGTTACTGTAGGTAGGTGTACATTTTTAGAATTTTATGTAGATGGAATCATATATATTTTCTTCTTGTCTGACTTCCTTCATCCAACATCATTATTTTGAGATTTATCCATGTTGTATGTATCACTAGGAAAACATTCTTAATGACAGAGATTCCAGGTAATTGGACTGCAGTTATTAAAGAGTATGCTGAATTCTAAAGTCACTTGATGTGTTCTTTGTTTTAGGTCATGATCTCCAGGGTATGATAATCACATGAGAGCACTCATTGCTGCAGATGTCATTTGACTCATCAGAAAAAAGCTGTTTAAAAGAAAATATCTGTACAACCAGATCCATTTTGTTATTGAATGGCTTAATGGATTTCCTTAACTCTGATTCATACCAAAGCTGTCCTTGTCAACCAAAGCAAGAAAGGATCCTGCATGAGTCAATCACAGAATGCCATTTTTACATCACCAATAGGTGAAGAAAACCTCATGAATATCAATCACAGAGACTCAGAGAGTATCACTGGTAAGTCCAGTTTAATAAATATTGAAGAGCTGTTCCTGGCATGTAAAATCTGCCATGTTGAAACCCTGGCCTCACTTTCCAGCCTGATCTCCTGAGAGACCGACTGAATTAATCATTCCTCCTCCTGGTCTCCTACTGAATTATCAAAATCTGCGTTATGTGTTATATGTTGTCTATGTCGGATTCTTCTGTAACGTGTGAGCCCTGGTCAGCGGGACCTGCATCATACTTACCTTCCCTTCTTGTCTTTCTATTCGTATCTTCCACAAGGACAGAGTTGCTTTTTTATATACCCTGCAAAAACCTGACAACAGTCTGTGACACTTCAGAAGCTCTCAGGACGTACAGGTATTCATATGCAGCTATAGTCCCATAAGCCCTTATCTGTAAGACCAAATCAAAAAAACTGAACACCCAAAGTTATTTCTAAACTTTGGTTCTAAAATTCACTGGTGCACAAAACCTGACCTTTGTAGCTATTTCTAGACTTATTTCACTTAGTGTGAATATTTGTTTGCTGACAGTGTATTGATGTATTTAAATATGGGGTGCTGCTACAAAACCAGTTGGAGTTGTTATATATCATGCAGTACACACATAGCATTACTTTTCTAAAACTCCAAAAAATTCTGAAATCCATCCAAACCCAAAGTTTTTTCCATTTTTTATTCAGCTTTATTGTAATCTCTTCATTAAGATACAATAAAATGTGCCCATTTTAAGTGCACAGTTTGGTTTTGACAAATATATAATACACTCATGTAACTACTAGTACAGTCAAGTTGTAGAACATTTTTATTGTGCCGCCAAAAGTTCCCTTGTACCCAGAGCCCCCCTCTCTCAACCACTGGCCCCTGGCAACCATTGATCTGCTCTCTGTCACCATAGATAAAATTTGCTTGTTCTAGAATTTCATATAAATTAATCTGTGTCTTTCATGTCTGGCTTTTTTGTACAGCAAAATATTTTTGAGATTTATTCACATTGTGGTATGTATCAGTAGTTCAGTCATTTTTATTGCTGAAGTGCCAGCTACTCTGCTGTTGCAGCAGAAAAACAGCCGTAGACAATATATAAAAGAACAAATGTGATTGTGGTCCAATAAAACTTGATTTATAAAATCAGACAGAGGCAGCAGGCTAGAGCCTGCTCTGCTGACCTCTGTTCTACCGTGCCAACACTTGGTAATGTCAGTGTTTTTGACTGAAGCCATTCTTGTAGGTATGTCCTGGTATCTCTTTGTGGGTTTATTTTTCCCTGATGACTAATGATGTTGAGCATCTATTCATGTGCTTATTTGGCCATTTCTAGATCTTATTTTGAGTTGTCTATTCAAATAATTTGCTCATTGTAAAGTTTTTCTTACCATTGAATTGTAAATGTCTTTATTATATATTCTAGATGTAAATCCTTTGTTAGATAAATGGGTTCTCCCATATCTGCTTGCCTTTTCATCTTTGTTATTGTTGTTTTTAAGTAATCTCCACATCCAGTGTAGGGCTCCAACTCATAACCCTGAGATCAAGAGTCCTATGCTCTACCAACTGAGCCAGCCAGGGGCTCCTGCCCTATCATCTTCTTAATAATGCCTCTTGAAGAGCAAAAGTTTTAAATTTTGGTGGAGTCTAGTTTTCAATTTTTGCTTTCATAATAGTTTAATGTTTTTTTGTGTTGTTTCTAAAAAATCTTCATATACTTCAAGATCACAAAGATATTCTCCTTTGTTCTCTTTTATTTTTTTATTAAGATTTTTTATTTATTTCTTGAAAGAGAGAGAGGGCACAGAAGGAGAAGGAGAAGCAGACCCCCTGCTGAGGAGGGAGCCCAGCAGATGGCGGGGCTTGATCCCAGGACCCTGAGATTTTATTTATTTATTTGAGAGAGAGAGTAAGTGAGAGAGAGCATGAGCAGGGGGAGGGCAGAGGGAATGGAGAGAGAAATCTAAGCAGGCTCCCTGCTCAGCAGGGAGCCCCACACAGGGCTCAATCCCAGGACCCTGAGATCATGACCTGCCTGAGCTGAAGGCAGACGCTCAACCAACTGAGCCACCCAGGCACCCTCCTTTGTTTTCTTTTAAAAGTTTTATAGTTTCTGTTTTAACATTTAGGTGAGTGGTCCATTTTATACTTAATTTTGTATATGGAATGAGGTTAGGGTCCAAATTTTTTTTCTCAATTGAATGTTTAGTTGTTTCTGCACCACTTATTGAAAAGTCTTTCACCCTATCTTGGTAATTACTATCTTGGTAATTTCATTGAAAAATCACTTGCATATGCATGTGTGGTTCTATTTCTGGATGTTTCACTGTGTTCCTTTAATTCTTAAGTCTGTCTTTACATAAATACCACATTGTCTTGATTTCTGTAACTGTATAAACTCTCTTTGCTCTTTTTTTTTTTTCCAAAAATTATTTTGGCCATTCGAGATCTTTCACATCTTTACATAAATTTTAGAATCAGCTTGTCAATTTCCAATTGAATGGTAAATTACATAGACTCCAGAGAATTGACATCTTAAGACAATTTAGTCTTCCAGTCCATGAACATGATATATTTCTCCATTTATTTAGGTCTTATTTAATTTCTTTTAACAGTATTTTGTAGTTTTTATTTTACAGGTCTTACACATTTTATTTAATTTAATCTTAAAAATTATATTTATTTCTGCTACTGTAAATGGCATTTTTTATTTCATTTCATTCTCCAGGTGTTTACTGCTGGTGTATAAAAATGAAATTGATTATATATTGACCTTGTATTCTGCAACTTTACTTAGTTTTATTTTTTTATTTAAAAAAAAATTTTTTTTAGAGAGAGAGAGAGAACACGCCAGTGGAAGAGGTGTAGGGGAGGGGCAGAGGGAGAGAGAGAGAGAATCTTAAGAAGTCTCCATGTTTAGCACAGAGCCCAGTGTGGGGCTCGATCTCATGACCCTGAGATCATGACCTGAGCCGAAATCAAGAGTCAGATGCTTAACTGGCTGAGCCACCTGGGTAGCCCAGCTTAGTTTTATTAACTTTCTTATAGATTCCTTAGAATTCCCTACGTAAACCATAATGTTGTGTACAAATGGAGACAGTTTTGCATGTTCGTTTTCATTCTGGATGTGTTTTATTTCTTTTCCTTGCCTTGAATAGTACAGGATCTCAGTATATTTTTTTAAATTTTTTATTGTTATGTTAATCACCATACATTACATCCTTGCCATATTTCCAGTATTAGAGAAAAGTTACAGTCTCACCATTAATTTTCTTTAGAATGGCCTTTTTCAAATTGGAGAATTGTTTTTCTTCTCCCAGTTGGATAAGAGGTTTTTGTCATGAATGGGTATTGAATTTTGTCAAATGCCTGTTCTCCGTTACTGAGATGGTTTTTCTTTCTTAGTCTGTTAATGTGAATTCTGTTGATTTTTAATTTTTTCTGATTTTGAATTTTTAAGCCAACCTTGTGGGGAAAACCCACACTTGGCCTTGATATATTATCCTTCTGATAGATTGTGGATTTGATTTATTAATGTTTTGTGTGTATGCGTGTGTGCCGCATTCATGAAAACTATTGGTTTGTACTTTTTTTTTTTGCAATGTCTGTTTGATTTTGGTATTGCAGTAATGCTGGCCTCATAAAATGAGTTGTAAAATATTCCTGCCTCTATTTTTGAAAAGAGTTGGTGTAGAATTAGTATGATAGCATTTTTCATCCTTTTACTTTTAACTTACCTGAATATTTAAAGAACATCTCCTATAGAGAGCTTATGGTTAGATCGTTGTTTTTTTTTTTAATTCAGTTTGACGATCTCTACTTTATAATTGGGGTGTTTAGACGATTTGCATTTAATATAATTATCAGTTTGGTTGAGTCAGTAGACTCTGTACTATCATTTGTTTTCTCTTTGTTCTACTTAGTGGTTCTTTGTTTTTCCCCCATTCCTTCACTCTTTTGAACTGCGTTTTGGATTTTTGTTTTGTTTTGTTTTGTTTAGGATTCCATTTTAATTCCACTATTGACTTAGTAGGTATACCTCTCATTTTTCTAGGCGGTTGCTCTGTGTTTGCAATATGCATTTTTAACTTATCGCAGTACATCCTCAAATAACATTATACTATTTCATAAAGTGACATCCTTACAACAGTATTCTTCAGTTTCCCTCATCATCCTATGTATTATTGTTGCTGTGTCTTTTACATCTACATGTTATATACATAATTAATTGATATTTTTACTTTAAACAGTCAATTATAAATTGTTTTATATAGTTACAGATTTGCCAGTTTTGTCAGTTTTTACTTCTTTTTGTAGATTGAACTTTGCATTTTGTATCTTTTTTCCAGAAGTTTAACATTTCTTGTAATATAGGTCAGCTGGCAATGAATAGTTGCACTTTTAGGCTTGTCTGAAGGAAGTCTTTGTTACACCTTTTATGAAAGGTGTTTTCACTGGTACAGAGTTTTGAGTTGACTATGCACTTCAGTGGCATCTCTTGTCATCTACTTTGCCTTGCTTTTGATGAGATTATTCTTGTCTTTGTTCCCTCAAATGTAATGTGTCCTTTTTTCTCTCTCTCTGCTTTTAAGATTTTCTCTCTGGATTTTCATTGTGTTATTCTGCTTAGAGTTGAGCTTCTTTGAACTACAGATTTATAGTTTTAATTAAATTTGCAAGATTTCAGCCATTATTTCTTCAGATATTCTTTCTGCTCTGCCTCTCTCCTCTTCTGTGACTCCAATTGCATGTATGTTAGATGGTTTGATACTATGACAGAAATCACTAATGATCTGTTCATTTTTTCCCCAGTTATTTTTTTTTCCTTTATGCTTCATTTTAGATAGTTTCCATTACTATGCCTTCAAGTCTATTACTGTTTTTTTCTTTGGAGAATGTCTAATCTGTTAATGTTATCCAGTGAGTTTTTCAATTTAGATATTATACTTTAGTTCTACTTGGGTTTTATAAAGATTGATATAGCTTCTGTTTCTCTTTTCATCAAGTTTATATTTTCCTTTTAAATCTTTGAGCATATTAATAATAGCTGCTTTTAAATTGTTGTTTACAAATTTTATCACCTTTGTCATTACCAGGCCTGTTTCTGTTGGCTCATTTTCCAACTGGTAATGGATTACAATTTACTTATTCTTTGCATATCTAATAATCTTTTATCAAATGCTGAGTATTTTGAATGTTACATTGTTAGATGTTTAGATTTTGTTGTCTTCCTTGGAAGACTGTTAAAATGTGTTCTGTTGGGTCCTTAAGTTACTTTCTAATAAGGTCCATCCTTTTGAGGCTTGTTTTTAATTTTTGTTTGGTGGGCCTCTAGATCACACTTTAGATCATACTGTACTATGCTTTATTCTAGCATTAATTTAATCCTACTAAGAGTAGGCATGGCCTTCCTAAGATCTTTACTAATTATCCCAACTGTTCATAAGGTTTTTCTCCAATGGCTAGATGAGATTCAGACCTCTTTTAGCCTGTGTAGGAGAGTGACATAATGTGGATATGAAGATATGGAGGAAAATTTGAGTGTAAGAGGGCAGACCAATTTTGAGGTTCTTCAAGAGAAACAAAAGGAGTCCTTGAATCTAAATGGACACAAAGTGGCTAAAAAAAAGTGGGCGTATGGAGGGGACATTTGGAAGATAAAATGTTAGCAAGAGGGTTGTTAAGACTGGATAATCAGGAGAGTAGTAAATAGTACATTATCAGAAATACAGGAGGGGCTCCTGTGTGGCTCAGTCGTTAAGCGTCTGCCTTAGATTGTGATCCCTGCTGGGCAGGAGGCCTGCTTCTCCCTCTCCCACTCCCCCTGCTTTTGTTCCCTCTCCTGCTGTCTCTCTCTGTCAAATAAATAAGTAAAATCATTAAAAAAAAAAAAAAGAAATACAGAAGCAAATAGAGGGAACAACTCAAGGATATTTAATCTACTAAGCCTTGATTGTATATGCATTTTTATTTTTTTATTTTTTTTTAAGATTTTATTTATTTATTTGACAGAGAGAGAGAGCACAAGTAGGCAGAGTGGCAGGCAGAGGGAGAGGGAGAAGCAGGCTCTCCGCCGAGCAGAGAGCCCGATGTCGGGGCTCAATCCAAGGACCTCAGGGTCATGACCTGAACCAAAGGCAGCCGCTTAACCGACTGAGCCACCCAGGCGCCGCATGTATTTGTACGCATTTTTAAAAGTACCTTTTGGAAGTAGGGAATGGTAACCTTGAATTTTCACAGAATTTCATTAATGCGTATTAAAAGACAATTTCTAATTTAGATGGTTAGCGATTTTGTTAAATACGTTGTGGGGTGAAGAGGAGGTGACAGAGAAGGAAATTGCAGTAAAGATTTTAAAATGTCATTTACACTAAAGATTTGCTAAGCAATTAAAAGAGCTGTCCTCTAAAATAAAATAAAAGACAGTTTCTAGGGAATAAAAGCTCTTTTAATGAATGTTAAATTTTGTTCTTCGTTTCCTGAATTGCCCACAAGCCTGTTTATAGCTTGGCATGTGTTTATAGTCAACTTCTTTTCTTTCAAGTATTAAACTGACAATCTGTATGTGATATATTTATGGCAGGACAAATTTGGATGATCGCATGGAATTTGTAGTAATAAAATTTGGTTGTATTTTTAGGGCTTTTAAAAAGACCTGCTAAGGGTTGAGAGCTTCTTTAAATAAATTTTTAATGTACCTTATCTCTGTGATTATGTAACTCATCTTTGTGATTATGAAGTCACTGTTTGTCCTAGGTAAAGAGGGGTATGTGATATTGTCAGTTTACTCGTATTTGATTTATTAAAGTGTCATTGTTAAGATCAAGTAGTAGAAATTTACTCTTTTAAAATATGCTTTCTTAAAATGAACTTTGTTGTTCTTTGCCAGGGTTAGAATATGTTTCTTTATACCACCCACAAAAGAAATACCAGATCTCTTTATAAAATGTGAGGGTTGATATGACATCTTGTATTTTCTCTATTTTAAGCATGTTAAAAGGGATAAATTTACTTTTTCTGTAAACTGCTAAATTTGGGAAGTGTTAAACGAGGGGCAGTATTTGGAACAGGAAGCCAAGAGCAAACACATAAAGGCAGAGAAGCCAAGTGTGTTCAGAGATGAATGCAGAAGGTAGCTAGAGGTGTGTGGGTGAGAGTATGATGTGAAAGGTATTCAGGACTTCAAATGTACCACATCTTTCAAAATAAAAATGATAAAGTACTTATTCCAGTACTAGTGCTGGAACACGGTGCTGAAATGTTAACATTACTAGTTAACATTTAACCACTAAATGTTAATTTTTTGAAATCTAGCTATGGTAAAAATATACTGAAATGTAATTTTTCTAAATTTTGAAGAATCCTCCCACAGCGTACCAATTTTGTTATTAAAGAACATGTCATTTTATTCTTTTTGAACTAGTTATTTTCTGCTCATTGTTTTGTGTTGCCTTTTCCCCCCAAGCATATATGTTGTTTGAGATCAACTCTCTTTTAAGCAACACTGCAGAGACTGATAAGGAGGAAATAAGAAATTTGTTCAAATTCATTTTAGTTTTTAAAAACATAGTTATATTCACCAAGCAATATATTTTTAAATAGGATGTAATTAAAATTTGTGGTATTATTTCTACATAGAAGTTTTCATATTAAAGAAACCTAGAGAAAGACCAACTATAGTACCAACATATATTAATAAAAATCACTGGAGCCTCTTCTACACGATCACGCTGAGCTAGTACACGGGCCTGGAATCGGGCTGCAACCTCAGCCGCGCCTGCTGCCTGCCACCGCCTCTGGACCATGGAGCCCTGCAAAGTGAGCGAGCTTCGGGCCTTCGTGAAAATGTGTAAGCAGGATCTGAGCATTCTGCGCACCGAGGAAATGCGCTTCCTGCGGGAGTGGGTGGAGAGCATGGGGGTAAAATACCACCTGCCACTCATAAAACTAAATCAGAAGACAATATCAAGGAAGAAAAAAACAGATAGTAAGAAGGCGGAGGAAAACATAAAGACAGAGGAACCATCAAGTGAGGAAAGTGATCTAGAAATTGACAATGAAGGTGTGATTGAACCAGATACTGATGCCCCTCAAGAAATGGGAGATGAAAATGTAGAGATAACCGAGGAAATGATGGATCACGCAAATGATAAAAAAGTGGCTGCCACTGATGCCCTAAATGATGGCAAACTACAGAAAGCCATTGACTTGTTCACAGATGCCATCAAACTGAATCCTCGCTTGGCCATTCTCTATGCCAAGAGAGCCAGTGTCTTCATCAAATTACAGAAGCCAAATGCTGCCATTTGAGACTGTGACAGAGCTATTGAAATAAATCCTGATTCAGCTCAGCCTTATAAGTGGCGAGGGAAAGCACACAGACTTCTGGGCCATTGGGAAGAAGCAGCACATGATCTTGCCCTTGCATGTAAACTGGATTACGATGAAGATGCTAGTGCAATGCTGAAAGAAGGTCAACCGAGGGCCCAGAAAATTGCTGAACACTGGAGAAAGTATGAGCAAAAACATGAAGAGCGAGAGATCAAAGAAAGAATAGAAAGGGTTAAGAAGGCTCGGGAAGAACATGAGAGAGCCCAGAGGGAGGAAGAAGCCGGATGACAATCAGGAGCTCAGTATGGCTCTTTCCCAGGTGGCTTTCCTGGGGGAATGCCTGGTAATTTTCCTGGAGGAATGCCTGGAATGGCAGGGGGGATGCCTCGAATGGTAGGAATGCCTGGGCTCAATGAAATTCTTAGTGATCCAGAGGTTTTCACAGCCATGCAGGACCCAGAAGTTATGGTGGCCTTCCAGGATGTGGCCCAGAACCCAGTGAATATGTCAAAATATCAGAGCAATCCAAAGGTTATGAATCTCATCAGTAAATTGTCAGCCAAATTTGGAGGTCAAGCATAATGCCCTTCTGACAAATAAAGCTCTTGCTGAAGGAAAAGCAACGATCACCTAATGGATGTCGCAATAATACAAACCAGTGTACCTCTGACCTTCTCATGAAGAAAGCTGGGGTACTGTGAAGAGAATCCCTACCCCTCTGCCTCACATGCAACTGAAACATTCTATAGTGGTTTGCCATTAGGGTATTCATTCAGATAATGTTTTCCTACTAGGAATTACAAACTTTAAACACTTTTTAAACCTTAAAAATATTTAAAAACATATTAAAAGGGTGTGTTAGTCCCTACATTTTTCTTTACTAATCATTTCAGTTTTTTTCCTTTGGATTAATTGGGCAAGGAAGATACTTCAGGGTGGAAGATTTATTGCTCAGTTTGAGTGAAAGGTTTATTAGTGGGAGGCAGATATAACATTTAAATAGATGAAGTTTGAGTTGGTGATGTGGTTTCTGAGGCATTTTGACTTGTCTTTTTAAATGCTTTATTTTTTAAACACAATTTATTTGGATAAAACCATTGGGACCACCAGTATTGCAGTATGACCTGGGTAGGGACCGGAAGTGTTTGGCAGGGCAGCAGCAACCTTACTCCTTTTGTATAGTGTGCACCCTTGTGCAGATGCATTTAAATCTTACACTGTGGTGAAGGGATAATTTTTATAATGCTGCAGTAGAATTGGATTACTTAGCTGTGTTCTTGTCTGATACAGAAAATAAATGTTTGCATTATTTCCACATAGGGGAAAAAATAAAATAAAAATAAAAATCACTGGAGAAATTATCCTGGCTAGTGTTTCTTTGGTTATCCTACTTTGCAAACTAATTTTACTGATGTTTGCTCTGTAGCCTAGTAAATTGGAATATATTGGCTTCATTTACATGGAATCTCCTTTTTAGATGTCTGCTCCAATGAGGATCTCCCTGAAGTTGAGCTGGTGAGTCTGCTGGAAGAACAGCTACCCCAGTATAAGCTAAGAGTAGACTCTCTCTTTCTATATGAAAATCAGGACTGGACTCAGTCCCCACACCAGCAGCAGCATGCGTCTGATGCCCTCTCTCCAGTCCTTGCTGAAGAGACTTTCCATTATATGAGTGAGTATTTTTTTACCCTTTTAGAGTTTGTCCATTGAAATAAAGATCGTAAGTATCTTGGTGTTGACTTTTAAAACATTTGGCATCCCTGGGCATTGTTAATTGTGTACCTACTTTAACTCAAACTGATTTCACAAGAAAGAGATGATTCTGTGTTATGTCTGAATGCAGTGAGTTTGTCATTCTTATGACTCTGAGTGTCTGGGGTTACAAGCAATACTCAGATGTTTCCATTTCTCCTTTCTTTTATTTGATACTTTCCTCAGACTGAGTAGAGAAATGAACTTAAAAAAAGTAGTTGAAATTTTAATTTAAAATTTTAATATCCCTTTATATCTCAAAACATTTATTATCCCAGTAGTTTGATATCCTGAGCCATCAGCTGTCTTACTTTATATTTTCTGTTAAACACTCACAGGAACGAGGTCAGTCATTAAGAAGCATGGTTTTTGGATACATAAGTAGTTTTAATAATTAAACTATGGAGACCTTTTCGCTTTTGACCTTATTCCAAACATCTGCTTCAGGCTGAGCTGACTTTTTTTTATTCATTCACTATAAAAATGTGTGCATAGTAGCTATTAGGATATATAATAAAGGTCTATAAGTTCAACATTGATATGTTTGTAAAATTCTTCTCATTTGAGTTAGATATGACATTGCATCAGTTCCTAGACATTTTCCCAGTGAGTGCTTCAGTGTCTTTAGTGATTGTTGTGAAATACTAATTTTCATAGTAATCGTTAACTTTTAATGGTAGCTTTCCTAGAACCAGGTTACTTACTGCTCAGGAAAAAGAAACTGTAAACATTGTTTAAACTTGAATTAAAATATCAAGGGACTTAAATAAAACTATTTCTTCCTCAATAATTCTTGTAAGTAGCTGAATATTAAATTAAAGCTCTTAAGGTTTTCTTAACTTTCAAGTTTGAGAAGTTTTTTGCTTGAGTTTTCTGAGAAGTGCTTGTTTTTTATTTCCATTTCTCTTTGTTCCATGCATTTTTAGATTTGTGAGAAGAAACTTCACATTGAAATTTCATCAGGATAAGTTTAGTTTCTGTCATTATTTTGATAAAGTAGCCCAGAAAGTGCCCCTTTTTCTTTGTCATATATGCCACTAGAGGATGGAACTGTAGCTAGAACTCTGTCTTAGATCATAATTTCCTGGAGTTACTTTTAGGAAGAATTTAAATAAAAATAAACTTCTTTGGAAAATAAATAATAATCAAATTCTAAAATACTTGGTTTTCAGGACCCCATACAAAGTAAATCAGAATGTTCAAGAGAGCAATTTAAAACTTAAGATTAATAGGATGTTACAGATCCAAACTTCTAGGGTCCAGAAAACTGTTCCAGTCCTTTAGTCTAAGGGTACTGTTTTCATTTCAATAATTTGAAAATTGAACTATATATGATATACCTAAGATCATGAAGCAAATAAGCTACGATTATAATTGGTCCACTAATACTTTATCTCTGTATTATACCTCAATTTCATTGTTATTTTAAAGATATCAATTCTTTGGGTTAACAGTTCACTCAAATATAAATAAACTTCATTTTGAATTTGCATCTTATGAGTGTAAAAGATAAGTGATTTACTTTATTTAGCAAATTGATCAATGTTTTAAAAAGCCAAGATACAAAACATTCTCTGAGCCTTTCCAACAGTTTTGTGTCCCTTTGAGATGTCAAGATCTGTGGTTGTGAATAATTATTATGTACCCTCATAGGCCATCCTAGGGTTTAGCTCCCTGGTACTACTTCAGCCTCTTCTTATCCCGACTTCCCTCACATACCAGTAGATACTCCTGCTCCTTAAAATGAATTTTAACAACCAATAAAAAGAGGTGGCACAGGAAGAGGCACTTTCTCTCTTTTGTACCACAAAGAAGTTGGAAGAGTTGTGAGAAGAAAAATAAATTTAGAAGGAAGCATGGGCAGAGTTTTGGGTTGGGAGCCTACCTCAAATCGATGTTCTCAGAGGGCCCCACCAAACCAGAAAGAGATTGTTTACTTTTAAAATAGAACACTTGAGAGCACTGGGTGTGTCCAAAAAAATAATTCCATCCTAGTCCCTGCCATATATAAAATTTAAGATACTCAAAGAATATTTTGCATGCAGAACAAGTCATTTCAGTATTTCCTTAATTTTACTAAGAGAAAGACCCAGAGTGAGCTGTAGGTGGGCAGTGCAGTCATAGCACATCATAACAGAAACTACCATTTGTTTGTGGTTAGGCTAAAAATAGAAAGAAACCTCATCTGCCTTTCAGGGTATTTTTTATTTGGGCATAAGGGATCACCTTGCATAAGAATGCATAAGAAAAAAGGGTTGGGGGGAAGTGATTAGTCTTATAAGTTTTAGTTAGGAGTTCAACATCACTTGGGAACTTGTTAGAAATGCAAATTCTTGGGCCCCTACCCCAGATCTACAGAATCAGAAATTCTGGAAGTGGAGCATAGCAGTCTGTGTTTTAACAAGTCCTCCTGAGTGTACTGATGCACACTAAGATCTGAGAACCACCAGTACAAAGCATTGTCAACCAAAGCTATATGGCCATTTCATAGTGAGGTTCATTGGAGAATTTAAGGAATTAGGGAGGGTGTACAATTTTGTAGAGAAATACAGTTGTAGAAATAATTACTTCTGCTCAGACTTTTCCTCAAGGTCTGCCTTCCAAAATTATTAATCTATACTGGCAGGAAAAGAAATATAACTGATAATGTTCAGGAAGCAGTAACCATAAGTCAGATCATGGAGGTTAGCATACTTATAGTTCCTCTCGACCAATTCCACAAAATAATTAAGTCATATGCCCCAAGACACCTATTGAGTATTATTATCTGTGGGAGAATTGAGAAAATTGTCTCACTCAAATCATTATATGTAGGGCTTAATTCTCCCCTGGAACCCTGTTGAGAAAGGCTGTCCTAGATGGTACATATCATCAGACACCTTCTTTTTGTTCTCAATGCTTTTGAAGGCAGTTTTTTGTATTGCAGAAACATTCTCCATATTCTAGCAGCAAGAGCAGCGGTCACTTCTTTGGGATTAAAACCATAAGACCTGTCTGTAGTTACCAGGAGCTCTTGCGGCTTTGACTATGCCACATGGGTGGTTTGTCTTTCATTTTTGTTTTTTGTTGCTTTGTTTTTGATTTTATGCTGCAAGAGGGTTGGAGAGATTAGAAGTCTTTTTAAATTTCAGTAATTGTGGTAAAAACTCTAGATCTCACTGGTATGAGGGATTCTTAATCTCAGGAAACAAACTGAGGGCTGCTGGAGTGCTGGGGGGTGGGAGGCACAGGGCGCCTGGGTGATAGACATTGGGGAGGGTATGTGCTATGGTGAGCGCCGTGAATTGTGTAGAACTGTTGAATCACAGACCTGTACCTCTGAGACAAATAATACATCATATGTTAAAAAAAAAGAAGATAGTAGGAAGGGAAAAATGAAGGGGGGAATCAGAGGGGGAGACGAACCATGAGAGACTATGGACTCTGAGAAACAAACTGAGGGTTCTAGAGGGGAGGGGGGTGGGGGGATGGGTTAGCCTGGTGATGGGTATTAAAGAGGGTACGTATTGAATGGAGCACTGGGTGTTATACGCAAACAATGAATCATGGAATACTACATCAAAAACTAATGATGTAATGTATGGTGATTAACATAACATAATAAAATAAAATTTAAAAAAAATGAGAGAACTGTCAAGCACCATCTCATATAAATTACAGAGATATCAAAATGGATTAACATTGGCCCTTCCCATCCTCAAAAAATGTGAGGTTGAGTCGATGTGAGGTCGATGTGAAATTATGTGAAATTATGCAGAATTAGAACTTAAAGTAAGAATTGGTAAAGTACTTAAGTATACCCCCCCATATTTTTTCAGGAACATAAGATTCTCCAAATCTTGCACCAAAAATGTTGAACATTAATTAATAACCTTTGAAAACCAACTTGCAAAATTGTTCTGTAAAAATGTTTTAGCATTTGAAAATTCATTTTTGCTCTCTGAACGAGAGCTGCTGTTTTTTGATTGCAAAGATAACATTTATTCTTCCTGGGAAATTAGTAAAAGATTAAAAAGAAAACAAGAGATCAGCCTAATCCCTACCCAGAGATAACCACTATAACATTTTAATGTGTATCCTTCCAGCCTCTCTTCTGTATCCATATGTATAAGATGCGCTCACAATTTTAAAACAAAATTGGGATCTGTGTTTTTATAACCTGCATTCACAGATGGATACTGGTTATTTCATCAGATAAAGGCCTTCTGATCCTGGTGGCACTGTGACAGGAATAGCAGCATGGTGCAAAGAGCTCGTTACTGAGAATGCACGAACCCAAGTTTTTTTTATGACCTTGTGAGATGGAAGTTGTTATCACCTCATTATTATCCTATTATTAGTTTCTCCTCACTAAAACATGTTTTATTCTAAACATCTCTTTTCTGTCTTACTGTGTCCTTTATTTTCTCTTCCCCTTTTTCATGTGTGACTTGTAGCTCAGCTCTTTATTATAGCCTTAACTTACTGGTTTTACTTCGAAATAAATTTACCACTTCACCTTCAACTCTGGTCAATCATGTAATATAAACTGTATTATATATTGTTTCAGTTACTTTTATAAAAACTGTTTTTAACTGAGTCTCTAGGATTCCTGGTTCTTGCTTCAAGTGTTGCTTCTGAATTGGCAGTTTTCATTGCTAGCTCCATGTCCGAACACCTGGGCATCTTTTACTTACTGTGTGCGCCCTGGGGCTTCTTCAAATCAATTAAACTAGACTCTAGAGATGAGACCCACCACCCTAGGTTGCATTTAGGTTTGTAACCATTGGCTGGTTTTCTGTAATTAATTTAGAACATAGATATGATTTGATTTTTTTGTCTCATTATTGAGGCCAGAAATAGTGGAGACCTCACACTGGAAGTAAATTGTGAAGATTCCTTTGGCCCAAAAGCCTGTTTCTCTTATCCCTGTGGTTAAATTATGGAGCCACTTTTTCTACTTATAAATATAGATCCTTTTGGGGTAAAATTGTTCCTATCCAGATCTTTTTAGTTTTCTATCTCCTATTACTATTAATCCAGCACTTTGTTTACTTTTAGCTAGGAATAAGATGTCATTAATAATTAAGTTCTAGGTAATTCCCAGATTCCTTTTAAACAGTTTTACCAGAAAGGAAAATAAAAAGCTCAAATAAAAGTAAAACATGTCCCGGGGTGCCTGGGTGGCTCAGTCAGTTAAGCATCTGCCTTTGGCTTGGGTCATGATCTCAGGGTCCTGGGATCAAGCCCCGCATCGGGCTCCCTGCTCAGCTGGGAGCATGCTTCTCCCTCTCCCACTCCCCCTGCTTGTGCTCTCTCTCGCTCGCTCTCTAATCAATAAATAAAATCTTAAAAAATAAATAAATAAACATGTCCCATGGTGTCTTTTGGGCAACCTCAAGGAGAAGATGGGACTAAGGACCTACAAGTGACTTAAATCATAGTATCTGCTGCCAACACAGTGCATTATTTACAGAGAATTTTAAATCAGTGCTATTTCATACATACCAGCTGTGCTTAAAGAGTAATTATACACACTTGTATGACACTTAGCAATAGATTAATACCGCTCATTAAATGATCCTATTTCATCCTCCTAATGACCCTGTGAGATGAGCGTTATCACCTCCATATTGTAAGTAAGGAAGGTGAATTTCAGAAGTGTTAAGTTCACTCAGATAGCGTGAATTCAGCTTTTCTGCTTCTAAAGCCTCTTATTTTTCCACACTTCAAAGCAAACTAATTATAAAATCAGTCTCAGTGAAACACAGATCTGTTTCATGTAATGCACTCCAGAGTCAAAAGATCCCTCTTTTACGATGCATCATTAGCTTAAAAGGGTATTGCTTATTGTGACTGTGGAATCACTGGGGTCATACTTGTCATTCCCTCTGGAGCTATATTATTCAATGCATTGACAGTTCCTGAATTTAATGCAGAAATCCTGGACTTAAATTATGCAAATAATAGTATAATATACAGTTTATCTTATAGCAGAGGCCTAGATATGGTAGAGATTTTCATAAAGAGTTTTTAATTATGCTTCGTAACAGAACTACCGAAAGTTCTACAAGTCCTATTCCTTGTTTATTGATATTAGCTCACATGATAGGTGATCACAGATATTCAAGATAATCACAACAGAATTCTAATTAAATATATTTGTAATAGCATAACCCCTCACTAACTTGCCCCTCAGGAACTTTAATTGAGATTAGGGCTTAAAACAATAGGTGATTTAATCCATTCTTCAGGCCTGCAGTCTCTAGTGTGAGTGGACTAAAGTTCTGATCTTACTGAGGGACGTGGGGATAGTCAGGAAGTGGCTGCCTTATGGTCATTTGATAACTTTTTTAATTCATTGTATGATGTACATTTTGTTTGTAATAATTGGTCCATTTCTCAAGTGTCTAATACATAAACATTTCTTTTCTTTTTTCACATATATTTTTATTCTCCTGAATGGCATTTCATAAAAGCCTGAGTTTGTTGTTGTTATCTTTCAACTCTTAATGAATATTTAAAACTTTCTTTTATTTCTACATACTATAAACAGTTGTTTTTAACTGTCTTAGTTCTAGGCACAGACAGGGTGGAGCAGATGACCAAAACTTACAATGATATCGACATGGTTACACACCTCCTGGCAGAGGTAAGAATATATATCTTTTCTTTCTCCAGGACTAAAACTTGACAGTCATTTAAAATCTATCAAGTTTGCAGATCAAATGAAAAACAGTGATGTCTTTGTTCTGGGTTATTTTGTATAAGGTAGTTATAAGTTGCCTGGCATACCAACTGGCATTCCAAAGTAGAATGGCTCCTGAAGTTTATAGTTAGGAAGTTGCAGAGGGTTTAATTTTTGTTGTTGTTGTTATAATGGTGCAACCTTCCCTGTCCTAGAAAAGCTATGTTAAAAAAAGAAAAGTGTTTTGTTTTGTTTAATAAATCCTTGCTGCTACCCTGGAGCAGAGCTACCCATTCAAGAAGCAGCTCCATTGCAAATCAATACCAGCAGTTTGCAGCATCTTCCCTTCTTTACTTTTGGTTTGGACTATTATTTCAGCTGAGTTTGTCCATGACATTTTTTTTTAAGATTTTATTTATTTATTTGACAGAGACACAGCGAGAGAGGGAACACAAGCAGGGAGAGTGGGAGAGGGAGAAGCAGGCTTCCCGCCGAGCAGGGAGCCTGATGCGGGGCTCGATCCCAGGACCCTGGGATCATGACCTGAGCCGAAGGCAGACAGAGGCTTAACAACTGAGCCACCCAGGTGCCCCGTCCATGACATTTTTAATATGTGCAGTGTATTTCTTCCAGTTGGCATTCTTAGAGGTGTCTCCTTATATGTCAACTTCAGTTGATCTTATAGAAACTGTCTTTCTCTTTGAAGTACCCTTCTCCCCTCTCCCCGCAGCTCCCTAGAATGATGTTGTGTATGCCACTTAGCCTATTGAAAATGAGGAGAGTGGGCCTTGAAAATTTGGAGATAATTCATCTACCTGTTTTCATATGTTATAGAACAAAAGGATAGAAGCTTAATTTTATTTACAGTGATTAATGTAAGTGGAATCCATGCTTGTGTATAAGGCAGCTAGGTGTATATTGACAGTTTTCATCCTACAGAATACAATCCTCACCACCACCACATAGGTGCGATTCCTACACGCTTGCTAAGTATCACCATCTACGTAGGAGTAACTCTTGCTTTGCTTGGCTTTTCTATAGGCCTCCCTGCATCATTACCACTGACTTCTTTAGACTCCTTTATGCTTTAGCAAAACCTGTAGCCTCAAAACTTCTAGTCTTCTATCTCCTCTTTTATCTCACATTATCATTTTTGTAGCAATTGACAGTAGGGCTCTTGATTATACTTTCCGTTAAGGCTCTGGCTCTGAATACATAGAAACTTTGCCCTAATTGGAACTGTTTTCAACATACATACTATATCATTACCATGCATAACAGGCAAATGCGTTCAACAAATATTTCTTGGGCTTTCACTGTGTGCCAGGCCCTATCTTCATTTTTTAAAGACCCTATTGATTTTTTAATGCCCCCAAATCATAAGTTTTAAGTTTGGGTTGTTTGATTCCAACTAATAGGGTGATCAATAAATCTCACTTGAAAAGAAATACCCCCTTTATAACTATGGTGGCCATCCATTTGACCAACATATATTAAACACCACCCGTGTGTCAGGCCCTGTGTTTATTTGTGATATCTGAACATTAAAATGAATCTTGATGCTTTCTAGGACATTGCTTTTGAGTTTAGGGAAACTGGAGAATTTCTAAACTACCATTTAATTTTGTTTGTACTCAAAAGATGTGTTTGGTATTTTAACAGAGAGATCGTGATCTGGAGCTAGCTGCTCGAATTGGACAGGCTCTCTTAAAACGGAACCATGTCTTGTCTGAGCAGAATGAAGCCCTGGAGGAGCAACTGGGACAAGCCTTTGATCAAGTAAGTCTTTGATCAAGTATTTGTAGCATGAAATAATTACTGGGCAATGAAGAAATTTATTTTTCTGGGTGCCCCTGAAGTGGTAACAATAGGTAGGTAAATAACACCAGCACATGTTGACTTTGTTGGCAGCCATTGAACTAACCAGTAGAGAAATGAAAGGTTACTGTAGAGAGGAGTGCTCATGGGACTCTACCTTAGTTGGTGGAAAAGCCTATGTTCAGGACCTACCAAACATGAGGCACCCTGCTTAGATTCTAACACTTTTTCTTCATCCCTTTATGTAGACTTTCAGTGTGATCTTTTTTTTTTTTTTTTAAAGATTTTATTTATTTGAGAGAGAGAGAATGAGAGATAGAGAGCATGAGAGGGAAGAGGGTCAGAGGGAGAAGCAGACTCCCCGCTGAGCAGGGAGCCTGATGTGGGACTCGATCCCGGGACTCCAGGATCATGACCTGAGCCGAAGGCAGTCGCTTAACCAACTGAGCCACCCAGGCGCCCGACTTTCAGTGTGATCTTATCTTAAATTTATTTTGAAAAAATAACCCTAAATTATAGATACCCAAATGAGGTATCTTTATTCAAAAACCCAAACAGAAGGAAAAGGTAAAGAAATTTATTTCATGCAATAAATATTTTTTAGTGAGAACTGATTTATTATTAACTTGAATGGTTGCATTTAAAACTTTGTGTAATTTGTTATTATCTGGTTTCATTTATATTTTATAAATGCATTATGTTTAATAACATTTGAACCTTTGCATTGGAAATACTTATTTTCTAAAACTAAAGTTAGGAAGTCATGCAGAGTTATACTTAACTTAGAAGCTTAAAAGTATAAGCCTTTATTTAGTATGAGACTTTGAAGGAGGGGGTCTATTCTGACACTTTGAAGGTTCTTCAGTTTTGTTTTGTTTTTCAGTGTGAATGTATCATTATCTTATATTAAATTTTCTTCCTGCATTCCTATTATATAGACTATAAGAATTGGCTTTTCACCTAGTACAGAAAAAGCTATATTGGTTGAGTTAACACTCTAACATTATATCTTAGGAAGTATCTGAAGTTTGTTATTCTCTTTTTAAAACTTTAGTCAGTAAAATCTAGCAACTGATATTATGATTTTATTTTATGGTAAGAAACAATTGCTCCATGAATTAAAAGCAGTATTACATGGAAATAATGCAAAATAAAGGCCATCTTATAAATTGAGCCCTTTGATGTGCAGGTTAATCAACTGCAGCATGAGCTGTCCAAGAAAGATGAATTACTTCGAATTGTCTCTATTGCTTCTGAAGAGAGTGAAACTGACTCCAGTTGTTCTACACCTCTCCGGTTCAATGAGTCCTTTAGCTTATCTCAAGGTTTGCTGCAGTTGGACATGCTGCAAGAAAAACTCAAGGAACTGGAAGAGGAGAATATGGCTCTTCGATCCAAAGTACATTCCCACTTTCCCACGAATTCCCACTTTCCTTTACCTTAAAGGCCATAGATTTAGGTCCATGTAGCATTGAGGTAAAATATGGCATAACTAAGGATTTGCTATTGACATTCCAATTAGGGGGTGACAGCCAAGGCATGTGTATTTGCCTTTCCTTGTCGCTTAGATCCCATTCATTGACAAGTAGATAATAGCAAGCTGATAGATGACATAGAGAAAGCCACAGCATGGAATATATATCTTAGGGAGTTTACACAAATAACTAAATAATTACAACTGTGATAAGAACTATGTTGGAAAATTACAGGGTTTCCTGAACTTGTATAATAGGGGGTGGGGGGCGGGGGATCAAAGTCCTACTTAAATAAGTGACACTGTACCTGAGGCTAGGGATTAGCGAGGCACCAGGGTGATGAGTAGGCTTGTGCAAAGAGCCTGAGAGGAATGAAGGGGAGATGTTTGTTATATACTTTCCCATATCTTTATTTTGGATAAAGCTTTTTGGATTTTATTTTTCCTTTTCAACTGGTGAACTTTTACCTTCAAATGAGAATTAAAGGTTTTTTAAGTTAATACTGTAAAGTCATTGGAAGGTATTATCACAGACTAATTTTTTTTCTCTCGAAGGCTTGTCACATAAAGACAGAAACTATTACCTATGAAGAGAAGGAACAACAGCTTGTCAATGACTGTGTTAAAGAACTTCGTATGTATTAACACATTTTATTTTATACTTCTTGGGCAATTCTTTGGTGGTATATCACCAACTCAGAAATTAAATCAATGGTTTCAGTAGAGGCATCTCAAGAAACAATTTTATTTTATTTTTTTTAAGATTTTATTTATTTATTTGACAGAGAAACAGAGAGACAGGAAACACAAGCAAGGGGAAGAAGGCAGGCAGAGGGAGAAGCAGACTCCCCACGGAGCCGGGAGCCCAACATGGGGCTTGATCCCAGGACTCTGGGATCATGACCCGAGCCGAAGGCAGACGCCCAACAACTGAGCCACCCAGGCGCCCCACAAGAAACAATTTTAAATAGTTACTGAAAATCTTGGAATATCACATTGAGCCCACAACTCTAAACTAAACATCATATGTACTTTTAAGAAATATCTTTATTTCAAATTGCCATCATCATTAAAGAAAGACCTAGACTTGTATTAGTTATAGCATGTTAGAGTGAAAGGAACTGAAGCTTTCATTTTGTCAATAAGGAAATAGTCCTATAGACAATATAGAGAATATGATTTGCCAAAGTTAGAAAACTGATAAGTAGCAGAGCCAGGGCTTAAATGATGGCATAAAACTTTACATCCAATGAGTATTAAGTGCCAACTATGTGTCTATAACAGGACATATTTTGGTTTGATATTATTAATTAAAAATAGTTTTTAAAAATAAATCAGCTAGAAAAAGGCTTCACTAGAGAAAGATACCTAATTTCTCTATAAATATATAACCTTTTATGTTGAAAGAGAAGATATGAAACATCATGCCAGTTCATCTGGGCTGTGGGCGTCAGAATGTGATAGCTTAGAATAACAATGTTAGAGAGCCAGAAAGAATGTCAATTGAATCTTCTCCATCAGAACTCCATCACGCACCTCTTATGCCTTAAAAAACAAAAGGAAATGACTTGCCCAAGAGCTTAGATCCCAGTCTCCTGCCTCCTTATTGCCATCCTTTGAAATATAGACCTTCTGTCAATTTTAAAATAGTTTTATATAACACTGAGAAATAGTTTTGCCACTTGTGTTTGATGTCAGAGTTTTTATATGCAAGGTTTCCTTTCTCCGTGGAATTCTAAAGGTTCTATTTTATGTGCATGTAAGAATGCTAGGTAGGCTCTAGGGATTGCTTCTGAGGCCTTGCTCAGTTTGCTAGGTATCCTGGCAAGTCTCTCTTGTACAGAAGCATCTCATAGCTTTAACAGATTGTGACTGTTTCATTTGGAAATGTTCCTTTAGATTTGTTAAGTTTAATTTTCATTGCTTGTGGGAAATTATTGATGGTCCCTGAAGAGTTCTCAAAGACATAAATGAAATGATGACTTGGTACTTGGAAACATACATAATTCACCTATCTCTTTCCAGCCTTCTTGTCCTTCATAAAGAAAAAGATTGAGGCAAAACTTTTAGCTTCCTTGCCTTTATGAGTCACCTCTTTTAGCTTCATTGCCTCCTATTCAATTCTCAGCATTAGCTTATTTCAGAAGAACCTTTATTTTCTTCTACTCAATTATCTGGGTTTATTTTTTAAATTTATATTACAAATCTATTTGTGATATAGTCCAGTGCTTGTTACAAAATAGGATTTAGCCTACAGGACATAGTTTGCCAACCCCTATCCTACATTTATATTAATTTTTAAATTTCTCTTTTGTTTCTCAGGTGAAACAAATGCTCAGATGTCCAGAATGACTGAAGAATTATCTGGGAAGAGTGATGAACTGATCCGGTACCAAGAAGAGATCTCCTCTCTCTTGTCTCAAATTGTAGATCTTCAGCACAAAGTTAAAGAAGTAGGTTCATTCATTCATTCAGCAGATGTTTGTTAAGCCCTGGCCTAGTACATGCACTCTGCTAAATGCTAGATACATTAAGCAAAGTAAGCATGCTCCCTACGCCTTTACAGTACTTTAGTCTGACTGCTGGTATAGCCTGTCACTGTCACGAAATATATGAATAACTTCTTTCAAGTTACTATTTCTCTCTTTCCAGTGGGGTTAGATTTTCCTTAGAAAACTGTGATGTGGATTAGTGACTCATGCTCATTGACCTCTGAACACCTTAATTAAGATTTTGTATTCTGCCCATTTTATTGCTCTTATTTGGCTTTTGAAAGGTTAGCTTTTTATAGGCCTCTGGACCTTACCCCTGAGAGACACTCTTAAGATGGGTCTTTAAAAAAGGGAGAGTAGCCCATATTTTATATGGGAAGGCTCATTTTTCTCTTTTAATATGTTGTTAGCATGTAATTGAGAAGGAGGAACTGAGACTTCACCTACAAGCTTCCAAAGATGCCCAAAGACAGCTGACAATGGAGGTAATCAAATCTTCCTTTATCTTGTGTAATATGGCGGGGGGGGGGGGGGAATGGTTTCTTTCATTTTCATGACTAAGAATGATTAAAGGTGATTGCCAGATTTTAAATAACAACAAAAGAGTAAGATTAAATTATGAGATCTAAGAAGTAAAGCAATTTAAAGATTCTGTCCCTAAAATTAATAACATGAAAATATCTTTCTTGATTAATAGAGAAAACCTTGTCTTTTGTAAGATTCTTTAGGAATATGTGACCCTTTTACCAGTCTACCTTAACCCAACAGTTTTTAAAATAATTTCTTATAATAAGATATGTCAGGAGAAACACCAACAATCTTTACTTTTTATCTATATAAAAATTCTATGTATTAGATATAATTTAGTGGTCACCTAGCATACACTAAGAATCACCTGGCAAAATGAGTTATAAATGAAATTCCCAGGCACCATCCCCAAAAGTTTCCAATAGAGTAGTTCTACAGTAAGGGTTTAGAATCTGCATGATCCAGTCCACATACCGCACTTGAAGTAATTTTTGAAGTTAAAATGTACTCTGAAAAGGGTGCCTGGGTGGCTTAGTCGGTTGAGCGTCTGCCTTTGGCTCAGGTCATGATTCCAGGGTCCTGGGATCCAGCCCCACATCAGACTCCCTGCTCGATGGAGAGTCTGCTTCTCCCTCTGCCTCTGACCCTCCCCACTGCTTGTGCTCCCTCTCTCTCTCAAATAAATAAATAAAATCTTTAAAAATATATATGTACTCTGAAAATTATTACTCATTTACCATGCTTGCATACCTAACTATATAAAGAAGATTCTGGAACAAGGGAGGAGAAACTACTTGTTTGGGATGATTGAGGACCCTGGCAACATATATAGTACTTTGTAGACTTGATCTTGTCATTTATAGACTTCAGAGTGACATTTAAAAATATGCACATCTAACATTATGCTAAGCCTAACTTGACCCATAGCTATTATTCTTCCTCTATAAGTTTTTTGTTAAGATTTTATTTGTTTATTTATTTATTTGAGAGAGGGAGGGAGCATGAGCAGGGGGAGGGGCAGAGGGCAGAGGGAGAGGGAGAGGGAGACGCAGACTCCCTGCTGAGCAGGGAGCCCAACATGGGGCTCAATCCCAGGACCCCCAGATCCTGACCTGAGTCGAAGGCAGATGCTTAACTGACTGAGCCACGAGGTGGCCCCCTCTATAAGTTTATTTTAAGGATATGAAACATTAAATATTGAATTAAAGGTTATGGCTATTTCAGCTACATTTCAGATTTTTAGGAAATCATGTTTATGATAGCCAAAACATCCCTAATTCTGATGACTTGAAATATATACACACACACACACATATACTCTCCTTGGTTAGTTTGTTTTAGAGCTTTTCTATTGAAATTATATTCATAAAGTTATCTAGCCCTCTGGATAAAATTAATACTTATCCAAATGAGGTTTATTTTCCCCATTGTCATGTTGAGAATATGATGAAGTACACTAATTACCATCCTTTTTTTCAGCTGCATGAGTTACAAGACAGGAATATGGAGTGTCTGGGAATGTTACATGAATCCCAAGAAGAAATAAAGGAACTTCGGAGTAGGTCTGGCCCTGCTGCTCATATTTACTTCTCACAGTCATATGGAGCTTTTTCTGGGGTGAGTTTTTCCTGGGAAATATGTTACTTGTTTAAGAAAACTTGCTTAAGATTAGATTGTTCTGAGAGTGATATGGTTTCTGGTGGTATAAAGTATCTTGAGAAGAGATAATATTTGTCCTTGTTTCTGGAATTCATATATTGATTTAGGCTTTGATTTACATATTTACATCTATCTTAATACTCTATTGCAGCCTTTCTTCTAATAGACAACCTTCCAGATTTATTGTAATATATGAGATGAACCCTAAGGAAATTAGGTTTAGATCTGTGTACCATAGAGCTACTTAAACTTGGGTCATCCTTCCCTACATGCTACTTACTCAAATAGAACTCTGAACATCTAAAACTTCGTTTCAACAGATCTTGAGTTTCTTGGTATTTTAATTTCAGTTAGAGTGTAAATGCCATGAGGGCAGGATTCATGTTTGTTTAATTCATCAATATATAGTATTAAAGAAATTAATGAAAACTTGTGAGTTTATGCCAAAATTTGTAATATTGGTTCAAAGAATTATTTTAACAATCTAGTTCATAAATACTTATAAGCAATACTGTGAAATTTTTTTAAAAACAAAGTATAAATTATAATAGATTTTTTTGAAGAATATGGGAGCAGGATTTTTGTTTTTTAACTTTTTATTTTGAAATAATTTTAAACTTAGACTAACATTGCAACAATAGTACAATAGTACAATAGTTCAAAATAGTATAAAATAGTACAATAGTACAAAAACTCTCATCCTTCATCTAGATTCCTCAGTACAAAATAGTATAATAGTACAATAGTACAAAATAGTACAAAATAGTACAATAGTACAAAAATTCTCATCCTTCATCTAGATTCCTCAGGTTTTAACATTTTACTACATTTGTCATATCGTTCTCTTATTTTTTTTCTGGACCATTTCACAGTAAGTTACAGATACACTTGATTAACTCAGTGTCTATCTACTAAAAATAAGGACACTCTCCTATGTAACCACACTACAACCATCAAAGTCAGGAAATTGTCATTGATATACAATATTACCATCTCATCCACAGAGCCCATTTAAATTTTGCCAGTGATCCCAACAATGTCCTTTGAAAGATATGTTGTATTTGCTTGTTTCAACTGGGGATAGTTCTTCTATCTCTGCTTGCCTTTCATGACCTTTGTAGAATGTCCTCAGTTTGGGTTTATCTGATGTTTCCTCATGATTACAAATTCAGGCAATGTATTTTTGGCAGAAATAATGCCATGTTCTTCTCAGTACATTGTAATAGGAGGCTCACATTGTCTATTTATCTCATTACTGATGATGTTAATTAATTTTGACCACTAGGTTAACGTAGTATCTGCCAACTTTTCCCACTCTAATCAATGCTAATTGATAGTTAATCAAATTAATGTTACAAATTAACTTTACAATGATGAAAACTGGTAGATGTTACCTTAGCCAAGTGGTCAAAGTTACTCTTTTGTGGGAAAATACTGCACTTTGAGACTATTTAAATATCCTGTTTTTCTCAGCAAATATTTATCCACTAGTTTTAACATGCAGTGATGGTTCATATCTGACTCAGTTATTACTATGATGATTGTCAAATGGAGATTTTCTAATTCCATCGTTTTTTTGACATTAATTGACATTCTTTTGTCAGAGCCTTTCTGTGTCATTCATTCATTCATTCATTCATTCATTCATTCATTGGGTCGGGGAGGCATAGAATCTTAAGCAGACTATACACCCAGCATGGAGCCCGACCCAGGGCTCTATCTCACAACCCTGAGATCATGACCTGAGCTGAAATCAAGAGTCAGATGCTCAACCGACTGAGCCATCAAGGTGCCCCATTTCTGCCTCATTTATTTATTCATTTGTTCATTTAGTTATGTCCGTATGGACTCTTAGATTCCTATTTTAGTCAGTGGATTATAATCCGTTATTACTATTTTTGATTATGATACTTAAATTGTTCCAGATATGGCCAGTGGGATCTCCTTAAATCTCATCTTGCCTTTTCCTGTCCCAGTCCTGGAAAAAGCCATTTCTGCAGGGAGGTCTGGGTAGTTTTAATGAGGAATGATACTTGGAATTCAAGATCTGAGTCCTGTATATCCATTGCCACTAGAGTGTCATTACGTCTAGGCCCTCTCAGCAGATAGAGCTAGGAAATATATGTGTGTTCATACATACACCCACTCAAACACATCAATATCTATGTTTCCACCCATATTTATGTTCATATATATATGAAAACATGAGTTCACACCAGTATCTCCAGTTCTAGTCATTGTCAGCTCAACTTCACTGAGCATGGCAGCCATACTAGTTGAATCCTCATCTCTGACCAGGGAGAGGGGAAACTTGCTTATTTTTCCTTTAATGATTTTTCTACATTATAAAAGCTATACATGTTTATTGTAGAAAAGTTAGTAATTAAACAAAGCAAAAAGAAATTGTGAAATACCATCAAATCCTGACCTCCAGAGAATCATTATTGGCATCTTGGTTTATAGCCTTTCAGACCTTTTTTTTGTGTCTCCATATGTAATATTTTCTATTTATCATGTTGGTTTTTTCCACTGTTCTCCTGTAAAAATACATCATGAAAAAGAAGTTGGTTCTTGTTAAAAGTTATATTTCCAAAATGTCTCTTTTTTCCTTGCATTTTGGCCTGTGACTATTTTCTTGTGTTTTCTTTTATTCCAACACCAAAAGTATTGGATTCTGGAGACTCTGTTAATTAATTTAAGGATAATTCATGTCTCCTAACAGACTTCTTACATAATCATTATAGGCATCTCAAACTGTTTTTCTTAGGAATCTCTGGCAGCTGAGATTGAGGGGACCATGCGTAAAAAGTTGAGTTTGGATGAGGAATCTTCTCTCTTTAAGCAAAAGTAAGTACAGATCACATGTGTTATTACCCAAACATTGGGATGGAATTAAAAGGAAGCCACAGTCCTAAGTGGTAGGTATTTTGAGATTCAGTTGTAAATCTGCTTAGTATTCAGTGTTTTTTTCATAGTGCTCACATTTGTAAGAGTACTCTCTTGTTCTGAAGTTTATTTTCTAATAATTTCTCTTAAAGTTTAGAGGCTAGGCAAGGTGGCTTTATTTTTAATGAATTGCATATACATGTCTCTTCTAAAGCACTCCAGTGGTAGGCAATGGCAATAATGAATGCTTCTCTTTTGACAGAGCCCAACAAAAACGGGTATTTGATACTGTCAAGGTTGCCAATGACACCCGGGGCCGCTCCAACCCATTCCCAGCTCTGCTACCCATTCCAGGGTCCAACCGTTCAAGTGTCATCATGACAGCAAAACCTTTTGAGTCTGGTTTACAACAAACAGAGGACAAAACACTCCTGAATCAGCAGAGCAACTCAGAAGAGGTTTCAGAGTAAGAAACATAGATCATGGCACTGATTCTATAATTTTTATGGCATTGACATACCAGATTCACATACCTATATTCCAGCATTATTCTGTACTATTCCAAGGTGGTTCTAGAACTGTCAGTTTACATTCAGTAACAATGCCCTATAGCATTATTTGTGACAGATCATTGACTTCATAAAAGTTTTTAGAGTGAGAAGGCTACATTTAATTAAGTATATTCAAAGTGGAACTTGCATTGAACTATAAAATTCTTTACTACTTTCTTCTTTAGTATGGCAAAGTTTGAGTCTAAATCTTCATGTTCTAAGTCAGATTTGTTTGACTCTGTTCGGTCATTGGCAGTTGTACATAGCATCAGATGACACTTTCTCATAACCCATGCTGCTTTGGTGCCTTGAATACCTATGGAGGAAAAGTAGCTTGCTCTTAACTTCCTATTTGTTTAAACTTAGATTTTTTCCAGTTTTCATTAATTCATCTTATTGAATTACATATATATAACTAGAGTTAAACAGAATCCCTGGAAAGTCAGCAGAAGACTTTTGGAAAGGTAGGTGTTTGGCATCTGAGAGAAATCTTTCCTAATGCAGAAATCTATTCTAGAACATACCAAATACCCAGTAAGTATTAGCTGTTACCAGTAGTAGATGGGGTAGTAGTATTCTTACCATTAGTGAACACTAATTGTGAACTAGGAGCTTAAGTCTTAGTTAATCCTGTCAACAACAACCCTGTAGGGTAGGTACTGTATCTTTTCAATTTATAGTTGAGGGAAGTGAGGCTTAAATCGTTTTGTAACTTGCCCATGGTCACTTCATAGGAGGGTATTGGTCACATTTCTATAAACTACAGGTTTGGTCCATGGATGCCATTTGTTTGGTTCAAAAATAAAAATATTTGTGTTGCCAAAAAAAAGGAAGAAACCAAGAAAGAAAAGATCCATCACCCTGGGTTTTCTTTTGTCTTTCAGTTTGTACCCACAGTAGCTTTATGTGTCAATACTATGTCATTGTACACAATTAACTTAGGAGAAGATCAACAAACAGATCTTTGTAGAATTCACATCTAGTAGCCAGGAGCAACTATAGCCTGGCTTGCTACTCTTTCTTTTGATATTAATTGTAAGAAACCTCTAATTTCAAAAATATTAAAAACTGAACAAATGTGTTCACAGAACTATGAAGATGTAGTATTTACAAATCTTGGGTTTTTTTTTAAATGTTCTACAATATTCATAGAGGATTCAATGGCCCAAAGCAAATTTTTTCACATTTTAATATTTTTGAAATTATTAATGTCATATCATAGTTTAATGGGTAGCATTTTTTTCTCTCTGAGTAGTGCATAAAATAAAATAATAGTACCTCTTGTAATCAGTGGTATTATAGATTCAGCACAATATGATAAAGTTTACTTTTCTGGCTATCTAAACTAAATTTATAGTTAGTCATACCTATAGTGTCATAAATTAAGTGACTACACTTATCATGGTGAGCGCTGAGTAATATTTACAATTCTCAAATCAGTATATTATATACCTGAAACTAATATAACATTGTATATTAATTATACTTCAATATAAAAATTAAATGAAATAGAAAAGTTAGTAAACATAAAATAAGTATATTTTGGCTTGTCTGAAGTTGCTTGAAATGATCTGTAAAAAATGATGTATTAGTGATTTTAGTTTATTGTTATTATTTCTGTATTCTTGATATCTAAGGAAAGAAACACTATGATTTTAAGATCAGTCTCTTGAACATTCACCATTGTAGAAAAGAGAAGTCTAGGTTGTGCTTATCACCTTTACAGATCTAGTCAGTGAGTGATTTTCCCATAGGAACGTTCAGAAGGTGGGTCAACCAGGACCCTCTGGAGATAGTGATTTGGCTACAGCACTGCATCGCCTTAGTCTGCGGCGACAGAACTACTTAAGTGAGAAGCAGTTCTTTGCTGAAGAATGGGAGCGGAAGATCCAGGTTCTGGCTGACCAGAAAGAAGGGGTTAGTGGCTGTGGCACCCCCACAGAGAGCCTTGCCTCTCTCTGCACTGACCAGTCGGAGATCACAGACCTCAGCAGTGCCAGTTGCCTTCGAGGTTTTATGCCTGAAAAATTACAGATTGTCAAGCCCCTTGAAGGTAATAAATAAGGGCCATTCTTAAGCCACTTTGCTTATTAGCCTTTCCTTTCCTGGAATTGAACTTTGTATTTTAATTATAAGAGGACTATGTGCAGGAGATACCTTTATTACCCCAAACCACATTTGTGGGACAGTCCATTATGGTACTTACTTTGTGGAAAAAGAATGGAGAGATCTGCTTTCTCCAAGTCATCAGCCATCAGTATTTTTTTCACATAAATGTGAGAGAGGAGGAACATCCTTTCTTGTCCTCAGCTAAGATATATCATTGACAGCAATTTTCATGGTAAAATAAATGGGATATGATAAATACATAAAAATAATATAGATGTAATACTTCATCTCTACCTTCCTTTTTAAAAAAGAGTCCTTTACCCAGGAAGTGTCATTTACTTAGAGATATGTGTGTCTGGGTTGGTGTTTTTTTTTTTTTTCCCAGTTTTGATCATTTCCTTTCAGTTTCTGTTCCCTCCGAGGATAGAACTTGAATTCAAAATAAATTTGTTTTAGGGAATATTGATTACCTTCAAATGATTCTGTTACTATCATAAAGGAATCTGCATTAGACAAAATTTTGAGTAGGTAATCTATAAGGACCCTTCAAACTCAAGGATGCTATAAGTTAGTTTCATTCATTAATGGTCAGTGCAGGTATTTGTCAGAGTTGCCCACTCTAGGATGAATTGTCTATAGTGACATAATTAGACATTGCAGGTGCAGGTGCTTGGATGGTAATTCCCCAGGGTTCTTAGACCAGAACCATGGGGATATATCCTCCTTTTAGGATCTCCTTCACTTTTGTACTCTCCCTGGAGAGCCTGGCGAATGGAGAGTCATGAGCAGGGTGGGGAAGAATACAAAAAACAAAACAAAACACTGAAATTCAGGTGTCTTTTGATCTAGAAGCCTGGCTTTTCACTTCAAAGTTCATAAGCAAGGAAGTCTTGATTTTTGTCACCTGGCAAAATACACCACCACCTCCAGGGTGCATGTCTTCCTTTTCCTCCCTGCCTCAGCATCCTAGTTCCCACTAAGGGTGTTTTCTTGGCTTTTTCACTGCTGCTTTAGATGTCTTTTTAAACTTTACTTTTGAAACAGAAAGAGTATTGCTCATACCTTTAGCATCTTGTCAGTCTTCCACAGAAAACTTTATATAAATTTTACCAAAATATTAAGACTAAATAAGTAGTTTTATTATTATCCTTTTTTACACATATAATTTTAGCCTCTGTTTCAAGATTGAATATTTGTGGGAAATTTAAAACATGCCTTATGGGGTTTGGTTTTGTTTTGTTTTTGGTCTTTCACATTCAGGATCACAAACTTTGCACCACTGGCAGCAGCTTGCTCAACCAAATTTAGGAACCATTCTTGACCCACGACCAGGTGTCATCACTAAAGGCTTTACCCAGTTGCCCAAGGATGCCATCTATCACCTCTCAGATTTAGAAGAGGATGAAGAGGAAGGTATCACTTTTCAAGTGGAACAGAAACCTTCAGTATCCAAGCCAGTAATAGGAATCTTCCTTCCAGCCATTACTTCAGCTAGTGGTCCAGTTACAGGTAAGAACAGTGCTTGGTGGGGTATGGTCCAGTAATTCTGCATTCTGACTTACAGGATGGCCACTTGACCACCTCCACTTAAATCTAAGTCAGATGCACTCAGTCTTGAAGAAAAGAAAGATCTGTAATGACAGTGGCCTTTCTCATTCTTCCCACCTCTTAGCCAGCCTGCGTAAGAGAAAGATCAATTCAGTTAGTGGTTCATAAGCCTTTTGGGCTCAGGATTTCTTTATACCCTTAAAAATCATTGAGAATTCCAGACAGCTTGTCTTTGTGGGTTGTATCTATTGATATTTACCATATTAGAAATCAAAACTGAGAAATAATCAAAATATTTATTAACTCATTTAAAAATAATAATTACATGTTAACACAAATAATATGTTTTATGAAAAATAGCTATTTTCTTTAAGTAGTGAGAAGAATAGTTTTGTTTTACACTTTTACAAGTCTCTAATTTATGGCTTAAAAGAAGATGGCTGGATTTTCATACAGCTTCTACATTCAGTCTGTTATAGTATGTTGCTTTGTTTAAAGAGTATGAAGAAAATGCAGGCCCACACAGAGGTATAGTTGTAAAAGGAGAGAGTATTTTAATAGCCTCTTCAGGTATTTGTGGATAATTCTTTGATATTACACCAAAACTTGGTGAGTGGTAGTTTCTTTAAGCTTTATAATATGGAATCCAAAAACCTATCAGTGAACTTTTCATACTTAGTTACAAAATCTGTTGGTCTTTCCTACACTTTGAATGCATCTTTTACCCATCATGCACTGGTCATTTGGAAAATATTGGTTTACTGAGTTATGCAGATCTTCCAAATGTTAACATATTCCATTATATAATATATTAAAATTACATTAATATCACCACATATCTTATCAGATAAATCTTTTTAGTATTAGGAAGCTTTAAAGCTCGCAAAGGTGGATATGAGTTCTCCAAAACTCTAATTTTCACTTGAAAGGTAAAATTTTGTCACTGACAACAAATCCTGTAAGCTGTTTTTGTTGAAGAGATAGGCTCACTACCTTCATTTCCAAGAAAATTTCTGCCAGATAGCCAAGTCTGAATAAGCATGGTTAGTTGTTCTTCCAAGTAAAAATGGTGTTCCTTGAAAAAATTTCAACTCAATGGCCCATGTGCTTTTCCTTTAGATAACCATTGTATCTTGGTATGCAGCAGAGTGCTTAATGCCCATTTCCCATTTAATCACACAGAATATTAAGATACAGGGTCAGGAATCTGGCTTTTTTTTTTTTTTTTAACTATTGCAGGTGGGCAGCAGTGAAGAATATTAGCATAGCTTGGTATAGGTTGTTGCCATTGCCTTGATTTGTGCTAAAGAGTCAGCAGTTTTGCTCAGCATTGCTTTTGCACCAATAGTGCAAACGCCAACCCAGTCAGAAAGGCAAATAACATCTTAGCATTGCTATGAGAGTAGTTTTGACCTGTGACCTGTGGATTCCCACAAGGTCTGCAAACCACACTTTGAGAACTGTTGAAATAGATAGTTTGGCTAGAAAGACTGAATGACTAGATCTTGTTGGGGGCAGGGCAGGGGGGAGGGGAGATTAATATATTTTTTCAGAATATGTTTTTCTCTTATTTCTAACCTATTTTTAATCCTTTTGAATTACAGTTTTAAAGTATTGAAGGATTCAGCTATATACTAGCCAGTTGATACTAATACAATATTTATGTATATTTCATTTCCAAATTTGGTGATTTTTGTGCAAAAGACCCTTTACTAATGCTTAATTAACAAATAGTGATGAATGTTTTACATTATTAACCTAGTCTTTCAATTTTGTTTGATTCCATTAAAATCTCTACTTCAGTTGCAACCTCAAACCCAGGCAAGTGTCTGTCATGCACAAACTCGACATTCACCTTCACCACCTGTAGGATATTGCATCCTTCTGATATCACTCAGGTTACCCCCAGGTAAGGGGTCTGGGCAATGTGAGGCCTAAAACTTATTTCCTTAACTATGTTTTCATGAATTTATTTTAAAAATTACCTTCATTTTAACTCCCAGAATTTTAATTAATGTTCTGTGATCATTTGTCTTTAGGATATTTTCACATTGTATCTTCTCTTTTGGTCATTATAACTCTTTGAAGTTGGCAGTGAGTATGTATTGTGTAAGTGAAAAACTGAGGCATAGATAGTTTAGGTAACTGGTCCAAAGGCAGAGAGGTAGCAAATGACCCATCTGCAACTGTACCCAGAGTAAGCTAAACTGCAAGATTTGAGGGACCAGTCCTCAACACAAGACTGTCCTCACTTGTTTTTTTTGTGGATTTTTTTTTTAAGATTTTATTTATTTATTTGTCAGAGAGAAAGAGAGAGCACACAGGCAGGGGGAGCAGTAGGCTCCCTGCTGAGCAAGGAGCCCGATGCGGGGCTAGATCCCAGGACCCTGAGATCATGACCGGAGCCAAAATCAGGTGCTTAACCAGCAGAGCCACCCAGGTGTCCCAAGGCTGCCCTCACTTCTGACACCACTTGCAAGTTCTGCAAGTTCAGGGTGTTCCCAAAAAGACTCTGGTTTGATAATTTGCTAGAAAGATTCACAGAACTCACTGAAAGCTATTAGGCTCGTGGTTGCTGTTTATTACAGGAAATGGATACAGGTTAAAATTAGTCAAAGAAAGAAAGATAGGTCAAAGTCTGGGAGGGTTCCATGTGAAAAGTTTTCCTCCTCCTTAGGATTCGTTACTTTCCTAGCATCAATGTGTGATAGTACATGCAGAGTATTACCAACTAGGAAAGCTCATGCAAGCCTCACTATCCAGATTTTTTATTGAGGTTTCAGTGCATAGTTATGATTGATTGATTGATCGATTGCCCATATAATTGAGCTCACCTCCAGGTCCACTGACCTAAAAGCCCCCACCCTAAATCACATGGTTGTTCTCTCTGGCATGGTTAACCCCCATCCTAAAACTATTGGGTGTGGCCAGCTCACCCCAAGATCTAGTATGGCCAGCCTTCATCCCAAACAAAGACACATGTATCAGACACGGCATAGATTACCTCCCAGAAGCTGAGGGCAAAGGCCAGAACCCTCTGGGCAAGGCCAAATTATTTACTATACAGGCTACAACATGCATATTCTAACACATAGTTGAGGGATCTTATTAAGCCATATTGCTGCTATTTCTGTCCTACCAATTCGCAAAAGAATCAAAGGTGGTTTTCAAAGGTACATACAACATTGGGATAATGTTAACTAGGAGTAGTGAAGAAAAATGAAGCATAGAGGAATCAAGAGTAAGGATATAAAATGGATAGAAGAATCAAACTAGTATACAGATTATAACATAAAGTCTTATATACTTGCTAATGTGAACCATGTATTTGAGTCTTAACTTTCTAGCTGCCAGCGTGGAAGGAAATAAGATTATGATTCACAATGTATGTGTAAGAGCAAATCAATTATTTAGGGAAGCATTGGGTTTCATCCAATAAAGATCTTAGTAAAGTCTGTAATGAACAGGCATAGCTGCAGTTTTTCCACATTGTTCTTATGTCAACAAGATAATAAGTTTTATAAAATTGGTTCTTGAGAGGACTCTCAATACAAGTTGATACCATATGAAGTATATAGTTTGGGAAAGGACAGTCAGTTCTACAGTAAAGTAGGAACAGGGAGGTGGGAAACTGAGAGTATAGTCTATAGACTGCATCAAATTAGAGGTTCTTAGTTGGATTTGTTTAACCACGGAGTCAAACTTTTTTGTTTCTTTCATACCAGTTGGTGCTTTAGAAAGCTTATTTATTAATGAATTATTAGTTCTAATAATAACTTTGTTCATAATCATTAAAAATTTTGTTATCTTGATATACTGAGTATTTTGTGTTAAAGTGAAAGTTTATCTATTAAATACTGGTAACATTTGCCAAGGGAGGGAAATTGGCTAAAGAAGTCCCTTCTCTGCTCTATCACCATTTCCCCGAGTACATGAGTTCTTAGCATTTTTTTTGTTTGTTTCTAACAAAACAGAATAATAGTTGTCAAAGCTTTTAATTATTTTTTTTTAAGATTTTATGTATTTGACAGAGAGAGACAGTGAGAGAGGGAACACAAGTAGGGAGAGTGGGAGAGGGAGAAGCAGGCTTTCCGCTGAGCAAGGAGCCTGATGCGGGGCTTTATCCCAGGACCCTGGGATCATGACCTGAGCCGAAGGCAGATGCTTAATGACTGAGTCACTTAGGCGCCCCTTTTAATTATTTTTATGTTCCCAGAAACACATGTTTGAAGTCAAGGTTAAGAAAAATTGGTTTCCTGGGTATCCTTATACTACTATTGTTTGGAATTAACATTCTTGAAAATAGAAATTTTAACAATTTCAACTTTAATGAGTTCTTGGTAATATAAAATTGAAAGATTAAAAAGAAAACAATTTCTCCTTAGAAGAACATCTTAGGTTTAATATAAAAGATTGTATTTTCTAGAAAAGTTGGAGAATTATTTACTCATGGATTATTGTTTTTGGTGTATTTCACTTTATGGAATGAATATATAAAAATAAAAATTTCTGGTTACTTTCTGTAATATTTTCTTTGATTTCTATCATAAAATTTATTCATATTCCCAAAGACACATATTTTGAGTTATAATTTAAGAATAAAGTTATCTAAGAGTAAACTTTCTCATATCCTATGAAAAGAAGTATGTTTCAATGAGTTAGTGACTTAGTTATAAATTACAAATAATTAACCAGTCACTGAAGTAACATATCAAAATTCTTATTGTTCAAATCTTTCCAAAGAGTACAGTTAACTGATGTATAGCCTGTTGTTCTATATTTACTACGGATAACTAATGTAAATGCTAACTTGGAAATTACTTTTTATTTTTAACACTCTCTCCTGCTCTTTCTTTCTTTCTTTCTTTCTTTCTTTCTTTCTTTTTCCCCCAAAGCCCTGGGTTCCCTTCGTTATCCTGTGGAAGTAGTGGTAGCAGTTCATCAAACACAGCGGTGAATTCTCCTGCTGTGTCCTATAGACTCAGCATTGGCGAATCTGTTACCAACCGACGAGATTCCACTATAACCTTCAGTAGCACCACGAGCTTGGCCAAACTTCTACAAGAGCGAGGCATTTCTGCTAAAGTGTATCACAGCCCAGTTTCAGAGAGCCCCCTCCTCCAGCCTATCCCTAAAGCCCTGGCTATTCCTTCTACACCACCAAATTCACCATCTCACTCACCTTGCCCTTCTCCTTTGCCCTTTGAGCCTCGAGTTCATCTCTCCGAAAATTTTTTGGCCTCCCGACCAGCTGAAACATTCCTCCAGGAGATGTATGGTTTGAGACCTACCCGGAACCCTCCTGATGTTGGCCAGCTGAAGATGAACTTAGTGGACAGGCTGAAGAGACTGGGGATAGCCAGAGTGATCAAGACCCCTGATGCACAGGAAAATGGAAGAAGCCAAGAGGCAGAAATTGGTCTTCAAAGACCAGACTCTGCTGTTTATTTAAATTCAGGTAGCAATTTATTGAGTGGACTGAGGAGGAATCAGAGTCTTCCAGTCATGATGGGTAGCTTGGGCACCCCAGTTTGCACAACTTCACCGAAAATGGATATCCTGAAGGAAGACTGAAGTTCAGCAGTTAACTGACCTCTTAATCATATTAGCACATGAAGGATAGATTTGCACTGATATATGTAGTCTGGTCTGACTGAGAGACAAGGAATGTTGCAGATGGGTTGTGAATGTGGAAAGGGGAAAGTGGAACAATGGAAACAGAATTGGGACGAGGCCCTAATGAATGAGTCTAATAAATTGAAAGTATAAATGAATGGGTCATGAGTGTTTGGAGGCAGAAAAGGAAGAAAAGTTTAATATACTCCTTCAGTTGGATGTTCCTATCTTGAGAATAAAAAGTGACTGGACAATAAATTCAGTAATATCAAAATATACCAGTTATACTGAACTTGCTAGCACATTTACTTCTAGTAAGCAAAAGCAGCAAGAACCCAGCTTAGGAGATGGGAAGAGAAAGGGAGCAGCTTTGATCATTGCCTATAAAAAGCTGAACTGCAGGGTTGCCAGGCTAAGCCCCATCTGTTACTGAGGCTTTTATGTTTTACCCTGTTAAGGTCTGCTTAAATTACATATCCATCAAATGGTATGTACACAGCAGTAGCAAACAAGGAATTTTATCTTTTTCATAAAATCAGAGTAGTGGAAACTCCCTTTTGCTTTCTGTTTTCAAGCCTTTGAGCCACTGGGAGCCCAAACACCACCCACATTCCTTTTGTATTTGTGATTAATAAAGATTCATTTTTAAATTTGTATTTTTATACAATACCTCCAAAAAACCAACATGAATTGGGGGGTAGGTAGGATTTACTTAAGGAAAATATGGGTAAGTGGGAACCAAGGAAACTTGTTTTCAGAATATGTCTTTTAGATAAGGACAGTGGCCAAGGCATATGAACACAATTACATGTCTTTCAAATTTCCTCAGAGGCTGGAAGGGGTTAAACCAGAAGTGCAATCAATAGGAATTAGGGAATGTTACGTACTTATGTCTGTATGTTTTTTTGTAAGGAAAGTTACTTGCAACTAAACTTTTTCCAAAGTGCTATGCATATTTTTCAGTGAAGATGAGATGTATTTGCACAAAAATTCTCAGGCATATTAAATTATTATAAGCTAAAGTAAAACCCAGGTGCTTGCTTTGAGATTGTGGTTTTTTTAAATGTAAAATTAAAACATCTGTCTTTTTCTTGATATCTGTAGAATTCGAGAATGAACATTTTTAATGGGAAAGTCAAAGCTTCTGCTTTTTTTCCTGGGATTCCTTTTTTTTTTTCTTTACAAATTCTGTGAAATGGCAAAGTAAAACTCATGGGTTAGGTTTCAGCGTTCAGCAGTGTGACACAAGGCTGTGAATTGGGAAGAAACAGATCTGTTTTGCTGAGTGTTGCTGATCAAGGTCTGTTCCTCAGATCACATGGCTTTCTCTACACAGTACACTTCAGAAAAAAATACCATTATACATTATATGAAAGGCATGATGGAGAAAAAATGAGGGAGGGGGCTAATTATTTTGTTTTTGAAAATGGAAGGCATATTGATCTTTTTGGAGCTTAATTTGCAAATGTTTTGCTCATTTCTTCTGACTTAACTGAAAGGCAGTTTTCTGAAGAATTCTTGGTGAGAGTTTTGCTCCTTTCGTTCCCATTGATACACCTATTCTCATGCCTGAAGAAGGGTCCTTCCTTTCCCCTCTTGAGGTGCCTCTCCTACCTGAAGAAGCTATGTGCTCAAAAGGGTAGAAAAACCAACATGAATGCAGTAGTAAGAATGTGTGAGTTTACCATGCTTTTTAGAAGCTTAATAAAACTTTTCTAAATTTCTTAAAAACAAAAAGTGAAATGTCCTCTCCCCTCCTGTCAGTCATGCTGAGGTCAAAGCATGTTCAGAAAGGATTCCAGCAGGTCCATAAGTGAATGTAAGTGTCCCTGAATGTGGTAGGCACTAACCAGAAGAATTCCTTGTTTAAAGATGTTTAAATTTCCAGAATATTCCAATTCACTTTTTAAAAAAATAGTATTTGGTTTCTACTTCCTAAAGTGACTCTGGGGTGCTTATTTTAGCCAATTCTTAAAGCTTTTTATTTATTCTCTAAGAAAGTAGTCTTCCTGTTGCCAGTTTCCAAGAAACATCAGGAAGTAGGAAAATGTAGGGCCAGAGAGTAGTATAAAGTGTTAAATTATCAGATTTGTGTATCTTATATAAAGAGCTATAAACTAAGCTAGATTTTGGAGTATTCTGTATAATTAGTGTACTTTTTTTTATAACTGATGCTAAAATGATCATTCTGGAGGCAGGGTGAGGGCATATTCACAGCCAAATAAGCACATCTAATTAAAAGAGACCCAGACTTAAGTTTTTGAAAATTGGACTGATGTTACTGTTCTGCCAGAAACATAATGATTGTATCCTGACACATGCTTGTCTCTAGAAATGAATCTGTTTGAAATTGGGGTTTGCTGTTTTTAAGATTCCACCTAAAATCATTTTTGGTACAGCCTGAGAATCTCTATTATAACAAAGCTGTGCAAAGTATAGTAAGAAGACCTGGAGCCTTGTAGGAAGTTTCTCTTAAGCTTATCTGTTATACTTTCGTCCTGTCACATTTTAGTTTTTCAGTATCAATTGTGTATATACTTTTATGCCACTATAGGAAACTCTAATCTTTTTTTTTCTCCTTCATGAAGGTTCTCAGTGATTATACCTCAGGTATTTCTGAGTATCCTACTATCTATAGGAGGGATACCTTTGTGAGCTCAGAATGACAAGTTTTCCTGAATTATGATGATCCCAAATCTTACGTAAATAGCCTTAGGCTTGGGTCTTAGGGAGAACTTAATGACCGTTAGAGTAGTTTTTTAAAAGATTTTATGCTTTATGTCCTTGGCTTGACATGAATGAACAGACTTTGGCAAAGGGAGGAAATAAAGAGACAGCTCATGACAAGAGCTTATGCTGTAGAAAAGGTGTATTTTATACAGTATTCAAAGTCTGTTCTTTTGTTCTGACCATTCTAGTACATAATTAGTACTTGTTGGTTGCTCACATTGACTTTAGACATCTGCAACGAGAGCTCTCAAGTGTTTAATGGTCCACTCATTTGATGTCAGATGCCCACAGGCCTATACTCCAAGTGTAACACCGCAGTGTCCACACCCGGGTGGTTGCATTGCAGAGCACAGCTGCCTAGGGGTTGTGGTTCAGTGCCCTCTGGGGCCGCCAGGGAAATACTGTTGTTGGATATCTAGGGCTTGACTTTGTCAAATAGCTCTTTGTGCACCTACCTTTGCTTTGTCAAATGTAAATCAGATAATAAACATGAATATCTTCTTAAATTTTTATTTGTCTTTCTGTGTTTTTGTCCCAGTTCTCACAGATTATCCTGCATTGAGTCTTTCCTTTCCATTACGTTGGTTTTGGTAGAGAAAACAACCTCTCTTTGCCAAACCAATGCAAAACAAATCAACAGTAGTCATAAGTAGTAAACAGATCTTACTGTATTTTCTGAGATATATTTTTCAAAACAGAGGGGATGGAGTGTCTATATTTGCCATATTGTTTCCTTAGCAAAATAACAGCCGCAAAAAGTCATTGCAGATCTTTAATTTGGGAAGACTGAGAAAATGTGAAGCAATTTTTTTCCTAAACTCCGCAATTTACTGTTGATGCTCTTAGCTATTTAGAAACTGTTTTCGGCAGACAGTCTCCCCTTTGCTGTCCTGCCTGCTACTCCCTTGTGGTGTAGTCAATAAACTTCTCTCTCTTTTGTTCTGCCTTGGGTGAATTATTTTACCACCCACACCGCTGGCCCCTACCCAACTGGAGCGCCCCACATTTGGTCTTCCCAGATTCTCTGGGAATTTCTTGGAACTTCCCTCAGTGGACCGACTCTAGTAGTCCTTGGGAAACTGAGGATCCAAAGCCCCAGGGGGAACCCACCAGACCGCCCTTGCCCGAAAGGGTGAGGGATTTTTCCTTCTTGCCCTTCAGAGGGACTCCTCCTTCCCTCTCCTTTCTCTTTTCAGCCCCCTGGCGCCCTAATCCTAGTACTTCTCAGACAACTGAAGATCTCTGGCCAGGGCAACTCCCTGATGTGGTCTAAAGGTGTGAAGGTGATCAGGTTGGACTGCTGGTGCCCGTGACAACAAAGGACCCCTTTCCCTTCCTCTCCCACTCCATCTCCTTTGAGGTCTCCATTCCCATTGTGCTTCTTTTGGAATTCCCTCCTTCCCCTTTTCCTTTGTTCCCATGGATCCAGCTGCCATCTTCATCTATAGGCAAAACGCATTCCTATGCTCTGAGTGGTGCATCCTTTCTGCTCCTTTTTCCAACCCGGTCTGGCCACCTGGTGTCCAGCTTTCCCTGTTGCAGAGGATGTCCCAGCAGGGATTTCTATTGCCATTTGCTGCAACCCTCCCCTTGGTGGGATGCCCCAGTAGAGTCAGTCACCCCATATAAGGTTCAGTCCTTTTTCAGGTCAGTGGGATGCCCCGACCGAAAAAATTGCAACCATGAGTCAGGAGTTCCATTGCCTTTGGTGGGATACCCCTTTGGGAATCAGCAGCCAGTCTTTCCCACTATGGGACAAATTCCCTCTTTTCCTTTGGACTCACTCTTGGGCTATTCTTAAAAAATGGAACAAATGTGATGCCCAAGGCCTGAGAAAAATGTCTCATCTTTTTTATGTAATGTTTCCTGGCCTTAGTACAAACTCCCAGATTAAGAGGTATGGCCCCTCCATGGAACCCTTTCTTATTATTTTCCAGCTTGACCTCTTTTGCCAGAATTCCTCCAAATGGTCAGGAGTCCCACATGTGCGAGCCTTCATGTCATTGTCCCCAAATCCTGACCTCTGCAAAATCTGTAGAATGTGTTTTGCTAGGTTTCATGGCCTTCTGATCCTGCAGATAGCTATCAAACCTGAAACTTTGAGGTTTTGCTGTTAAATGATTAGTTGGATTGAATTCATTGGATAGCTAAGTCATTTTCAAATAAACTCCTAAAGCATTGGTTAATGATGTAGGTCTGTCTCCTTTTGACTTCTTACTGCAGAGAAACTAAAAATACTTGGGTCTGTTGGAAAACATTCTTTGTGCCTTATTGAAAGATTATACTTTGAAAACTGCATGTGCCTAAAAATTATGAAATGTATTCATAAATTTGCCAATCTAAAGAATTTTGGTGTAATAGTTCACAATTGGTTACTACTTAGTTTTCACTGGAGACTAAGGTTCTAAGAGTTAAAATTTTGCTATATGTAATTAAGACTGATGGAAATGACAAGGAAAGCAACTCCGTATGTAAGAAAGTAGGAGACGTGTAAGAAAGGTGTCAGGAATGAGAATACATTTTTGTTGAGGGAAAAAGAAGGTAATTTTGTCCCAAAATGAGACTACTTATGTGGAGAGAAAAGACTTAGGACAAAATCTGAATACAAAAGAAAGCTGTAGGTCTGTGAAGGGAAAGCTCTAGAAAAGAATTTTATGTGTGGTCAGGATGAACTAAGATTGAAACAAATGGTACCTGAACCCTCTGAAATTCAGAAACTCTCAATGAGTATTCTTTGTTCAATGGCAATTATAATTATTTGCATAAGTCCAGTGAGAATCTATTCTTCTTGTAACAAGATACCATTGGAAACATTGGTTATATTACCAAGGTTTTAACTGGAATGTCATATTTGAGAGAGACATGCATAGACTCAGATATAACCAGACAGCTGTAAGGAATTAAGGTTGACTTTATGAAGCCAATAGAGCCCCTTGGAAATGTTGGTCTGGTACCTTGCTTACAGAATTCCCAGCAGCCTTACCAGGTGAGTAAAGAATATCACTTCCTGGGAGGTGCAGGAACCTCAGGATTTGCTGGGGAACCTCGAGAAGAGCAATTTGCCCAAATCTACAGGTATTGCAGGCATGTCTGATGGCAAGCATTTGGTCTGGCTTCTCGCCTCAAGAGTCTATTAAAAGTTCAGCCTGCAGATTCCTTGTGAAAAGTTCCAGCAAAGCAAATTTTAAAGGGTCTCTATGGTCAATCACTATTCTTGTTGAACTTATGTAAATAATTAGGCCAAATTTGTTAAAATTGGACTTGTTTTTCAAATGAATTAGTCTTGATTTGGATACAAAATTTAGTGATTTAGTGATATTCCCAGCATCTTTAATTGTGTTTTCTTTCTTTCACAAATGAAGAGCAGCAGTAGATGTGTTTAAGTCCCAAAACCTTCTGATGAGGGTAATATTTGAGGGCATTCTGTTGACTTACATCTCAGTTTTTACTATATTAAGTTTGACTTATGCTAGTATCAAGTTTTGTTTTTCATTGGTTTTTATAAAATAAGTACCTAAATGCCATAGAATTTTCAAATGAACAAATGTTGCTGTGCAGGTTTGGTAAAGATGACAAAATACAGCTGCTGGGTGGCAGGCATGAAGAGTTTTATTCTAAGAAAATGAGAGTAAAACACACCAAAGATGTGAGATATTAGCGAAAAATACATAAAAGTCAAATAATTTAAAAAGTGTTCCATAACATTTATTTTTCTTGCCTTCTAGCAAAATCACTAAGTTATTTAAAGGCAAGATTTTCACATTATATTTAAACATTACAACAAAGGGCCAGAAAACTTTACAAAATATTTTAATTTTGTGTAATCCACTACCACTTAAAAAGCTATTTCACCATCTTTCAAGGGACTCTCTAGATACACACAGTTCTATACAATAATATGAAGAAGTAGTGCCATGCTTCATCCATGTACCATCTAGACTCATATATATAAATTTTAAGGTAATCAGAATTCATATTGCAAAATATTCTTCAGCCACAAAATGCAGGTCTTGCAAGTACCACTCCATTATATAAGTACCTGTGGAATTACAAATTAAAACATTAGGGGGCGCCTGGGTGGCTCAGTAGATGAAGTGTCTGACTCACTCAGGTCGTGATCTCAGAGTGGTGAGATCAAGCCACCCATGGGACTTCACCCCCAGCTGAGAGTCTGCTTGAGATGCCACTTGATATTCCCTCTGCCCCTCCTCCCACTCGCGGGCGCGTGCACGCAAGCTCTCTCTCTCCACTAAATAGATAAAAGTCTTTAAATAAAAAAATTAAAATGTTAAAAGAAGCGATAAATGGATGCTCGGCACCACTGGAAAACAGTATTTCATTATGCGTGAATCGATGCATCCATAGTGACAACTTTTGACAAGCTACCTTTCCTCTCTCCTCGCTGCTGCTGCTCTCATTCCTCCTGAATTCCAAAGCAGTGTCTGTCTCTGACCTTAGCAGCACAACCCAGAAACCTTCCTAGCATTTAAGAAAAAAATTGTATTCTTGAAGTATAGCTGACGCACAATGCTATGGTAGTCTCAGGTCTGCAACACAGTTATTCAACAATCCTATACATTACACAGTGCTCACCCGAAGTGTGGTCACCATACAAGGTTATCCCAATGTTATTGGCTATCTTTCCTATGCTGTACTTTATATCCCCGTGACTTATTTCTTTTATTACTGGAAGTTTGTACCTCTTGATTCCCCTCCTCTATTTCGCCCATACCCCATCTCCACCCCTCTGGCAACCACCAGTTTGTTCTCTGTAGTTATGAGTCTGTTTCTGTTTTTGTAAGTTTTGTTTTTTGGATCCCACATTTAAGTGAAATCATATTGTATTTGTCTTTCTCTGAAAAGATTCTCAGCATCACTAATCATTAGGGAAATGCAAATCAAAATCACAATGAAATATCACCTCCCACTTGTCAGAATGGTTATTATTAAAAAGACAAGAAATAAGTATTGGCAAGGATGGGGAGTAAAAGGAAACCTCATGTCCTGTGGGTTGGAATGTAAATTGGTGCAACCACTGTGGAAAACAGTATAGAGGTTCCTCAACAAATTAAAAATAGAAATGCTGTATGATCCAGTAATTCTACTACTGGGTATTTACCCAAAGAAAATGAAAACACTAATTTGGAAAGATACATGCACCCCTATGTTTATTGCAGCATTGCTTATAAGAGCCAAGATATGGAAGGAACCCAAGTGTCCATCCACAGATGAAAGGAGAAAGAAGATGTGGGGTTCAATGAAAGATTACTCAGCAATAAAAATAGAATGAAATCTTGCCATCTGGGACAATATGGATGGACCTCGAGGGTATTATGCTAAGTGAAATAAGGCAGACAGAGAAAGACAAATACCTTCATAGCATTTTGACAGTCATCTTTTGTTTTGAAGATAAAGGGTAAGAGGTGTGGAGAAGCATTCCCCTGGATCCTGAATGGGGTTACTGATGAGAACAGATGTTTAGGGTAATGGGTCCTGCTGTTCCAGTGCTGAGCCCCGTAGGTGTTTGTATGACTCCTGTGGCTTCCTGGAGAGGGACCATTTGGGAAGAGCTGAATCAGTCACTTAGCAGAGCACCCTAAAGTGAGATCTTCAAAGACAAGAAGCAATCAAAGGAAACCAAGGAACGTGGAGATAATGATAAGCTCCCCGAAAGAACACTGTCTTTTCCACACCGGGAGTATTCTCAGAGAGCCACAGAAGGCTTACCCAAAAGGAAATCTTCTAAATACTCAACTGGCTGATCACACTTGTCACTTCCTGAGGGCCACAGCATCCCACAAGGTGGTGCCCATTTCCCAATCCAATGTGCAAGCTAATTTTGATGATATAATTGGGTTAAGTCACAGTTTCTCTTTTACTTATTCAACCTCTACTCTCTTATACGTCTGACCTCTCCCACCTCCATGCCAAATACTAAGGCACATTGCTTTGGGGAACATTACTGACAATGTTAGTAGCATCAGTCCCCTTTCTGGGTCTTTGGAAAAAGCCTTTTGCACAATCCAAAGTTTCCCTAAATTCAATCAAAGAGCAGTTGACACTTGGCCCCTAAAAGCCTTCCTTTCCTTCCCCTCTGCCGTTTTGGATCTGACAAAGTTGTACTCATGTCTAAATAGAGGTGGAAAGAAAAATCCTAAGGTAGTGGTAATTCGTGCCAAGCCTTGGCCAAGTCAAGTGACCTCCTTCCAATGCCTGCCTCCTTTGTACCTTCGCTGTTAGCCACTCTCCCCACAAGACCCAAATCCTGCTTTTTATAAATCATGAGAAAGCATTTAGATATAAAATTTCACACAGACTCCAAGTAATATCCAATCTCTAGACAGAGATGGATTTAACTGGATTAGTCAAATCTATTCATTGTTCTTTTTGTGACTTTTTTGCCTCCCTTTTAGTTTTTGAAGTTGGTCTTCATCTAGTCTGCCCGTGGTGCTTGGAGTTGGGGCAGCCAGAGTGTAACCACAAGGCTCCCCTCAGTTGACACCCTGAGATGGGCATGAGAGAAATATGGAAAAAAACCAATTCCCCAATGACATTGCTGAGTCTGCATCAATCTGGTAGCACTACTTCCAGACTTGGTATTTCATGAAACTAATGAACCTTTTTTATTTAAGCCATTTTCATTCAAGTGATGGTTGTATGTATTTGAGCTATAACATGGTCCACCCTTTAAGAAATACTGTTGTAAATATTGGTGGCGCTCCTCAGGGCTCTGCTCTAGACCCTATTCTCTTCTTATGCCCTTCCCCTGTGTGATCTCATCCACTCCCTTGCCTTTAAATATTATTTACCCTGAAGACTCCTAAAGTATTTCTGGCCCATACTCTTCCTCTGAAACCCAAATCATGGAACAAACTCTGTAATGGACATCACCACTTGGGTGTCTCCCTGGCACCTCAAACTCAACATGTCCAAGTTGAAGTCATGATCTGCTCCTTTGAGGCTGTTAATCCTCCAGACTTTATCATCTTAATAAAATGACACTGCCGTCTATTTAATTGCTTGAGCTAGAAACCCATGAATCGTCATTACCTCCTCCTTTTCTTCATTGTGACATCTGATCAATCTCCAAGTCTTATTGTGTCCTCTCCTCTCCATCCTTACTGCTGTTCCCCCAGCCAAGGCCACCACTGTGTCTCATTTGACCACTGCCATGGATTCCTAACTGGTTTCCCTGCCTCCTGACTTGGCCTCTCCAGTTGTTTCTCTACATTGCAGTCAAAATGATCTTTCTGGGGGTGCCTGGGTGGCTCAGTCATTAAGCGTTTGCCTTCGGCTCAGGTCATTATCCCAGGGTCCTGGGATCGAGCTCCACATCGAGCTCTCTGCTCAATGGGAAGCCTGCTTCTCCCTCTCCTACACCCCCTGCTTGTGTTCCCTCTCTTGCTGTCTCTCTCTGTCAAATAAATGAATAAAATCTTTTTTAAAAAATGATCTTTCTGTTCAAAACTAGTCAAATCCCTTTCTTTGACTCTTAAGAAGTCCCTGCTGTCCATTCCCACTGCATCTGGTGATGCCCGTAATGTAAGCTTCTTTGTGCTTTTATTGAATTTATTGTCTGCTTCCCCACCAGTCTCTAAGCTCTATGGAGCACAGAACTGAGGTATATCCCCCCCACCTCACAACAGTGCTTGGTACACAGTAGATAATAAATGTGAAGTCAAATGAATGAATGAATTTATAACATTCTTTTGTAAACTATGGGTTGTGACCCATCAGTGGATCATGAAATCAACCAAGTGGATTTATAATGAGCTTTCATTTTAAATAGAAGAAAAAATAATAGATGAGAATAGTATGTAATAAAGATATTATTGCATGCAACTTTTTATTATAAATGTGTAAAATATATTTCTTATAATGAGTTGCAGTTGAATAAAAGTGAAAGCCACTGACCTATCATAAGCAAGCATTTTTTCTGTAATAAGAAAAAGCAGCTTTTCTGCTTAGAAAAACTTAGGGGAAAAAAATTGTCCAACTCCTTGGTGACTGAAAAGGATTCTTGCCCTAGGGGATTTGTACTTTTACAGATTTCAAAGCCTGAAATTCAAGGAAGAAATTGCCTCTAGGTTTTAGGTTTCTGTAAGCAAAGACAAAAGAACTTAAAATCCTCCACAGATCCTGCCTTGCAACTACGGTCACAGGCCAATTAAGCGTAGGAGTGCTGTTTAATTCTATTTCCTCTGAAAGTATAGCTTAAGCATATTTTGTCTTGTGTCTTGGAGAATTTAACTGGCTGCTTCTCTCAGCCTTCTCTCTTTGAGAGCAGAGGGCCTGAGCCAATGAGGTGCTGCCTTCTGTTTCCATAGCAATAAAAGAAACAAACCTTTGCCTGCCACCTCCCAAGGACAAACCTCACAACTCAAGGCCCAAGTCAAGAGAGTCTGAATGGTAAGCTGGCTTTCTCCTCAGTTTGACTTTCATTGCAATATTGAAGGACTCAAACTGGACTGTCCTTAGGTGGGAAATTTGTACTCATGCCAGTTTAGCCTTTGTGAAAGCCTTTGATTGGATTCACTGAAAGTCTGTCTCCTCGCCCTACACATACTGTGGATTTTCTGCTTTGGCATTTCAATCACTTGGAATGACCACTAACGTCTTGGGTTCTGGAACCTCTGGATTTGATCTAAAATGAATGCTGATTTTATGTTGATGAAAAATAGTTTCTCTTGTGGTGTCTTTAAGACTCTTGACTTGGAAAAGAACCACATGAGAGAAAATCTTTGAGCAGTCCAAGGTAAACTCTTTGGAAAGATGTTTTATTTATTTATTTTTTTTAAGATTTTATTTATTTAGGGGCGCCTGGGTGGCTCAGTTGGTTAAGCGACTGCCTTCAGCTCAGGTCATGATCCTGGAGTCCTGGGATTGAGTCCGGCATTGGGCTCCCTGCTCAGCAGGGAGTCTGCTTCTCCCTCTGACCCTCTTCCCTCTCGTGCTTTCTATCTCTCATTCTCTCTCTCTCTCAAATAAATAAATAAAATCTTTAAAAAAAAAGATTTTATTTATTTGACAAAGAAAGACACAGCGAGAGAGAACGCAAGCAGAGGGAGTGGGAGAGGGAGAAGCAGGCTTCCCACCGAGCAGGGAGCCCGATGCGGGGCTCGATCCCAGGACCCTGGGATCATGACGTGAGCCAAAGGCAGACGCTTAACGACTGAGCCACCCAGGAAATGTTTTATGTAATTTTTTTTGTCTGGTTATTAGTCCAAACCTGTGACCTTTCTGAAGGCTCAGCTGGCTTACTGGTAACTACAGTGTCACCACTGGACACATTCAGTGACACATTTACCACTGAGCCTCAGGTAAAATCATCAGAGAGAAATACAGGAAAGGAAAAGAGTAGGGAGAAAGAATCCTAAATCACACATGAGTGTGCATGCGTACACACACACACACACACACACACGCCTATATTCTTAAAGCCATACAATGCAACATCAAGCACTGTGAATGCAATAGATCTATCTATGCTGATATGGAAATATCTACTAGATATCCTGTTATATAACAAGTCCAAGACATAGTGTGTAAAGTATACTCTCATTTATGTAAAAATTTTTAGGGATTTTATATATATTATATGTAGTCATTTTCATAGAACATATCTGGAAGTATACCCTCAATAAAAGCCTGTTAACAGTGGTTCCTTCATGGAGAGTACTGGAAGTAGAGGGCTGATGTTTAGCTGGTACGTAGTCATTGAAATATTGAAATATTGCCATACTGGTTGTATACAGAGTTGACCCTTGAATAACAATCTTGAACAAGGCCAGGGGTTGGGGCACTGACCCCTATGCAGTCAAAAATCCTAGTATAACTTTAGACCCCTTAAAAATGTTGACCTGGTGGCCTACTGTTGACCAGAAGCCTTATCCATAACATACAGTCGATTAACACATATTCTTTCTAAAAGACTTATTTATTTATTTGAGAGAGAGAGCGCATGAGCATTGGGGAGGAGGGGCAGAAGGAGAGGGAGATTATCCAAGCCCATCAAATGTCCTCCCTGCCACTTTGGTTGCCCAGGTCCTCTTCTGGTCCCCCAGACCTCCTATGATTAAGCAACTAAGGGTTTAATGCCCGGCATAAAGGTAGGAGTGGAGTCCTGCAGGACCCTGTTCCAGCCCTACAGTCCATGTCTATTCTGATTGTTCAACAGTCTTGTCTTACTAGTTGTTAAATATCTTGAGTATTTATCCCCATCGGTGTTCAGCAGGAGAGGCTTTCACTTTTTAAAAGCAAAAGAATATACACCAAGGCATTGTTTACAATAGAAAAAAAAAGAAACAACCAAATGTTCATCAATACACAACTGGCTAAAAATATAATGGGTACAGTTGTAGCATAGAGATTTATACAGTTATGATAAAGAAACTAATCTTAGACTTGTTTTATAGATTTGCCTTAATATAATTAAAATTATGGATTTGCTTTAAATTTGTTTTAAAATATTTGTTTAAACAGATAATCTGGTATTAGAGGAGTGGGCTGGGTATAGATGAATGAGATTAGCCACAAATTGCTAATTGTCCAAGCTGGGTGACAAGTGAGTTCATTATACTGTCTTCCCGACTTTTGTACATTTAAAAAATGTATCCACAGTAAACTTAAGTTTAAAAAACGATGATACGTCTATAGTTAGCAACATTAAAAGAAGCTCATGACATTGTTGATAAAAAGTATATGTAGAATGTATGAATAGTTTCTTCCCACTTATGGAAAATTATATAAATCTGTTTCTTTAGTCTGGAGAGAATTCTAGAAGTTATTAACCAAAATATTTCCAGTGGTCATCATGTTAGTATTTCAGATAATTTTTACTTCCTTAGGCTTTCCTGTATTATGATTTTCTTTACAGTGAGCCTATTTCAATTTAACACACACACACACACACACACACACACACACACACACACAAACCTATTCTTTCTAAATATTAGGAACAAAGCTTCTGTATACAAAAATATCACTAGGGTTTGTAATATTCCTAAACTCAGTTACCAGTTTTTGAGAACCTCATGTGTACAAGGCAGCAGACCGAGAGCTTTTCTGACATGGTCTCATCTCGTGTGCATGACCTCCCAATGAGGCGGAACTCCCATGTCCCTATTTTGCAGATGAAGAAACCGAGACCCAGAAAAGTAAAAGTAAATGTCTTGAGGTCCTGCAGCTATTAAGTAGAGGAGTAATTATGCAAAGTCAGGCCCACCTGACTCCAAAACCCAAGGAAAATCTTAGTAAAGAATGTTGTAGAAGAAAAAAACAAACCCATAATCCTGGTATTCTAACCCAATTTTCCTTTTTTACCATATTCTTTTCTAACTTTTGTGCATATAGGTACATACTTTTACATAATTGTATCCATTGCATATATACCATTTTATATCTTTGTTATTAACCATTTCTTCATGTTCCCACAGGCTTTCAAATAATCTGTTAAAATCTGTGTAAAACTCCCATTGAGTGACTGTGCAATAATTTACCAATCATTTTGGGTTTTTTAACTCCAATTTTTCGTATTATCTATAACATTGTAACAATGATGACATTTTTGCAGTTCCTCTGTGGATCTCCTTCCTCCTTGTCGCGTCGGCCCCTGTGGTGACAGCCACTCAGTTTATCAGTCAGGCCATAAATATTTATCCAGGACCCACTGTGGACAAGTCGCTGGGCCACGCTCCATGGGGACACAGACAATGACCTGGTGGAGTACCGCCCTTCAAGAACCGCACAGTGCGGTTGGTCAGGCAAGAAATAGAATAAAGAAGGCAGTTGCTGGGAGCTGGCCTTGGCCTCTCACCACCTGTGCCAGGGACTCCTGCCAAGTCGCCCAAGCTCAGGATTGGCTCCTGTCCTCTCAGGAAGCAGATGCCAGGTCTGAAGCAGCAGCAGAGCTTCCTTCTTGCCACTGCTACCTCCGCCTTGCAGACTCTCACCTGAATTCTAGCCCTTGTGGCATCGCCTTCTCGGCCTGGGTGCCCCACCCCAATTGCCTCCCTGACCCTGTCTCCCTCAGATCTCCTGACTAGGCCCCCAAGCACACAGAACACAGCTAGATGTGGGGGGCCCTGTCGCCCGGTCTTTAGGCGCAAGCTGTTTACCCAGTCTCTTGGCCGGGGGGCACGCTGGGCCCAGACCTCTGGCGCAGCCCATCCGGCAGGTCTACCTCCACCTGCACATCCTGCCTTTCTCCCAGGGCCGGGTCTCCTGCCCTGGCTCCACAGCCCACTCAGCTCCCTTTCTGATGGCTACCCTCCTGACCACAAGTTCCCCAAGGGCAGGGTGCAAGCGTGCAGTATCCCGCAGCAACTAGAACGGTCCTCACGGCAAGAACCTGTAAGTCTTTTTGCTGTTATTTATTTTTTTTAAGATTCTATTCATTCATTTGAGAGAGTGAAGAGAGACAGAGCACAAGCGGGGGGAGAGGCACAGGGAGAGGGAGAAACGGACTCCCCACTGAGCAGGGAGCCTGACATGGCACTCGATCCCAGGACCCGGAGATCATGACCTGAGCCCAAGGCAGATGCTTAACCATCTGAGGTGCCCCAGTGTTTTTGTTGTTAAATGAGCATTTACAGGCAGCCCAGGAGTCACTTCATTTTGAATCTGTTTCTTCATCTGTAAAATGGACTCTATCTTATGGTTACCTTTGGCTCTAAAAGTCATTAAAACATGCAACTGGGTTTCTCAAGCATTGGTCACGTTACACAAAAAGGTTTGTTTCATTTTTCAGTTGATTCTTAAACAAATTTATTCCAGTGTGCTATTGGAAACCAGCCACTGACTTAGAAATTTGAGATAAATCTGCTGTCGTTGTAATCCCTCTGTGGTTCTGTTGGTTCTCCTAACATTTTTGGGCATTGGTTTTTATTTTCTATCAAATAATCCACTGATATCATTTAAAAAGTAAATTGTGTTATGAGTTTATTAATGAAAAGTTAGCATTTCTGCTCCCCACCCCTCACTTCTCAGTTCTACTCCTCGGCATCCTCCTTAGGGGCAACTATTTTCAACTCTTGAAGCTATGTCTTTTGGAATTTAACTTCATACTTCTCAATAATTTGCGCCCACTCCATTTGTTAATTTTTCAGTTTGAGCCAGTGTCTATTGACTTCTTGGTGTGGTAGACAAGGATTTGGCCCTTATATGCCCTCCCTCCCATCCCCTCCCCCTCTCTGCCAATTGTAGTCCCAATTCACTTTTTGGTTAAATCACTATTAAGTGTTTACATTAATATATATGAGTGTGTACCTTACTATAACCATGTTTACTTTCTTCCATAATATTTTGTAACCTGGAGTCATTATGCAATTTTTATTTTCTTAGGTTTCTATGTTTCTATTGGTAATTTCACCTCAATTGCTCTGTTTCCTATTACAACTGCTCTGTAACAAATGACCACAAGTTTGGTGGCTTAAAACAACACCAATTTATTCCCCTGCAGTTCTGAGGTCACATGTCTGAAATGGGTCTCACTGGGCTAAAATCAAGGTGTTGGCAGGACTCGGTTCCTTCTGGAGGCTTTAGCAGAGAATCATTTCTTTGCCTTTTCCAGCTTCTAAAGATGCCCACATTCCTTGGCTTGTGGCCCTTCCTTGATCACTCTTACCTCCTCTTCCATCACCACATTTTCTTCTCTAATTCTGACTCTCCCTTTTATAAGGAGGTTTATGATTACCTTAGGCCCACACGGATAATCTGGGATCACCTCCCTTCTCAAGATCCTCAACTTAATCATAGCTGCCAGTCCTCTTTTTGCACAGGTTCCAGGGATGGACACATGGACATGTTTGCAGGGAGGGCTCACCATCTGGCCTACCACATGCTCTAACAGACCTGCCAGAGGCCTGTCCGTATTTTCCAACAATCCCCCAGGTCCAAGTCCCGAGTCTCGGGGGCCTTTGATGCATGAATTAGTCCCTTCTGGTTTGTACCCACTTTGCAGGCGTGTAGGCTTCAGCTTCCAATGGCGTGCTGAGTGGGGGAGTTATTGTGTCAAACTTACGTGGACAACCCTTGTACAGTTCTGTCTTCTCTCCCACTCTCCCTGTTCTTGTCAAATTAAACCTGTTTTAATCCTTGAATCAGGAAAAAAGCCAGTCCTTCCTCCTATGTGTCTCTTTTGCTCTCACACGACCACCACACTCACAACACTTATGACACCAGATGTATGTGGGTCTTCCCCCACCAAGCAATTCTCTACAACATCACCTGGGAGTCCTATAATTTACCTCAATTCTGACACTCTACCTGTAGGTAGCTCCAGATCCCACAGGTAAGGACTCAGTCCCGCAAGACTGCACACCACGCCCTGCCCCATCTGCCAGAGATACCAATTGCAAATCCATGTTGTCATCTGTGCTTCTGACCCATCAGTTATAGATCAGAGGTTCTCATGACCCCTTCCTTAGGTGCAATTAATTTGCCTAGAACAGCTCACAGAACTCAGGAAAAGAAGTTACTTGCATTTACCAGTTTATTAAAGGATATGATAAAGGATACAGATGAACAGCCAGATGAATCAGTACATGCAGTGAGGTCTAGGAGGCTCCCAAGCGCAGGGGCTTCTGTCCTCATGGAGTCTGGGTACATCACCCTCCCAATGTGAATGTGTTTGTCAACTCTGAAGCTCACCGAACCCCATACTTCTGGGAGTTTTATGGAGACTTTCTCATGGTATGATCAGTTATTAACTCCATTTCCAGGCCCTCTCCCCTCCTTGCAGCATGGGGGCAGGGACTGAGGCTGAAAACTCTTAACTTTTTAATCATGTCTTGGTTTTTCGGGTGACCAGCCCCCATCCTGGAGCCCACCCAGAGTTGCCTCATTAGAACAATGATGCTCCTAGTGTTCTTATCACTTGGGATTCACGAGGGTTTCAGAAGCCCTGTGTTGGGAACTGGGGGCAGAGACCAATATATATTTTTTCTAGTATCTCACAATCCTATACTATCATTTTAGTGGCGTTCTGGAAAATAAAGAAGATAAACAAGTGTGATCAAGCCTCCCTGTTTATCTGATAGTTGTCTTCCATGCGGACATTTATAATAGGGATTTTTTGGTTTTGTTTTCATGGAGCCAAGAAGGAAGGGTTTTGATCTATAATTCAGGCAGGTGAACAGGAAGGAGAAACTAGGACATTCACTTGCACTATAATTTGAGTAACAGTTAATTTTCTAGGAAATTCTGTGCAAGACCTACCGTAGAAACTTTTTCTTATTTCGGTGAGAGCTAGTGTAGCCTGACGGAACAAGGGCTTGGGAGTCCAGTAGACTTGTGCTTATTCCCAGCCCTGCAACTTGCTACCTCTGTGATCATTCTGAGCCTCAGGATCTTCACCTGTAAAATTGGGATAACAATAATCAATCATTTGTTGTGCATCTGGCTCACAGTAAGCACTCAATGGTGGCAAAATTTAAATTGCTTTCCAGTCAAGTCTACGGGGTACCAAAAGGTGAGATGTTATTCTATAGTCAAGACCTTGCACCAGAGCAACAGCTCCCAGAATCTACCATCTGTGATTTGGACCTTTGCTGGGTCCTTCCTAATTTGTTTCTAAGTGTTTTTGCTTTGACTCTGAATGGTGTAACCCTCTGCTGTTACTTTCCCACTTCAGCAAGAGCCTCCTGATCTAGTGGCCAAGACCGCCTCTGACCTCCTGCCATGTACCCCAACCCTCTCATCTACTGCACCTGCTGGGACCCCTGGAACTTGGGACCACGGAAGCTAATCAAGACCCCTCGGCCACCAACCAAGACCACCGTAGGGAAGCCCAAGTAAGGATAAGGATGGAGATGGACCTGGGGACTAGGTTTCCATTTGTAGGCTTTTTTCTCTTACAATATTTCCAGTCAACTAGACAACAAAATCCCAAGAAGACCAGAAAGCCTAGTTTTCCACAGCTTTTCGAGCCAAACTGTTGGCAGCACATCACTCTTGCCAGTCCTCCTTAGGCTCAGTGTCATTTTTTTTTTCAGTGTCATTTTAAATGAGGAAATCTCAGAGTGAGTGCAGCACGGAAAGGGCGACTTCCAACCAAAGGGCCCCAGAGCCCCCCATGGGGGATGAAGAGCTTTGGGAGCTGGGGGACAAGCTATGCTGCCAACCCCAGGTCCCCCGGAAAGTGAACCGCCTCAAGTAAACCTCCTCCTGCTAGAGACTCCCCAAGACCTTCCTGACTTTAAAGATTTCAGCAGTTGGAACATGTAGTCTAATTTTGGGTAATCATGGCCATCTATGATTAGCACTGGGAGTGCTAAAAGAGGTTTCTGAATTTCTAATTTTCTCTCTTCCATTATTTATTTTTCACTTTCAGGCTAACTCCTCTTCCTCCAGCTGCAAAAAAACAAAGTTGTGTTCAACCAACAACAAAACCTGTTGTTGCCCCAAAGTGAGTATTTTTACCTCCATGGGGGCAAGAATTACCAGAATCTGCTATGATTTCCCCCAAACCTCAGATCCTACATGTAAACTGTGTGGCCCTCTGCACCCACAGCTTTCAAAGTCACAACAAATGAGCTCTCTAGGGTGCCCCTGAGAGCAGCTATTTCCTGCCCTAAAAGGAAACAATATGCGATGCACATCATAGGCAAAGAGCCTTGGGGAGACTCCCTAGCATTTATGGTGGTGACTCCCCTTTTACTTGTTACTTTTCTATGTCTACGGTTTTCTGTAGATTGCAGATCTGCTTTTACTCAAAAATTAAATTTTTATCCATATTTTGTAAACTTAGAAGTATAACTTACTTTTAGCCCTTTGCATGAATCTTTGTATTCAATGTCTTTATTTATTTGGAAAATATTTATTGAGCCCTATTATTTTGTGGGCATTATTTCAGGTGCAAGGAAACAACAGTGAACACAGCAGAGTCTCTGCTCCTAGAGTTTACATTCTAGTGGGGAGAATAGATTTATACAAGTTCATACACTCAATGCATCAAGGGCTAGGTAGAAAATAACACAGGCAAAGGGAGGTGGGGATGCTGAGGGTGGGGTTGTGATTTTATATAGGGAGTGCAGGGCCACCCTTGTGTAAAAGGGACAGCAGAAGCCTGCTGATATCTGGGGCTAGCACTCCTGGCAGAGGGAAGAGCAGGTACAAAGGCCCTAAGTGGGAACCCGTTTGGCACATTTGGTCTTTTCCAGGAAAGCATAGAGACCCATGTGGCAGCAGTGGAGGGCATAAGGAGACAGTGGTGGGGAATGAGGTCAGAGAAGCAATGGAGAGGATGAACATCGATGGCAGAATAATGGCCCCCCAAAGACATCCACATCTTAATCCCCGGAAACTGCGATTATGTTCTGTTACTCATCAAGGGGGAATTAAGGTTGCAGATGGAATGATATTTGCTAATCAGCTGACTTTGAGATGGACAGATCACCCTGGATTATCTGGGTGGGCCCAATGTCATCACAAAGGTCCTTATGCTAGAAAGAGGAGATGTGATGTGGTCATTGGCTTTGATGGAAGAAAAAAGGCCACTAGGAACACAGGAAGCTTCTAGGAGCTGGAAAAGGTGAGGAAACAAATTTTCCTGTGGAGGCTCTGGGAGGATTATAAGCTTGTCAACACCTTGATTTTTAGCCCAGTGAGACCCATTTCAGACTTTGGCCTCTAGAACTGTAAGGTAATGAGTTGGTTTTGTTTTAAGCCACTGAGCTTGTAGTAATTTTTTGCAGCAGCAATAGGAAACTCATACAGTAAAGTTTTCTGGACAGTGTAAGGACTCTGGCTTTTACTTCCAAAGGGACAGTGTATTCGCTGCTAGGCCCGCCATACCAAAACAAACAAGCAAGCAAGCAAACAAAAAAACACAGACTGTGTGGCTTATGCAACAGAAATTTATTTTCTCACAGTTCTAGAGGCTGGAAGTCAAAGGCCAATGTGCCCACAGGGTTGGTTCCCTCTCGGGACTCTCTCCTTGGTTTGTAGATGGCCACCTACTGGCTGCCTCTTCATACGGTCTTTTCTTTGGGGGTGCACATCCCTGGTGTCTCTCTGTGTGTCTGACTCTCTTGCAAGGACACCAGTAAGGTTGTATTAGTGCCCACCCTGAGGGCCTCATTTAACTTAATCCCGCTCTAAAGGCCCTGTTTTCAATACTGTCACATTCAAAGGTATTGGGGGTTAGGGTTGCAACATATGAAATTTTGGTGGACACAAATTTTCAGCCCATTGTAGATGGGAAAACATCAGAGGGTTCTGAGAAGAGTGACATGATCCAACTTGCATTTTGAAAGGACTGTTTTGGCTACTATGTTGAGAATGGACTACAGTGACCAAGGGCAGAAGCAGGGAGGCCAATTACATCTTATCTAGATGTAATTCTGGGGACCCAAGCAAGAGAAGATGGTGCTTAGGCCTGGTGGAAACAGCACAGGTGGAGAGAAGTGGTTGCCTTTGAGATATATTCTGAAGGTAGAAACCAGTAGGATCTGCTAATGGGATGGGTGTTAAGTAAAAGGAGGAGTCAAGGATGACTTCAAGATTTGGAGCTGAGCAACAGGAAGGACGGAGTTGCCATTTTCTGCAACTGGGGAAGACTGCGGGAGGTGCACATTTGTAGGGGTTTGAGCATAGAAAGTTCCAGATGCCTCGTACTATCCAAGGGGCAATGTCAAGTAAGCAGTTGGATATGTGGGTCTGGGAGAGAGGTCTGGGCTGCAGATACACATTTGACAGTCATCAGCATATACAGGATACTTAGAGCCCTGGGCCCAGATGAGATCTTCAAGGCAGGGAGTGGAGCCAGAAGTAGGAAGAGGTGGGAGAACAGAGACCCAGAGCACTCCAGTGTTGAGAGGTTGGAGAGACCCCAAAAGGAAGACTGACAAGGAGTGGTCAGTGAGGTAGATGAAGCCTCCTGTGGAGGCTCTGGGAGGATTATAAGCTTGTCAACACCTTGATTTTTAGCCCAGTGAGACCCATTTCAGACACACTACCTGGGGGTAGCGAATGGCCTGAAGGTCACTGGTGACAGTGAAAAGGATTGTTTCAATGGTGGAGGTGATAAAGTCTGATTAGAGGGGGGGACGCATTCATAGAAAGGGGTCAATTGAATGGCCGTGTAGGTGAGCTGGTTCCTAGTGCCTGCCTTCTGTGTGCTAGCTAGCACTCCTGGCATGATCACATCTGTAGGCCTTATCTGACCCCTATTCATAGTCAAGCTCAAGGCCCCAGTCCCCCAGTGCCTCTTGTTGGGAGCGACCTCACTCATATCTACTCTGCCCACCAATTAGCCCCTGCTAACACTGTCCTGGTCCTGCTTTGCAATATGGTGAGGGACACTTTGTGGGTACTTTTAAAATTCCAAGACCTGTTCACTGTATTTATAACTTTCTAGTGAGACCCTACTGGGGCTCCACATCAGCCAGTCTCCAAGTCCTGCTGAGTCAGCACTGAGTGAGGCTGGGAAATGGAGCAGGGGGGAGCCAGGAGGGCCTCACTCTCAGGAAGGGGCTCAGGTAGACGTTGACATGACCTACAAATGGGAACATGAAAAATCTGTTCACCAGTCAACTTTTAACTTGGGCCTCCAGCCTCAAACACACAGCTCTATGAATTACGTCATTTTTGCCAATCCTATAATTTTCTTGCAAACATACCATGTACTTTTTGTATTTCAAAAGTTTTCATTCTTACATGTGAACTGTGACACAATTGTCATAACCTTGTTTCGGCAATTTTTTTTTTTTTTTTTTTTTTAATATATCAGTCGCCTTGAAAAATGGCAGTACGCTGACTGCTCTCAACTCCTGGGAGACACAGTTGGCAAATTGCTTTATCTGCAATTTTTATAGCACTTAACTTTTTCTTCTTCTATTTTCAGTATTTATGTGCCCCCCCCTTTTTTTCTCTTATTAAATAAAAAGTATCACATCTCATTCCATTTCTCTTGGTATGGAGCACTGTGGTTTGCATACATTTACCACTCATTGAATTCATTAAATGAGAAAACATGAAGCCCTTTGACTGGCATCAATAAAGTCTCAAATTTGGTTCATGTAATCGGAGTAATCTGAGTAGATTGACAAGGAAAAACAAGAGTCAAGGAAGAGTCATTCTGGAACGACCACACCTTTTACTTTTCAGAGCGTGAAATACAATCCCAACAAAATAAGTGCCTATAAGCCACACTCGGACCCTTGGAGCAGTTCTGAAGTGAGTGCGATGTTGAGGAAGGTCTCTGCGCTCAAGGAGATCTACCACCAACAAAAAAAAAACATAAACTCAATCCATGGTCAGCTTTTTAAAGACCCAGGGTACTCAGTGATTCCCCCACCACCATCACCCCAAGGCTTCCCTAAATTCAGAGTAAGCAAAAAAATTTGCATCGTAAAGAGTTTCTGGTTTATGGATGGGAGCATATGGTTGATAGGAGTTGAGTTGTATTTTAAGTGGTTTTAAATCTTTTTTAAAAAGATTTATTTATTTGAGAGAGAGAGAGAGAGAGCACACAAGCCGGGGGGGAGGGGCAGAGGGAGAGGGAGAAGCAGACTCCCCACTGAGCCGGGATCCCAATGTGGGACTCGATCCCAGGACCCCGAGATCATGACCTGAGCCCAAGGCAGACACTTAACCAACTGAACCACTCAGGTGTCCCTTGAATCTGAATTTTTAAAAAAGATTTATTTATTTTAGAGAGAGACAGGGGGTGGGGGCAGAGGGAGAGAGAGAATCCCAAGCCAACTCCCCACTGAGCACGGAGCCTGACTCAGGGCTCCATCTCAGGACCCTAAGATCATGACTGAGCTGAAACCAAGAGTCAGGTGCTTAACCAACTGAGCCACCCAGGCGCCCCAGTGGTTTTAATTCTTTTAAATTTAATTAGTTTAAATTTAAAATTCTTTTAAATTCTTTAAATTTAAATCTTTTAAATACATGTAAGTCCCATTGTATTATCTTTTTTAATTTAGATTTTTTTTTCTTGTTAGTGAGAGAGAGAGAGCAAAAGCAGGGGGAGCGGCAGAGGGAGAGGGAGAAGCAGACTTCCCGCTGAGCAGGGAGCCCGATTCGGGACTCGATCCCAGGACCCTGGATCATGACCTGAGCTGAAGGCAGACAAACCGACTGAGCCACCCAGGCATCCAGCCCCATTGTATTATTAGTGTATATTGTGCATTCATGCCCATTTTTTACCCCAAAGAGTAATGTATTTGCCAGTTAAAAGGTTGGTGGTCTGGAGTAGACAAATCCTTGGGCTGGTTTTCTCAAGAGAGTTTTCACTGCTTCTCTGGAGGCCCCTTTTCAGGGTGGGAGATATGGGATCAAAACCAGACTTTATTAACCCAGGTGGAACTGCCTCCACCAGGAAAAATCCTCCCAACCCCACACCCCACACCCAGCAGACTTGGGAACAGTCTCATCGGGGTAACCACTCCACGACCCTTAAAGATATTGTGTTTGATCATGGGAAAAATGGAATTCTTAAAGCAGGCTTCAGTTGTCTCTCTTCACAGCAGTTGCCTGAAGGAGGGGTGGAGGGGTGTGTGTGTGTGTGTGTGTGTGTGTGTGTGTGTGTGTGTGTTGAGGCAGAGGGAAGAGGCCTAACTATTCTTGTCAGCACATCAGAAGCTAGTTACTCTTATTCCAATCTTTCAACCTTCCAGGTTAGCTCCCTTACAGCTACTCTTGATATGTGGACACCAGATACGTTCATGTTTCTGCACTTGAAAACAACTAATTATGACCAGGATTAACACCGGATCTCAGAATAGTAACCATTTGCTTATCCTGAATTCACTTCACTGACCATTTCAGGTCCCATATCACCAATTTCTGGGGCAAATAAGAAAGGCTTTTGTGCAGACAATGTAAATGTTCCTCATGTGTGCATTTGAGATTATGCGCCATGGGAGCCCTTTGGATTCTCACGCCAAGTCTCCTGGCTCTTATTTTAGGAGTGGTTCTAATAGGCATGATTAGTCAATTCCCCACTTTTTTACTACCTGCCTTTTGATCACAATCTGTATGCCAATGATCCCTGGACCATTGAACATTCCCTAGTCCCTGAGTAGAACACTCTGAGAGCTGAAAGGGGCCTCAGAGATCATTCTGGTAATGTCACTTTTTACAGATGGGTGGGATCAGGGTGTAGCTTCTAAGCTTTGAATGTTTCCTTGCTCCCTGGGTGCTTTCTGAGCATGCCTTTTTCTTGCAGAGTGACAGTCGATTTAGGAAAACAAGAGGAGAGCAACACATTACCTAATGTGAGTAAAAACAGCAAGAGGGCCATGGGACTAACATTTATTGAGTGCCTGCTGTGTGCAGGCATAGGCCTTTTACACGTACCTACCTCACTGAATCTCTGCAATGATCCTCTGAGGAGGGGCTATAATTACTGCATATAACGTAGCTGGTAAGTGGCAGAAAAGCCAGACCCGAGAGAGGGCGTCTAATTACCATGCTCTACTGCCTTGTGTAGGGCAAGGAGAGTGTGCCGGGGAAACCAGGCACTGACAACCGGTCCAGGCCAGGGTCCAGCTCATGCCCACACGTCACACACTGCTGCCGCACTTGGGAGCCCACACATGTGGGGGGGAGGGGCATCAGGGCGCTGAAGGGGAGCAGGGCCAGGACCCTGCTAGAGAAAGAGATGGGGACTAAACCCGAAGGATCTTGATAGCTGCCAAAGAGTTTGGGCGTAATCCTTCTGGTGTCTGGGAGCCTTCACAGGTCTGACACAGGTCCAGCACCAGGTAAGATTTACCTTCTAGAAACAAACATTATTTGATGGGATATTATTGATGCTTTTTACTACTTTCTGCTTTTATCTATTTTCTTCCCCCCCCTTTAACAAAAATCATGTGGTTCCTTAATAGTCAGGAAAAAGTAATAAACAAACAAAAATGTAATTGCCCTCCAGATGGAGAGGATGATGAACTTTTGGGAAGCCAGAATGAAGGCAGAGAGGCCAGCTGGGAAGGTATGGCCAAAGCCAAAGAGAAAGGTGAAGGTGGCCTCGGGCTCTGCCAGGGACAGGAGTATGGAGAGAAGAGGAAGTTGGGATACATTTAGGAGATAACAGGGCTAGTGGTGCCTAGGGCTGTCCTGCACACCTCGAGAAGGCACTGTCTCACCCTGGTCCCCGCCGGCTGGGAACCCTGCCAGATTCCTGACTTTGATCTAGTGGGGAACAGAGGAAGAACTGACCAAAATAGGCCTGTTTGTTTGTTTTCATGACTGTGCTAGACAGTTTCTCATGTTATTTTGGTTTTCCTCACAAAAGTCCTTGGAGGAAGAGTTATTATCCTCCTTTTCTGATGCGGAAACTGAGGCACACAGATGTTGAATAACTGTGGTTGGAGGCAGAGCCAGGATTTGAACACAGGCCTGTCTAGTTCCAAAAACTGAGCAATTTCCGTGGCACCTGACTTCCTCCTGGCCTCTGGCCATGTGGAGAATGCAGAGGAGGTACAGGGCTTGGGGCAGAGTGCCTAATGGGGCGTCCGCAGTTAAGTTTTCCACACGTGAAGCTTGAGGGATCTTTGGGGACATCCATGAGCCGCTTGAGTCTTGCACCTGGATCTCAGGAGAGACATCTGAGCTGGAGGTATGAGGGTGAGTGGTTTCTGGGGAAGGGCGCAGGAGAGACGTGGGCTCTGGAATCCCACCCCCCGTCTTTTGTTTAAGATGTGAGTAGCACTCTAGTGAAAGGTTTAGAGGAATCTCAGCACTCCAAGTCTGCAATATTATCTCACCTTCCACCTTGATGCCCAGGAAGTGATACATGTGTCACCTGGCTATCGCCTCATTCGAAATAGGGAGCAGATTTACGTCACCTTGGGAGATGAAATGTTTGATAAGAAAAAGCAGTCGAAATCAGAGATCATGGACAGAATCAAAATTTCCAGGTAATACCCTTGGACCCATATATCCAGCTCCTCAGAGCTATCCCCACTGGGCTTGGGCTGGCCTCAAGGAGAAGCCCCTAACTCCCACGCCCAGTCCACCGAGTCCCTGTTCGAAGCCCCTAACTCCCACGCCCAGTCCACCGAGTCCCTGTTCGAAGGTAGTGCAAGGTCCCTTCACTCCTCATCCCCGTGAGCTCCTCTCCACGCCCGCCTCTCTGCCTGATCCCGTTAGAGACAGGATGAGGGTCAAAGCAGGAAGCTGATCTGGAAAATGACCGGGTGTAGTATAGTTTGTACTAAAGGAAAGCAATTGTTCCTAGAGTGATGAACAGATGAAATATTCATAAAATAGTATAGTCTGAATTTGGAAGGTGAAAAGTCAGAGTAAAGTCAGGGTTTCTGGGGGCTGAGATGCATCTCTTACTCATTATGCCCAAAGATCACTTAGTCCATGCTTCTGGGAGGCACAGTGTGGAAGACTCTGGCTGAGTCCCCCCCAGTGCCATCCTCTCTGTCATTCAGGCCCTACCCACTCGATCCTCCAATGCCATAGAAAGTCAGTTCTCACGTCTTTTTCCATTCTAACTCCTAGGTCTCTCATTCATGTCTCTCCCTCCCTATCTCCTCCTTCATCCTCTCTCCTGTTTCCTCGCCCTCTTGAATGGAGGACCTCATCTCTGCTGCCCCACACACAGCACCGCCCGCTGCCCTGTCCACTCCAGCTCAACCAAATAGAGCTAAATAAGTTCCAGACATCATGGAGGCTTCAGACCCGGAAACACAGAACAATCGTTATCTATTCTGAAACCATGCTCTGAAATCCCCTCTTCATCCTGTGTCTGAACAATTCCTTGTCTATGTTCACTGTCAGCCTCGATCCCATCCCCCACCTTCCCATCTCCCAATCCCCTGAATTCTTCCTCCTCCATTTCAACTGTCATTACTGAATCAGAGTCAAACCCTCACAGATTTCTGGCATTTTCCTTTCTATTCAACAGGTAACCAATCCACTCCTCCACCCTACTGCCCTTCCCCCCACTTCCGGCTAGCTTACCCAAAAGGGCTGGGTCTGAGGCTCAACCACCCTGCTGCCTGATTCCCTCTCCCAGACTACCCTTCCACCCTGGCCCCCACCCCCATGATGATGCAGCCAGTGCAGAACATGGCCTGGCTCTCACCTGGCTCCCTGCCAGAGACAGTCACAGACAAGGAGGTGCCTGACTGGCACGGAATGGAAACTCGGTGGGTGATGGAAGGATGATTTGTCCTGTAGGACTGATATCATTACTGACCTCGAAGAGCAGATCTCAGAGCTGACTGTGATCATTGAGCAAATGAACAGAGACCATCTGTCTGCCCAGAAATTGGTGAGTGATCCTTGAGTTAGTCGACATCTCTATGGGTGGGGGAAAGACCAGCTTTTTCAGATCAGCTGCTATGTTCCAGGCAAGACACCAAGCACTTTACTCGTGGGAGCTAACTCAGTTTCCAGGAGTTCTTCAGGTGCTTCCAGTGTGTTCATTGCCACAAACTCACCACACCAGGGGGTGGCGGCCATTTCCCCTCGGGCTTGCTGTGGCTCAACTTCAGAGAGTGCTAAGGCTCTTCCTCATGGCAACAGTGCGGTTAATGCATCCACCATGGTCCAAAAGCTGCCCAGAAGCCTTCAGTACCCACTTCCCATTGCTGTTAAAATTGCCAAAGCCTACTTTGGAATCTGCTGATGTCAGCTTGCACCCTCCATGTTTCCTGGGGATTTTGGTGACACTTCCTTTAGATTTTACCATCTGTTTAATAAAAGTCTCTTCTTCCCCACCTCAAGCAGGGGTGCCTGCTGGCCTGGGCTGGAGTGATAAACCTGAGCAATGCTCAAAAACAGCCTCCCCCATGCCCCACTTGCCTGTGGTTTTTGAAACTCACTTGTGAAGGTCACTTTCCAGCAGGCCTGCCCTTCAGTAGCGATGTGCTCTCTGGGACTGCCGAACACAAACAGGGGAGGCAGAGGGGTAGGGCATACCCCATGAATGGGAAGGCTTCTCAGAAATTGCAGCTTGCGTGGGAGTGGGGTCCTCCATCCTATATTGTTAATGCCGGCCTTGTTTCCAGCTCTCCGATGAAATGGCTCTCCACTGTGCTGAGATGCAGGAGAACTTCGAAAACAAGAACAAGTATGCTTTCTGGACAAGCCCTAAGGCTTCTGCTTCCCTGTGGGAGGGATGTCAATTCACTGGGATTTCAGACGGTGCCAAGTGGAGCTGGGTGGGCACAGGTGGGGGAAATGGGCAGGACGGTTTGATTTGAAGCCACCCAAATGTAGCCCAGAGAAGGTTGTTCCTGGCGTTGCACTTTCTCATCCCATCACTTCCTTTCAATTATAATCTCCCTTTTTTTTTTTTTTTTTTTTTTGGTGATTGCTGAGGAGAGCCATTTTTTGTTCTCTATGAGAGTTCTGTGGTAAACAACTGATGTTCTCAGCCCAGGCACCTCCTCCCATTTCCCCTGCCTCTCTACTTCCTCCCCCTCTTTCTCTCTCTTTTTTTTTTTTTTTTTTTTTTTTTTGGCCTGTCGTCTCTACTTTCCTTGGCCGCTCCCGGGCTGTGGGCAGAATGGGAAGAAGGTATGGGAGGGGCAGCAGAGTCACAAAGACAAGCGGAGGGGAAGTAAAAGGAGGTGTATTGTCTTGTGGGTGAGGAAACCTACAAAGCCCCCACATGCTGGGCACCGGAGCCGCCTCAGGAGTCCTGGTGGAAAGAAGTACACATGGTTGAGTCATAGCCTTGCTTTCAAAAAATAATGAGTAACTTCTTGGTTTTATAATAGATTTCATTATTTTTTCAGAGCAGTTTAAGGTTCATAGTAAAATAGAACATAAAGTACAAAGAATCGCCATAGACAGGCTGAGCCCACACTCCCACAAGCTGAGTAATCTTCCTGCACCCCTCTGGTGCCTTTGTTACAGCTGATGAACCTACATGGGTACATTATTATCACCCAAAGTTCGTAGTTTACATTAGGGTTCACTCTTGGTGTTGTATACTCTATGGGTTTTGACAAATGTATATTGACAGTGTCCACCGTTATTGGGTCATGCAGAGTAGTTTCACTGCCCTAAAGATCCTCTGCGCTCTGCCCATTCATCCCTCCCTCCCCAGTAGCCCCTGGCCACCACTGATCTTTTTACTGCCTCCATAGCTGTGCCTTATCCAGAATGTCATATAGCTGGAGTTGTACAGTATGTAGGCTTTGTGGATTGGCTTTGGCCACTTACTAATATGCATCTCATGTTCCTCCATGTCTTCTCTTGGCTTGGCCGCTCAGATAGCCTCTCACTCCCCTCAACTTGAACACTGCCAGCTTCTGCCTCCTGGAATGGAGGTTAAAGAGACCTTGGGCCCGGGGCACCTGGGTGGCTCCGTCAGTTAAGCGACTGACTTGCTTTCAGCTGGGGTCATGCTCTTGGGGTGGTGGGATCGAGCCCTGCTCCAAGCTCTGGGCTCAGTGGGGAGTCTGCTTGGGATTCCCTCTCTCCCTCTCCCACTGCTCTGCACCACCCCCCAAATAAATAAGTAAATCTTTAAAAAGAGAGAGAGACTTTGGGCTCTAAAATTATCCTGGATGCTAACACAGCCCACAGATTCCCAAGACAGCCATAAGCAAAGACTCTGCTCTTAGCAAGGAGTCATGGCCCCCCTGGCTCCATTCAAATAATGGTTGGTAAAAACCAGTCTTCTCACCTTTTTCTGGGTGGATGCCAGGAGAAACGCATGAGGAAGCGAGGGCCCTGCAGGCTGCCCACAGCTTCCTATGTGAGAGTAGGATCCACTGAGTGTAACGGCTCAGCTCTGGACTTCTTTTCACGGATTGATGATTGTAGCCTTTTCCCCGGGTCACACAGGGAGCTCAAAGAGGCTCACGCAACAGAGCTCAGTCAGTTGGAGAACAACTACAAAGCATCATTGAAGGCAGAGAAGCTGGCTGCCCAAGAAAAACTAGGTACTGTCTGGACTGGGGAGAATGACCCTGGTGAAGGGCGAGAGGCTGACCATGGCGGTGGATGGGCTGTGCTAAGCTTTCCAGATGTCCTTCTAAAGCTCAGGGAGGGGGAGTGACTGAGAATGAAACTGCAAAGAGGGAAACCATGTCACCAATGTCCTTCCTACACCCAGGAGATAGACTGGCCTGTGACCAAGTGTTGGGATCTGAGCAAGTCCCTTAATCTCGTTTATCCCATCTAAGAATTGAGAACAATAATACCCGCCTCCATCAGAGAGAAAAGACTGTGAAAGCACTTTTTAAAATATATTTTTTAATTCTATAAATATACTATTATAATTCAGCAAGTTACCTCACCTGTGAAATGATGGTGTTTCATTATATTTTAATGGACACACTATGATTTGTATGGCCTTATAATACATTAGGGTTGTGTTGGCCGTTTATCCCATTATTTATGCTACCCTTGGGAAGGGCAAAGTGTATATCCTTCAGAATTCTGAGGTTATAGACTAATCTCTACAGGGAGAAGGAGAAATTCTGTAATCTTCTCTCTTTCCTTTGCCTTACATTTTTAAAAGCTTTTTTTATAGCTTATATATTATAAGCTATATATTTTATAGCTTACATATTATAGCTAAATAAAGCTTTATAGCTTTATTTATAGCTTGCTGATTTTCCAATTTTCTAAGGAGAACATTTATCATTTTCAAAATCAATGTACGCTAGGAAACATTATTTTAAAAAGAGAGAAGCAGATGCATACTACAAAGTTTTGCGCCTCTTTTCCCCCCAGGGATTAGTTCTCACATTTGGTGTGCATCAGTATCACCTAAAAAGCATATTATCAACAGATATTGGGGCTCTGAGACCAAAATTCAGTAGGTTTGGTCGGGGTGGGGGGTGGGCAGCACAGGCATTTGGATTTCTAATAAGCTTCCAGAGTGATTTCAAAGGTACAAGATGGTTTTAACACGTAGAGGATGAGTTTGAGGTGGAAAAGGTATACAGGAGAGCTCATACTTGGCTTTGAAAACATGCAATTCAGAGGAATAATGATGACCCTGTTGTTTTCCTTTTGTCCAGATGAGATGGAAAAGGAATATAAGTATTTGAAGAATATGTTTCATATGTATCAGGTGAGATTCAGAGCTCCTTGGTGGATTATGAAAGTAAGAGAGGCAAGGCTCATTCCTGGCTGATGACAGTGGGCTAAGTCTAGAACTCTTGCCCAGAAAATCATGTCCTGAGATTCCCAGCATCCTTGGACCTAGGTAACACTGAGTACACCCGGGGAGAAGCGTGAACTGTGGACTGTGGTGGTTTCCATGTGTGACAAGTCAGTCTCTCAGACGCCAAAGAAGCCCGTTGAAAAATATGTTTGTGATTACAAAAGTCATACCTGCTCATTGTTTTTTAGAAAATGGAAATACAAAAACCAACTACAACAACAGCAACAAAAAAGAAAGAATAATCACCACCCCAAGACAACCACTCTTAGTGTTTGTACTTGGTAACACCTTTGATTTTAGTGGAGTGCTGGGTCAAAGGGATAAACATTTTAAAGGCCTTTGACACATTTGGCCAAATTACCATCCAAAAAGACTCTATCACTGCACCCCCCACAAGCAGAGCATGGGGTGCTCTGGCCATCTCAGAATATAACTCATTCATTTAAATTGGTTAATCTGATGGAGCCGCAGGGAAACAGGCCATGATTTCTTCCTGGGGGGGTGAGAGAGTGGAGAGGAGAGGAACGGACAGAACAGACGGAAGCAGCAAACCCCCATCCTATTGTGACCAGCTGGTCATGGTTTGCCTGGGACTTTCCAGATTTTAGCATTGAATGTTCAGAGACCCAGGACACACATTAGTCTCAAACAAACAAGGACAGTTAACCACCCTATAAAAGGAGAAAACCAAGTTAAGCACCAGCACCACCTCTGAAATTCTATTTACCACAGTTTCACTTTTGAGCTTCTATCTAAAACTTGTTTTTCAAGATGTATCTTGATACAGTCAGGGAAGACATCATAGAGCAAAGCCTAAGAGAAGCATCAGGTTGATGCCCCAATTTCCTAGGTAGGCCTTAATGTTTGCTTCAGTCTGGACCTCTCCAGAGAGCTTGACCTCTATCTGCCCACGAGTCTTGAAAATGATGAGAGACAAACTTTATCTAAATGGCCACAAGCAATTACAAATGAGCTCTGATGCCTGGCCCCCGTGTGAATTGTACCGCTAACTTGGAAAAAAGGGGGTCAGGGTCCTGAGACCTTACTGGCAGCATCCAGGTTCTAGGCCTTCTTCCTCCTGACGTCCCACTCCCATGAAGTCTGAGCCAACCAATAGGACTGGCATCGGGTTAGGCTTATTTAACCTCAACCACAAAGGAAGCTGGATTTTCTGAGGAAGAATAAACACACTCTGGAAAATCATGCCATTGTTTTCTAAGTGTTCAAATTAACTACTAGGCATTTCCCTTGTTTCTCCATGGACTACTGATGAGTGATTGATGATGCAGGGAGCTGGCACGTGAATCTTCGACAGGAGAATCCTACATGTCCTCAAAGAAAACCCAGTTCCAGTGGGACAAACACGAGGCAGAGCTTGCCCTTGACTTTGAGGGTTCTGCAGGCTCGCAGGTGGGCTGGGCTAGAATTTGCTGCCACCAGCCACCCACAGAGGGACTCCTAGCAAGCATTCCAGGTGAGGGAAGCTGCAAAGGGCCCTATGCTGTGCCTGGAGCTGGTGTGCAGCCTTTTTCAGGACCCTTTTCTTCATGGTGCCTTTGTGCCTCCACAGGACAGCGTTTATGATGAAATGGAGGACAAGTGGTCGAAGAAGAAGGCAGAATGGGAAAAGGAGGAGAAGTTAGAGCGGGAAAAGATCCTGCTACAGCAAAGTGAGTACAGAAATTTCTGTCTTTTTGATGGCACGTGCACCAAAAAAAACCCTGCCATTAAGTTTGGTCTCGACTAGAAAGGCAGCCTTGGATCCACTAAGGGTGACGGCCACATGGCTGGACTCCTGAATCAGAAGTGCATGGAGTTTTCAAGAAAGTGACAACAAGGATGGAGTCTTTATAAAGTTCAGGCACTTGAGGGTCTAGGCCTGTACCTTCCAAAGCTCACTCGTTCCAAGTTTGGCCATCACGTGCTGGAACAAGCTCTGGGACATCTGTAGGAGTGCTGACTTGTTACCTGGATACAAGTGACCCCAAAGTTCCAGAAAAGATGTTCTTGAATTAGAGTTTCAAATATTCACTTGTTGGGGGAGGGACAACACAATCTATTATCCTGAGAGCCTCTGGATTCCCGCACCACCCCCAAAAAGGATCTCAATCTTTGAGACACAATTGACATATAACATTGCATATGTTTAAAATGTACATGTTGATTTGATCCATTTATATATTACTTTATATTTTTAATATTTCCAACACCTAGCACAGAGTTTGGATCATAGAAAGTGATTTATAGATGAGCCTTCTACCCACTCCGAGCATTTTCATAAATGGAAAAAGGAGAGAGGAATTTACAGAGACTCTGCTTCCTGACCTAGAGGACTGGTTGAGGTAGGAGTAGGGCCTCTACAAACCTATACCACATCCTGCCTCAACCCAGTTTGTATCAGATTTGTTTGATTTCAACAAATTACTCATTTAAGTGCAGAAACCCCCTGGGGAAGTAGATCCTCAAGGCCATTCCCACCCCACTGGGGACTCTGACTGCCAGAGGCAGCATGAAGACCCTGGCATTAAGCTGAGGGAAGGAATGCAGAGCTGCACCTATTTGAGGCTTTAGCTAGGACCCTGGTATGGCGGGACCCTGTCTTCTTCCAGACTTCGAGCTTCCCATACTATACCCATTCCATGTTGTCAAAATCTAAGTTAAGATGTTCACTCAGGGGGCGCCTGGGTGGCTCAGTCGTTAAGCGTCTGCCTTCAGCTCAGGTCATGGTCCCAGGGTCCTGGGATCAAGCTCCGCGTCCGGCTCCCTGCTCCGCGGGAGGCCTGCTTCTCCCTCTCCCACTCCCCCTGTTTGTGTTTCCCTCTCTGTTTCTCTCTGTCAAATAAATAGATGAAATCTTTAAAAAAAAAAAAAGATGTTCACTCAGTTTTGAAAAAGCAGATTTTAGCTGTGCACAGCATAGCTCAGCCCAGACCCATCCTGTGAGCCTAGAGGTTGCCTCCCTATCCATCCCCAACACAATGAGGCTGCGTGTCAGCCACCCCCTACTACCCCCTGTTTGGTATTGGGCCTCTGTTGGCAAGCTCCCCTGCACCAGAAACAGTTTAAACCTATCTCTACCCCAGGGCTAAGTACAGAATAAATATTTATGCTGGAGGTATCACATTAGCCAAGAGCTGTATTTTAAGGTAAGGATATTGAAGAAAGCATACTGGTTACTTCGGCGGTGAGAATGGACAAAATAATAATCAAGAGATCTAAAATAAATTACACATACACAGAAAAATCAGAGACATTGGGGCAAGTCCCATATGACTGACATCCCTGAAAACCAGTGCCATGTTCACCTGACTCTCACACATCTCCAGGTAAACGTCAGAAGCCGAACACCAGGCTGAAAGGAACTTGAGTTTGACCCAGTCCAGAATTTCTATTATCTTCAAACATTTGGAGTTTCCCTCGCATCTGCTTTCCCCACATTTCCTCATACGTGTAATTTCTTCTCACCTCCACAGAACATAAAATGACAAAAAAGTTTGAGTTAGAGTCAATAGAAGAAAAGAAGAAAATAAATGATTCCTACAGTGCCATCTTTGAGAACTTCATTCGAGAGAAGGAGGTAACTTAGGCCCCATGCCCGTGAGGGGTTGAAGGTGCAGCCTCGCTGAGACATCCGGGTCCCAGGGGTGTCTCTGTAATTAGGCGAGCTTTTTGTCTTTATGGGCATATTCCTCCTTTCCCAGCTTCCCTGGAAATGTACCCAAGCGGACCGGCAGTCTTGCTGTCCTTATCTAGACAGTCTTACCACAGGGTCATGGTGGAATGAAAATTTGAACTAACAGGGAATAATAGAATGCTAAACACATACAGAACTCGGAATTCCCTATTTTGCCAAAACCCCAGTCTCTGAATGCTCCTCCTCATCCTTGACTGGAGCTGAAGAGAAAGGGCAGTGGAGCAAACTAAACTAAGCAAGTTTGGTCATGTACAGCTCTGAGTAAATAAGAGGAGCTACCTCAAAGTTAGAGGGGGGTGAGGGTGAGCTACTCCTGTTCATCACTCCCCCACCACCTTGATACTGCTACCAGGTCATCGTGAAAGCAGGTCTCAGACATATGGGCATTTACTAAACAAACCTGCATTAGCAAGCAGGCCCCAAGCGCTTATACCACCAGCTCTCTGAGCTTTTCGGTCCATGAAAGATTCATTGGAGTTATCTGCAAAGGCATGACAGGGATAGGATTCTGCAACTCCTGGAGTCAGCCTCAGGCAGCCGGGGCACCTCCTAAGCAGACATAGGACCACCTAGGAGTCAAGTCTTAGACGCCATTCCTGAGTGCGCAGCCTACAGGTTTTGTTAGATTCCTGTACTCTTTTCCTGCAAAGTGGACCGTGTCTCTAAAATAGTATCTACCTTGAATATTCCATTTTTAAGAGCCCATTTCCAATCATCATGCTAATTAAAAAGCCACTAATTTCACCAATCAAATCCCATTTCTGGCATTCACTATAACTGAGCAAGACAGTAATGAGGATATGGGGCATGCTATGCAGTGTGGCTAGCGCTTCTGGGGTCTGGAGGGCTCAGACATCTGAATAAGGAGGAGCAATTCCTCTAGTGGGGAGAGATTTGATCATCTGCATGCATCCTTTCCTCTCTCCTATTTTCTCTCCAGTGATGCTGACTATAAATCTGTAAATGCTGCTCTGTGTCTCACTCTCTTTCTCATGAAAGTATAGTTTACAATTAACAAAATGCACAGATCGTAAGTATACAGTTTGATGAGTTTTGACAAATGTACATATCTATGTAACCAACACCCAGGTAAAGATCTAGAGCATTTTATCAACCCCAAAATCGCTCTTGTATTCCTTCCCAGTTTTAAGCCCTCTCTCCCTCAAAACTTGCCCCAAGACAACCACTATTTTGATTCCTACCACCATAGATTAGTTTTACCTGTTTTTAAGCTCCATATAAATGGAATCATGCACTATATGCTCTTTTGTATTTAGCTTCTTTTTCCTCAACACAATGTCTGTGAAATTTTTCCATTTGTTGTTTATATCAGTAATTTCTTACTTTTTATTGCCCATTAGCATCCCTTTGTAGGAATATCCCACAACGTGTTTACCATTCTCCTGTTTTTGGAGGTTTAGGTTGTTTCCATTTGTTGTCCTCCCTATTTTATAAAGGTTTTGTAAACACCCTTGTACAAGTATTTCTGTAGACACAATTTTTCATTTCCTTTGGGTGTATACCTAGCAGTGTTGTTATTGGTTTCTAGGGTAGTTATAGGTTTAACTTTATAAGAAATTGCCAAGCCAGGGTACCTGGGTGGCTCAGATGGTTAAGCGTCTGCCTTCAACTCAGGTCATGATCCCAGGGTGCCGGGATCAAGCCCCATGTCCAGCTCCCTGCTTAGCAAAGAGTCTGCTTCTCCCTCTCCCTCTGCCTCTCCCCCTGCTCATGCTCTCTTTCTCCGTATCTGTCTGAAATGAATAAATAAAATCTTTAAAAAAAAGAAAAAGAAAGAAAGAAATTGCCAAGCCACTTTCCACAGTAGCTGTGCCATTTTACTCTTGCATCTTAAACATGAGAATTCCAGTTGCTCCACATCATCAGCAACTAGTGTTGGCATCCTTTTAATTTTGACCCTTCCAATGGGTATGAAGTGATATTCCATTGTAGTTTTAGTTTCCCTGGTGACTAATTATGTTGGGCAATTTTTTATATGCTTATCAGACAACTTATATGTCTTCTTTTGTGAAATGCTGGTTCAAGTCTTTTGCCATTTGAAAAAACTTAGATTGTATATCTTTTTATTATTGATATGTAGGAGTACTTTATGTACTGTAACAAGTTCCTTGTTAGGTACATGTGTCACAAACACAGTCTCCTAGCCTGTAGTTTGCCTCTTCATTCTGCTCGTGTTATCTTTTGATGTGCAGAAGTTTTTTATTTTAATGAAAACCAAATTATTAATTTTTTCCTTTTTACAGGAAAGTTACAGCTTTTTGTGTCCTTTCTATGAAATTGTTGCCTAGTCCAGGAATACAAAGATCTTCTATTTTATTTATTTTTATATTTTTTAAAGATCTTCTATTCTAAAAAAAAGCTTTATAATTTTAGTTTTTATTATTCTATGATCCATTTTGTTTTGTTTTCTTTTTAAAGATTATTTATTTATTTATTTATTTGAGAGAGAGAGCACATGCATGAGTGGAGAGAGGGGTAGAGGGAGAAGGAGAGGCAGGCTTCCTGCTGAGCAAGGAGCCCAACACAGTGCTCGATCCCAAGACCCTGGGGTCATGACCTGAGCCGAAGGCAGACGCTTAACTGACTGAGCCACCCAGGTACTCCTCTATGATCCATTTTTAATAATTTTTATGTATGGAGTGAGGTAGAGGTCATAGGCCGTTTTTTTCTGTATAGATATCTAGTTGTTCCATTCTATTCCATTGAACTCTTTGTCCATACCTAGGTCAAGACAATCATTGTCTCAATTACTATAGTTTGAAATCAGGGAGTAAAAATCCAGTTTTGCTCTTGTTTTTCAAGGTTATTTTGGCTCTCCTATATCACTTACATTTCTATATAAATTTCAGAATTAGTTTGTCAAGAAAGTATTCTGACTGGGATTGTACTGAATATAAAGATCAATCTGTGGCAGAACAGAATATTCAACCATGTCAACAATATTCAACAATAGTAACCCTACCGAGGTTGCACATAAGTAAGATTTTCAAAATTTAACTTCAACATGTCATCTCATTAGTTTATAATGTGTGCTTCATTATACCAATATCTAAACTTTGGTGAATATGATATTCCAGAATCCTACTCTGGCTTTCTTAATTCTCTGAAAGAAGTACTAGAAACCGCAGTGCTGACCCTTTCCAAATACAATTATTTTTAGGAGCTACTGAAACAACATGAAAAGGATACCTTACAATTAGAGGAGCTAAGAAAGACCAAACAGGTAAGTTTTTTCATTTTTCCTGTGGAATTAGCATCTTACAAATGCATCAATAAAATTGTGTACTCTCAATAAAATGGAATCTATAATAATTTTCCAAAACCAAAAAAAAGGGTGGGGGGGTATCTAAAGCTGAGTTTGCTGGATTCAACAGGTCAAAAAGAGCTTTAGAACTATAATACAAAGTCAACTGTAAAACAAAGCCCTTAGCATCTTTTTAGAGTGACTTGAAGAAATATATAAGCAATATGCTTGTGATCTTCAGTGTCAGATGCCTTCCATTTCTAGTAAGGCTCAAACCACAAGAGTCTTGACTTCTGAAATACCAAATTCTTCCTTTAGGCTCTAAAAATTACAATACTGCCTCTGGGAACTCTAACTCCAAGCCTCTCCTTAAAATTCTGAGTGTGCCTCATGTCCAACAGTTTCTTCAAAGAATTCTGTTCTTCTGGGACAAATTATGGCACTTCCATGTGGCAGACACCTGAAGGGAAAAGGTTCAAACCCATAAACACCCTTGTGGTTTTCTTTCACAGAGAATTTAACCTGGATCCGGAATGGACATGTTTGGGAAAAGACTAGCCATTATAAAATCGTGGAATGATATCTTAGAGATTAGGCAAGGCTTCATCATTGTTGGGTAAACAGACCTCAGTGCCCTGCATGGTAGAGGGATAGGTCAAAACAAGGAACAAGGAAGACCCAGTGTATTATAATAACTGCTTTATTGAGCTTGTCTTCTAATTCTATAATTGCTTTCTGGATCTGTTTCTATTAATTGACTTTGCTCCTCATTTGTGGCCATATTTTCTCACTTATTTGCATCCCTGGTGATTTTTTATTGGACAACCGCCATTGTGAAGTTCAACTTTTTGGGTGCTGAATATCTTTGTATTCCTTTAAATATAGTTGTACTTTGTTCTGGGAAGCCATTAAGTTACTTAGAAACAGTTTGATATTTTCAAGCCTTACCTTTAAGCTTTGTTAGGCAGAATTAAAGCAGTCTTTGGTCTAAGGTTAATCCCCCACACACAGAGAGATAATACCCTTTTGAGTAGTCTACCCAATACCCTGTGTACTCTAGCTTGTGGGAATATAACTATTCCCAGTCCTGTGTTGACCCTGGGGATTGTTCTACCTGCTCCATGCTCGTGGTTCTTTCCCCCATCCTTACCTCCTTCTACATCTTCTCCTCCATCATGCTACCCCAGTGGGACTGGACCCCTTGCTGTTTTTTTAACACACCAGGATCCACTACTTTGAGGTCTTTGCAGTTGGCATTCTCTCTTCCTAGGAAGCTGTTTCCCAGATATCCACATGACTGACTTCCTTACCTCTTTCTGTTCTTTGCTTAGATGCCACTTCTGAGGGGCCACTCTATTTAAAGGCTTAACAACCCACCCAACGCTTCCTTTTCCCTGTTTTATTTTTCTATACAGATTTATAATTGTCTAACCTGATAAACTCAATGAAGGCAGAGATTTTTGTCTGTTTTCTCTACCACTAATCTCCAGTTTCTAGAGCATGCCTGGCACATCAAGACATACAGTGACTACCAATTGATTTTTTTGAGTGAATAAGTAAATAAAAGAATGCTAAGTGAGTTGGTACAGTGCTTTGTACAATGTGGTTGCAGTAAGTAATAGTACGTCTCTAGTCTATACATCTTGGGAGGATGCTTATCCCATGGGAAGAGCTCTGAGGACATGTAGGAGTTAAACGGAGCTGACACCTGAAAGCAGAGACCCATCTGGTTCATTCTTATAGTCTCTTCAGCATCTATCTAACATAGATTCCACATTTGTCCCTTCCCTGCACTTACACTGCATCTTCTATCTTATCCTTGGTTTGTTTTAAATTTATTATTGTAATTATTAACTTTTATTTAATTTTTCCACCCCCTCACTAGAATGTACATCCATAAGAGTAGGAATTATATTTTTCTTGTTCATCATAATACTCCTGGTGCCTACAACAGGAGGGTTTTTTTCCTAATTAAAAGACTATTTTTTTTAGAGCAGTGTTAGGTTTACTGCAAAATTAAGCAGAAAGTATAGGGATTCCTTATATCCTCCCCCAACACAAACATACAATTTTCTCTATTATTAACATCTTACCTTACTGTGTTACTTTTGTTACAGTTGATGAACCATTATTGATGCATCCCTTTTAACTAAAGTCCATAGTTTACATTAGGGTTCACTCTTTGTGTCACACATTCTATAGGTTTTGTCGAATGCATCAAATGCAGCATGCCATGTACCATTGCAATATCATACAGAGTAGTTTCTTTGCCTAAATGTCCTCTGTCCTCCACGTATTTATCCCTTGCTTCCCCTCCCAACCCCTGGCAATCACTCCTCTTTTTACTGTCTCTGTAGTTTTGCCCTTTCCAATAATAAGTATTTGTTTAATGAATGAGTGATTGGTAGCTATTGTGACAACCCATGCGAGCCCCAGTGAGGGCTGGATCTGAGATGGTGATAGTGAGTCTGCAGAGGGGCGTATAGATGGGCAAGACATACAGGAGGTAGAATTAACAGGGTCAAGTGACTGAACAGTGTAAAGAGTTGCTAAAGTTGATGCTTCACCTTCTAGTCCAGGTGTCCTGCAGAAGAGAATAAATGGGTAGATATTGTCATGTTGTCCTGAAAGTTTCTTCTTACACAGGTCATGGAGGAAGAATTGAATACACAAGCTGTTATCCTAGAAACACTTAACACAACCCTCTACCAAACCCAGATGGAACTTCAGAGAGAGGCAAGTCCTGGCTGGAGTGGGGATGGGGGTTGTGCAGAGGAATCCAGGTCTCTGGGCGGCTCTACCATATAGCTCTGCTCTGGGTGACTCTGGTTTAGGAAAGACGGCTATTAAAATTTATATGTCCTTCAGAAAGCTACAGTGGGAAATCTGGAGAAAATGTTCCAGATCAAGCTTGCTGAAGCTGAAGAAAAGTTTAAATATACCATACAGCTTCTGACAGAAGAAAACATTCATCTAAGGTATGAAGGACGCTGCTCAAAAAGATATGGCTGAGTTATCCTTAGAAAGTGGGAGGGAGTTTGGGCGAGGAATAGATGAAGATGAACCCAGGTATTCCCTGATAAGGTCAAGGCACAGGGACTTTCAGGAGGGAGATACTCAGAGCCAGGCCACAGAAATCACCTGCGAAGGTCAGACAGTTCATCTGAGGTGGTTTTGGGAATGTGTCTAGACTCCTCTCTCTTACCTACATCTTAGTCTTAATGCAGAACGGCACAGGAAATTTATCTGAGGGTCTCTGAGTTTATTCAGTTCTGTGAATATATTTTAATATATTATATTAATATTAATATATATAAACAATATATTTAAATCCCTAAAGTGCTCTGCCCTCCACCTATTCATGCTTGGCTTCCCCTCCCAACTCCCGGCAATTACTGATCTTTTCAGTGTCTCTGTACTCTTGCCTTTTCCAGAATGTCCTATGCGTGGAGTCCATAGTAGATATATAATAAATACTTGTTGAATGAATGATTGGAAACTGTCATGATAACACATGGAGCTCCGAGTTTTTACCATGTCCCCTGAGAGTTTAGGGGTTTAGGTGTCAGTGCTTTACACTTAGATACAGCTGTATTTAGTTCCTGTGGAAATCAACTTTAGGTCAGAAATTATACTGTTACCTGAAGATGCATTTTTTAAATGACTGAGATAAATTTTGGTCAATATTTTAATAAAGGCAAGTGATTCATTGCACTGATTTGGTGGTATAGGAGAGTAAAGCTTTTCCCTTCTTCCCTTGTAGGTTGTTTGGTCTAATAGTTAAATTGGCATGAGACAGATTAACAGGAGAAAAACAAATTAAATTTTGAATGTACAGGAGCACATAAAAATATGAGACCCAAAGAAGTGACCAAAGTGGGCAGCTTTTATACCTTTTAGACAAAAAGACAATAAATCTGTAAAGAATTGACAAGACAAAGGAGTTTGGGCTCGGGGTAGTAAATTAGGGAGGAAGTAACAAGGTATGTTTACACAGCCTCCTCAGCCCTAAATTCCCTATTTCTGGTGATAAGGATGTCTCTTTACCTTCTGGTATAGGGAGGGTACTTTTATTTCCTGCTTTCAGGGGGACAAAGGAGGGTCAGAGAATCTTTCTTGTACTGGCTGTTGGCTTAAGTAACTGTAGTTCAAACTAATCAATATGCAAGGTAGCATATTTTGGGTGGCATAGTCTGTTTCCCCTCAGAAGAATATTCCTCATCTGGGAATTTGGTAACATAAATATCATATCTCACTAAATTCAAAACCACTGCAAGTAATGTGTGCGACTTCCCCCAGTGAAGGAATGAAACCATATTTCTCTCCCCCCAGATATCCTAGAGGCCCTTCTACCCTTTGAGTCTATAGTGATACATCTTCTCTTTCTTTATAGGCAAAAAATAATTGCCAAGAATGAAGAAATTTATGAAGAACGATCTGGGAGATCAACCTCTATTTATGAGGATAATTCTGACACTTTAGAAGATGACAAAAATGAAAAACAAGAATTGTGAGCAGAAAAGTTGTTCTCCAGTACAAAGGATGGTAGGAACACCATCTCTGTAGACTTTGAGAACTCTGGTGAGGTTTTCTTGAGAAATGTGTATTATGAGTTTAGTTCCTGGGTTGCCTTGGTTCTACTTTTGTCTTTTCACAATTTGCTTTCTTCTAAGTGGTTGGGAATGTTTGAATTCTCATCTCAATTATACAGATTTTCAAGACTCTTCAATGAAAGGTGATGTTCTCTGTATCTGGATCTGAGCTTTCTCTGGGCATTGTACTATTTTCTCTTCCACATTTATGTATTTCATTATGAAAACACTAATCTGAAGAACTTCTCCCTATTAAATGTTGACTGTACTTTGACGTTTAGCTTTTGTCCCCCAGGGGCATTTAGCTAGCAAGAATGATAATTTATTGATTCAATTCCAAAAACCTTTTCTCTTATGTGTGTCCCCACTGCTCCACTTCTCAATCATCTTTCCTGTAACTATGATTTGGGAAAAGTTTCTGATGATTCTTGCCACCTTCTCTAAATAATCACCAGAATTCAAATCCCCACAGTGCAGGCAATATAAATAAGTGAAGTGGCCTGGACATAAGGAAAAATAACCACACAGACAAGCACGGTGATCAATGGTAATTGGCAGCAGCCTAAATGTAGGGGATTGAGCAGGGTGGACCCATTCCAGTGCTGCCACACAAGAGCATGGGATCGATGTGGTCAGATATTCTGATTTTTCAAAAGAAAGTATTGTGGGTTTTTTGGGTTTTTTTAAGATTTTCTTTATTTATTTGACAGAGACACAGCAAGAAAGGGAACACATGCAGGGGGAGTGGGAGAGGGAGAAGCAGGCTTCCTGCCGAGCAGAGACCTGATGCAGGGCTCTATCCCAGGACCCTGGGACCATGACCTGAGCCAAAGGCAGAGTCTTAACCACTGAGCCACCAGACACCCCCGTATTGTGGTTTTTTTATGTAATATGTCCCAATGGAGCCCTGGGTGTTATGCACAAACAATGAATCACGGAACACTACATCCAAAACTAATGATGTATGGTGATTAACATAACAATAAAAAATACAACTGAGTGAGCTAGCATTGAGAGACTATATGAGCTAAATGTTTTCCAACTATAAGACATTAATGGTAAAAAAATAAAAACAAAACTAACAAAAACAATCTCTAAGTAACAGTAAGTTAAAATTCTATTTTCTATTAAAAATATTATTAAAAAATATTATTGAAAAAATATTCTTTTAAAAAAGCATCTTTTAAAAAAGACATTCATGCAGATTTAGAATGAACTAAATACATAAAGCAACAAAATGCAATTGCATGAATGGTATCACTAGCAAAAGAGCAAATCGAGTATTGATTATATAGAAGCAAATAATAAGAGAAAAGGCTGTTAAAAGTTTTAACATAAGAAATAACATCTTGAAACATATTTTTTTAAAAAAAGTTATAAATTAGTGTAGAGGATGGCTTGGAAAGGGAGAGACTGGAAGTACAAAAAGATAAAGTTAATGAGCTATTAACATGTCCTTTCAAATATGGATTTAATGGTATTTATAAATAATAAGAACAAGGAAACTAATTCCTGGATTTTGTGAAATCTAAATCTAAACAGAGTTAGGGTGTCTTTTACCACTGAAACAAGGTCTCCTCGTAGCTTAGGAGAGGAGGCTCAGGTGTTTCTGGGATTGCCTGTCACATACATCAGAAGACATCAGGTTGGATGTAGGAGCATTACACATGAGGTTTTCTTTTAGCTAGGTCAGATCACAAAAATCTCCCTCAGTGACCTTTGAGAGAGGGTCACTGGCATCCCCCTGCAAACCGTTAAACAGCAGAAATTCAACTGAGTAAATTTAAAGATCAGATTGGATCAAATTGCATTAGGTCACTTTCCCAAGGGGAATGGAAGGAGTTTATCAGGCAGATTATTTCACCAGTGCTGACCAGGTAATTCCATGTTGACTGCTTAAAAATTACATTCCTGGGGAATTAAAACTGCATTTTGGTTAGGTATTAAGTTTTGGTTTGCTGACATGGGGTTTAGCACAAGTGACTCCATTAGGAGCTGCTGTCTCTCTCTCTTTTTTTTTTAAGATTTTGACAGAGAGAGAGAGAGAGAGAGAGAGAGAGAGAACACAAGTGGGGTGAAGGGCAGAGGGAGAAGCAGGCTCCCAGCTGAGCAGGATGCCTGAGGCGGGGCTTGAGCCTAGGACCCTGAGATCATGACAGATGCTGGAGCCAAAGGCAGACACTTAATGACTGAGCCACCCAGGTGCCCCTGTCTCCTTTTTAACAATATCTTTTAGGGGTGCCTGGCTGACTCAGTTCATAGAGCTTGTGACTCTTGACGTTGGTGTTGAGAGTTCAAGCCCCATGTCGTGAAGTGGGGGGTCGGCAGGGGTGGGGAGTGGATAGAGTTTACTTAAAAAAAAGAGTCCAACAGTACCTTTTAACAATTGTACCTCACATTCCGCTCCACAGAAGCACATCCAGTTAGCAGGAATGTAAATATGACAAATTCTCATAAGAACCAGGAATGAGGAATCAGCCCTTTCACAGAAAGGAGGAGGATTATGGTTTTGACTTTGTCTCCCAGTACTTGAACAACATTCACTTATTCTGAGGCCTCAAGTGGGAAATTGCTTTCCTCATTCCCATTCTTATGCCTTATAAAATCTCTGCACCACCATTAACTCTGTGTTCCAGGTTAAAGCTTTAGCATAATATCCTTAACTTTTTTTTAAATGCTTAACAATTTGAAGGGAATCAAATGATTCCAGGCTGGAAGCAGATGAGAGATGTGCAAAGAACACTCATTCTGCCATCGTTTTTTAAACTTTCTATATTTCCTTATCTACTCTAAGTTTTTTAAAAACTTTTTCATCGAATCAAAAATAAAATTAAAATCCTACCTAGGGCTATAAATCTCTAGCTATTACTGCAAAGCCAGAGATTTAGGCTTAAATTTGCATGAGAATTAGGTTGTCCTGACTCCGATCCTCTCCCCTTCCTGCCATCCAAAAAAAAAAAAAGCAGCATTTTACTGACAAATAAATTAAGCATAGTGTTATACAGCTAAACAGTAGCATCAATTAGGAGGGAAGAAGAGTTTTTTCCTCAGTGTGAAAGTAGGTTGTGGCATTTGCTTCCCCATGTTTTTTCTGTCATCCTTATTGCTCACTTCAAAGTTCACCTCGGTAAGGATGGTGAGAATATCTTCACCCCTGAAAAACAACAACACTGTGACCATCTGTGGGGAAACAATACCAGCAAACCCTTCCATTCGCTCTACTTAGTTAGTGACAGTTCCTTCCCGCAAAATGCCAGGCATTATCAATCATAAGTTGCTAAACTAAGACGTGTCAAAGCTTTCTAGGAAAAGGAGTAGTTTCAGAGCTTAATAACTTACCTTTGGTTTACTCAAGATCTCTACTGATCGTCAGAAACCTCAGAGTCAACATTAGATTTGGGTTCTTTCCCTCCTGATCTGTTTGCACCTTATTCTTCCACGTACTATGCCACTTGCCCCCATAATCACCTCAATGCCCCCCCCAAAACATCCTCTGCTTCTGTGATCATCTACAATCACTTTGGGCAAGGGAAAACCCAATGTCTCCTGCAACCACTCCACCCCTTTCTCACCAGCCTCTGTAGGACTCGTGGTCTAAGTTACAAAAGGAAAACATGGTGTTGATGTTATGTTTCACTCCTCGATCTGCCATGGGAAATTCTTACTCTTCATACACTTAAAGCATGATGAGATATAGAGCTAGAAGATTTCTTGCTATTCACCTGTCAGTTATGTGTGCATTTGGGTGAACTGTGACTACAAAACCATCATTTAACTAAAGGAAGCATAGGGTATAATAAATGAGGTAGGGATATTTTCCCATATTTTGTAGCTTCACATCAGGCCAAACTAGTGGGAATATAAAGGGTTTCTATTCTTTGTAGCAACACCAAGAGGGTTGATTAGCTATGATAGAACTTTAACAGAGTTGGAGGATGTTAACCATTGACCTTGTTGGAAGACTTCCAAAACTAGTTGAGTTGGCTGAGTCATGTTTCTGCCTAAAAACAGAGCTGAACTGACTTTACCATCACTCCCTGCTCTATGATACCCCAACTGTCCTTTCAGGTACTAAATAAAAGAAACTCTGCTGTAAGTGTCTCTATGAACTAACGATGTTAACACTTGCCCCCCTCTTCCACTTTGCAACAGACCTGGGAAGTACAGCTGTGTCATCCATAACCAAAAATTTAGAAACGAATGAAGGGCAGAGTAGGCAAAAATTACCTAGGACATCTTTCTCTTAGGCTCTGGCAAAGTGACTGGATATACCAGGTCCCCTCCATGGGGTTTCGGTAGGAAACACAATTGTTCACAGTGGCCATCCCCAGCAGAAAGTCAGCATCTTCTGGAATATATCTCTTCTGCCATGACGAGTCCATTTCTAAATAGGCTTCCTTCTGTTCGGAGTCAGTCTCAACAGCTATACCTTTCTGGTAGTTATCCCCTTGACAAGCCTGAATAAAAAAAATTTTGGGCTTGCCTGCAAGGGAAGGGCACTTTGAGCCAGTGAAGTAAGACGTCAGCTCATAGATGGGGACTTCCCGCCCATCAGAGCCATAGATGATGCCCTTGTCTCCATGGGAGAGGACACAGCAGATAAAGCAATCCCTGCTAGTGTGGTCCATGCTTTGGTAGGATTTCAGAACCTCACAGATTTTCATGGCTGTAGAGTCTCGGAAAGGCACAATCTCAAAATGAAGCTCACTAAAGGTCTGACACAAAGCATCTGAAAAGTGAAACAAGAAAAGTCATATTACACCACAATAAGCCCCAAACCACAGTCCAGAGCTAGAGAGAACACTGATCAGATTAAGAAACTGAACCAGAGGGCACCTGGGTGGCTCCGTCGCTAAGTGTCTGCCTTCGGCTCGGGTCATGGTCCCAGGGTCCTGGGATCGAGCCCCGCATCGGGCTCCCTGCTCAGCAGCAAGTCTGCTTCTCCCTCTCCCACTCCCCCTGCTTGTGTTCCCTCTCTCGCTGTGTGTCTCTCTCTATCTAATAGATAGATAGATGATAGAAAGAGAGATGATAGAGTACAAAGAATCTGAACCAGAACTGAAGAACAAGACCTTTTATATCACTGGCTGAATTCCATAGTTTTCTAATATTTATTGCCCCCAGCTGAAAACACTTCCAGTCCTGAGGCAAATGAGAAAGGGGAGAGTGCTCCTGTCGGCCTTCTGTCTTCTCAACTAGTCTATAAGATGGGTAAGCTATTATTTAGGCTTACTACCAAACCAATCTAAATCATGATTGTATTACTTACATAATCAAAATAAAAAGCAAAAAAAAAATTTTAATAGAAGCTTCATACTTATTTTATCTTGAACTCTCAGATTTATTTATCAAAATACAAAACATGAGGGGCACCTGGGTGGCTCGGTCAGTTGAGTGTCTGCCTCTTGATTTGGGCTCAAGTCATGATCTCAGGGTCGTGAAGATCGAGCCCCACATCAGGCTCCATGCTCAGCATGGAGTCTGCTTGTCCCTTTCCCTCTTCTCCTCCCCCCTCCACTTGCACTTGCTCTCTCAAATAAATAAATCTTTTAAGAAAAATACAAGATATGAATGTTTAAAAAGTCAAGTAGAATTAAAAGGCCTATTACAAAAAGCTATCACTTCTCTAACTCTTCCTATTACCCAGTCATGTTCCATGAAGGCAACCACTTTCAACTTTTTACAACTATTTTTTGGTATTCACCTCCATTTTGTAATGAATTTGAGCTCTTTGCTATTTATTTACTTATAAATTTTAGACTTTGTATTGAGTTCTTATTATGGAGGATGAGCATTTGATACTCTTATACAGTTATTTACAACTTTTAATCGAATCAATAGTACTATGTAAACATAATATTCTTTAATTATGCTTCCTTTTTTATTAAATTTTTTGTCTTTCCTGGAATTAGTAATTGCATTATTTTTTCATTGCTTTGTTTTCCATATGCATAACCTTATTTTTTTTCCAAGTTCTCTAAGATCTAGTCAAAGTCTTTCAACACTTTCAGGGTGCCTGATTTTTTTTTAACTAAAAATTATATATACTTAAGGCATAAAACTGATTATATACACAGTGAAGTGATTATCACAGTCAAGCTAATAACATATCTCCTCACAAACTTAATTCCTTTTGTGTGTGTGTATGTGTGATGAGAGCACCTGAAATACACTCTCTTAGCATATTTCTAGTATTCAATACAGTATTATTAACTATAGTCATTATGTCATTCATTAGATCTCTAAATAAGTTACATATCTGCAACTTTGTATCTACCCTTTGACCAAAAGGCCAGAAATATAATCAAATATTATTTTAATAAAAATGTTTTGATAGTGGGGCATTTGGGTGGTTCAGTCAGTTAAATGTCCAACTCTTTTTTTTTTTTAAAGATCTTATTTATTTGACAAAGAGAGACACAGCAAGAGAGGGAACACAAGCAGGGGGAGTGGGAGAGGGAGAAGCAAACTTCCCGCTGAGCAGGGAGCCCGATGCGGGGCTTGAACCCAGGACCCTGGGATCATGACCTGAGCTGAAGGCAAACGCTCAATGACTGAGCCACCCAGGCGCCCCCATAAATGTCCAACTCTTGATTTCAGCTCAGGTCATGATGCCAGGGTTGCGACATGGAGCCCCGCAATGGGCTCTGCACTGGGTGTGGAGCTTGCCTAAGATTCTCTCTGTTCCTCTCCCTCTACCCCTCCCCATGCTTGTGCTCTCTCTCAAAAAAAAAAAAAAAAAAAAGTTTTGATAATAAATGAATGTAAATCAAAGGCCTGAATTCTCTTCTTCAAGACCAAGGTATATGATGATGAGTGATATAGCCAATGGACTTAAAGCTCTGTGGCTTTTGAAATCTTAGAATAGATTTGCTTGAATATGTGTTAAGAGACCATTAGCAGAGTCTTGATGATTAAAATCAACCTAAATTAATTTTCTAAACTTTATTCAGTTAAAAAAATAAGGCATTTCCTGATGTTATGAATCATAGAAACCATTTTCAAAAATATATTGGATGAGTTGCATTATTTCTATCACTTTTAGTAGTAGCCATTTCTATGTTCATACACTGAAAATCATTTTTTCATTTAAATTATAAGTTCTCACAAGTTTTCATTTAACTTGTTAAGTTCTTATAAGTTCTCTTTTAAGTTGCTCCTTCTAAAGAGGCTGAACAAAAGAATTTCTGGCTAGTTTAATATTTGAAAATGGTATTTCTATTAAAGACTCACAATTTCATCTGCCCAACTTTTATAAATACAATATGTGGTCTTGATCCCAAGGCAATGTTTTCACCTAATACTTAATACAGTCTACAGAAACACTATTCATTAAGTTGAATTAAAAGCAAAGCTTATTGTTGTTGCTTTTTATTATAAGCCTTTTAGTAAGATTTGATATTTTATCTTATATACATTACTTTGATTTAAAAATTAATTTAAAAAAACAAAAGCAGAAAATTAGCAAATATATAAGAATGTTCTTCATTTCCACAAGGAAATGTGGTTTTATCCATTTTTTTTTCTGAAACATGAAGCCCTGTTGGTACAATTTTTGTTCTCCCCTTTTGATAAAAAAAACTGAGGTATTAGAAATATTTCACTTCTTTTCAGGGTTCTACTGTACCTGCATCCAAGTCTGTTCCATTCCTATCCTTAATGCTCTGAAGTTTGGGCACTTCCTTCCGTGCTATGCTAAAGTCATAATTGTTAAAGATCAAACAATATCCTCGAGGTTTGCTTTCCATTCGGTAAACTTTCTCTGATGTCTGGAAGACAAAAATCCAACCCAGGAGCTGACTCTGAGGGTCAAACACTTGAGATGTGAACAAACAACTCCCTAGTAAGAAGTTGGGCTGTCCCCTTAGCCAAACTAGGATGCAAGGGTCCTTTCACCAGCCCTCCCTCAACTTGACGTCATTTCTCTGGTGAACCAGTTTCCACCCGTTCCCTTGACACAGGATCCCCAGACTTCTGCCCCACAGTTAGTGTGTAAAATCAGGGTTCCAGTACTTGGGCCTCTTGAGCACTTTGCACATCTATTAATACTGTTGTCATCATAGCATATTTTCATATGTTCTTGTTTCTGCTCAAGGCAGCTAACATTTGCAGCAGGAGCTAGAATTTATTAATTTGTGAGAGCTCAGTTAGGAGTTGCTGAATGAATGAACGTCTTCATGCTGTCTTTGGGCTGCCTGTCTGTCACCTTGTTATTCTGTTGGCCATCTAGTCAACTCATCTATTTTTCTGGGCTAACAGCTGAGGGCCTGCCCTTCACACATGACACAGCACGGTCCCAGGACTTTGAAAGCCGACAACCTAATTTGGCTCTCAGGGCCACAGTGACTGGAGGAGAGAGATGGACTAGTCAGGCAGGTCTTGGCTGTGTTGCAGGTTACAGTATCCAGACTCTAGTACCTGAGAGCATCAGTCAGAGATGGCCCTGTGTCCTGACTTTCCTGGGGCTGTTTCAGTGCCGAGATACTCAGCATTTATTGGGAAATCCATGCCGCTCCTCAAGGTAGAGAAAAGTGCTCTGCACGAAGGGCTCAAATTCCTGGCTCTACTATGTAATAACCTTAAGACTCTGTGCAAGTTACCTAATCTCTCTGGCACTCAGTACGGTTAGCTGGTCAGTGGGGACGACATTCAGTAGAGTGCTTTGCTATTTGCAAAGTGCCACATGACTGGCAAATCCTTGGTTTTCAGACCTAGAGAGGTCTGGTAATTTGCTCAGGAGCCCACCTGTAACTGGTCTCTCTCAGCTTAATTTCAAGTCTCCCACTGGACTGATAGCTTTCACGGTTTCCTCTGCTTCCCATAACAGAGAGGAGTGAACAGGCTAATGAATCAGAATGTGGCTGGTGAATCTTTGAAGGTTAATAAACTAAAGTGATTGTCTAGAAAGGCAATTCTTGCACTGGCTCATTGAGATGAGAGCATAGAGATGGCTAGATCATGATCCTTTGCTGCTTACCCCTAAATCACCATGGAGAAACAGTTTTGAAATGTCAGCCTAAAAGAAAAGGCTTTCTTTTCCCAGGTCTGCTAGACTTTTCTCCCAAAGCTTTCTCCCACTTCGGCTGAGGCAGCTGCTGAAAGGGTTGCCAGGAGGCTTCTTGCTTTCTCGGCCCTCCAACTATTCCAATGCCTTTGTCTTTGGTTTTAAAATAAAATTTTAGGGGCACCTGGGTGGCTCAGTTGGTTGGGCGACTGCCTTCGGCTCAGGTCATGATCCTGGAGTCCCAGGATCGAGTCCCGCATCGGGCTCCCTGCTCAGCAGGGAGTCTGCTTCTCCCTCTGACCTTCCCCCCCTCTCATGTGCTCTCTCGCTCTCAAATAAATAAATAAAATCTTAAAATAAAATAAAATAAAATAAAATAAAATAAAATAAAATAAAATTTTAGGGGTGCCTGGGTGGTGCCGTCGGTTACACATCTGACTCTTGATTTGTGCTCAAGTCATGGGATTGAGCCCCACGTGGAGCCCCACATCAGCCTCTGCACTCAGCGAGGAGTCTGCTTGGGATTCTCTCTCTCCCTCTTCCTCTGCCCCTCCCCTGCTCACATGCGCTCTCTCTCTCTCTCTCTCAAATAAATAAATAAATCTAAAATAAAATAAAATAAAATTTTAACACTTTTTTACTTTTGAAACTTAAAAAATCACATTTTAAATTTATCTGTTTCTGAAAATTTTCTGTAGTTCTCAAAATTTCCAGTAAGCATCTGCCCCTTACTAGTTTATCTGACCACTTAAAAGCTGAGGAATGCAAGAACTAGAATCAGCAACTAAAGAGAATAAGAAGTCCAAATTTCTACACACCTCTGATTCATAGTCCTGTTCTCCTGGAGAGTCCGACATTGGCGGTACCCTCAGGGATTCCTCCCCTATAAGCAACTGAGACATATCTGGAATGAAACATAGCAGAGAAGGGATTTTGGTAAAGAAACACAGAGCACCCAGGATATCATAAGGTCCCCTTTAAAATGAAAACTCACAGACTGCCTTGAACATAATATCCTTGCAGTCCACAGAATAAAAATCTTTTTACTGACTGACTCTTCACCTATTTTAAACTTGTCAGCCTGGAGCTGCAAGGTCTATGTCTTTTGACAGCAGGTGTGTATCTTTCAATGTGTAAAGAAGGTGACAAGTAGGCATGCAGCCTTCTTGATTTTAGAAGAGCAAGACCATTAAGATGTGGCCGTGTGAGAAGGTTGTGGGGAGAGGAGGCAGTGAGGGTATCCGATAGTAAATTAACTGAGTAAGTCTTAAATACGTATTTCGCATATTACCATTTGAAACTTCATCTAGACTTCTTTGAGGGCTCATTGTTTGCTCTGAATTAAAAAAGAAACACATATTTGATTAGAAACAATCTCAACATAGAGGGATTTGTAAATTTAAGAATACATTTTGCTAATTCACAGCTGTCAAGTTATTTCTACCTCTGCTTAATTCTTCATAATCCGTGATTTTCTTCAGCAGGCTCTTGTTAATTTGGTCACAGATTCTTTTCAGGGTGTCCAAATTTCTTTCCCCGAGAATGACCCTCTTCTCCATCTCTATGAAAATATCAAGCAAGTTCTAGAAGGAAGAGAAATAAAGTTGGAAGACTGGATTGAGACATACTAGCTTTTAGATGAGATTTTCTTTTTTTTTTAAGTCCACTTTGTCCAAAGAGAGGGCCCACCCTAGCTTCCCAAGCTAACCCTCCTGACAAGATATCCTGGTCTTATAAAGCCAATAGAGCACTAGAGAAGCAATTTTGTCTTTTCTGGCCCAGGAAGAGAGAAATGAGAAGGTAGAGGAAAAGTGACATCAGGTGTCACCCAGGCCCCAGGCCCCAAGCCCTGTGCTGCAACCAACCGGGGACACCTTTAGGGGACGCCTGTGAAATAGCCTAGGTGCATGGTTGAGACACTGTAGCCTGGTCCCCAGAGTCACAGCCCTGGGGACTGCGTCCCTCCCGACACTGCCTCCGGTTCGTGATCCACCTCCAGTCCAGACGCATGCACGCACAGACTCCGCACTCTCGCACGCACACGCACGCACGCACACGCACAGAGTTCCAGGTCCTAGGTGGTTTCAGAGCCTGTAGAAGAGGGGAGATGTCTCCAGCTCACCACTGTCTTGCCTGGCTCTGCAGGGTCCCGCAATGGGCTGTGCCTCCACAACCAGTCTTCTTCCCTAGCTACTGACCCTGCCATGCTCCTGACAATGTGAGCAGCACTTCTCAGTATACGAAGGAATCGTATCTGCAACACTGCTGTCTGTCCAACCACTCTTTTCTTCTCCCCTGGTTGAAAAGTGAGAGTCCAGGTTGCTTTTACTGGACCAGCCCACTCTCCAGTCACAGCAATCCCCACCGGCTAACTCAACCTCAGGACCAAATCTTGGTGAAACACCAGGTCTTACCAAATCATCATGCAGTTTACATCTGGAGATCTCCTGGCTCAAAAGAAACTTAAAGGACCTCAATTCCAATTTGCTTACATCTTCTGAAATCTGAAAAAGCATGACCCTGTGGTGGGAAATGGAGACACTTTAGAAATGGTTTCTCAAATAATTTCCCATTTGATAAAAGGAGTGGCAGTGGAAACTTGATTCTGGTCACCTCCCCTTAAATTAAAGACAGCTAATGACATAATTTATTAGTTGAATCCTTGCAAAGAGACTGCTGCAGTGACATGACAGGCTACAGACTCATGCCCAGCTACTCCACCCTTAACAGAGTTAAGGTCCACTAACTATGCCGTTCAGTTAGTTTCAGTTAAATGAATTGTTTTTCCTTGGTCCTTCACTATAAAATCAGGAGCTTGTTGCAGTAGGAAAAAAAAGTTTTTATTTTGGAAATTATGCTTTTCAAAATGCAACTGGATCATCACCTCTTGGTCTTTTTTAAAGATTTATTTATTTATTTATTTATTTGAGAGAGTGTGTGTGTGCTCAAGCAGGGGGAGCTGCAGGCAGAGGGAGAGGGAGAAGCAGGCTCCCCGCTGAGCAGGGAGCCCAACGCGGGGCTGATCCCAGGTCACCAGGATCATGAACTGAGCCGAAGCCAGACGCTTAACTGACTGAGTCACCCAGGTGCCCTGGATCATCACTTCCTAAATTAAAACTTGTTAGTGCTCTCCTGACCATCAACTTCAGTAGGAAAGCCCCACACTTGGTTCTGGAATACAAACCTTTGTGCACTGAGCCCAGCCTACCTCTTCAGCTTCTCTAGCCACTCCTCAGCACCTGCCCACATCTCCTCTTCAAACACACCCGGCTGCCCTGCCCCCACCCCTGTATGCTGTGCTGTTCACACCCCCATTCCCTTGTCCCATCTGAAGACACACTCACCCACTAACAGCTCAAGTACTGCCTGAGTGTCCTCAAGGCTGCATTCACCACACTGTGCCTTTGTATCGCCAGAAAGTTTCCACACATGTTATAATTGTCTGCTTATGAAGCCCTCTGAGTCCCCTGAGAGCAGGGTCTGTGCCCTTTTTGTTTCCACAAGCCCGGTGGGTCATGAGGTGCAGAGGTTGAGTGCAGAGGACCTGGGCTACTGGCGTTGGAACTTTGGTTCCATCATCTAAGAGCTGTGTGACTGTAGACGTGTTGTACACTTTTTCCCCCTCATCTGTAAACTTGTACATGATAAAATATACCATTGGGACATATTAAGAATAATATGAATAAATTTATCTGAAGTGCTTAAACCAATCTTTGGCAATACATTGAGTGTTCGATACACAACAGGCATTATTATTTCCTAATCCATGAGAGGTTCTTGGGATATGTCTGTTGAAGGAACAAAGGAATGTTTAATAAGTCAGCAAACATTTCACCATTGTGGTGTAAAGGAAAATAACACAAAAACACGCTAACTTCAAATTAAATTAGAAAATTAAAGTTCTGAAAATAAAAATAGTATACAAACAGAAGTCTCTCAGTATTATGATCTATTTCATCCTTCCCCTCCTGGAATCTCTACCCTGGAAGTGTTTCTCCGAAGTTTTCTCAGTTTGGCCAAGATTGGGTCCAGTCAAAAGTTACCAGCCCTTTTATCTTTATTATAAGGTGTTTTGCCCTCTTACTTTCCTCATTACTAAAACCTACCGGCTTTCTTGTACCATCACTATCTGGAAATAAACCTGGGTAGTTTATGAGATACTTATTTTATAGGCAGCAATTATAATTTTAAAATAAAAATGTCTAGTGCTTTCTCTAAATGGAAAGTGGCCACTCTAGCATACTTTTTGTTTCCTGGCTAATATCCAACAATGATGAACAGTAGATTGTATCTGTGCTGACCCTTTTGTTCCCCAGCTAATGTGTTAAAGGTTTAACAGACAAGGGCGCCTGGGTGCCTCAGTCGGTGAAGTGTCTGCCTTTGGCTCAGGTCATGATCTCGGGGTCCTGGGACTGAGTGCCGCATCGGGTCCTTGCTCAGCGGGGAGCCTGCTTCTCCCTCTGCCTGCTGTTCCCCCTGCTTGTGTTCTCTCTCTCTCTCACAAATAAATAAATAAAATCTTGAAAAAAAAATTTAACAGATCCTCCCTTGTGTGGGACTCAGCCTTCCACCAGAGAAGTACAGGTCACAGTCTGACATTGACAATTTGCCTTAGCCTTGCTTACATGACAGAAGGAGGGCAACCTTCAGAAGACCAAGATGGTGGGCACAAGACCCTCCCAGTTCTAGGGTTGTTGTTTTTTAAGATTAATTGCTACCTTAATGAAAAGAAAATCATTGGAAGATGTCACAGTCCCATTAAAACAAAGTTATCTGGTATTGAATAATGTTCTCCCCGACTCTCCTCCCCAATTCATGTCCCCCCTGGATGGCTGAATGTGACTTTATTTGGGAAAAGGATCTTTGATGATATAATCTTGTTAAGATGAAGTGACACGAGATCAGGGTTGGCCCTACTTCAATGACTGGTGGCTTTCCAAGAAGAGGAAATTCAGAAAAACAGGCACAGAGCGGAGATTGGAGAGATGCATCGAAAAGATGAGGAAGACCAAGGCTTGCCTGCCAATACCTGAAGCTAGGGGAGAAAGGAACATGAAACAGACTCTCCCTCAGAGCTCCAAAGAAACCAACCCTGTTGATACCTTCATTTCAAACTTCTAGCCCCCAGAACTGGGAGAGTATGAATGTCTTTACTGTGGTAAGCCACCCAGTTTGTGGGACTTCATCACAGCAGCCTTTGGAAACTCATATACCCAGCATATCTCTTTTGTCACTTATCAAAATGCTCAAGCTTCGAGCAGAGAAAGATATGGTAAGGAACATGCCAGAATCTCAGGTCTCTGAGACTGAGGACCGGGGCACTCATAAATAGGCCAGGCTAGTAGGGGATAGTGGCTTCCAGCCCTGGCTGTGAGAACATACCATCACACTTGCCATCATTACTGACAAGAGAGAAGAGGCCGGGAAATGGGCCACAGCTAAGGCTGGAGTAGAAGTTTTCAGAAGGGAAGCTAAAAATAACGCTGAGGAGTGTCTGGTAAGAGGGCATGTTGAAAGACAGAAGTTGGTAATGTGTGCCTGTTTTTAAAGTCTGTTACCTATATAATCAGTCATCCCTCACAACCCCGGTGCTGCTCTTTCTGCCTGTGTTTTAATAAAAATCATCTTTTTGCACACACACACACACACACACACAAAGTCTGTTACCGACTCGTGAAGACATAAGAGAACATGGCTTCTTATCAGCCCTGGGTCCCGCTGCCCCACAGGCAGGGAGAGGCCCAGCTGCAAGGCGTACGGCCGGACAGACGGCTGAGGTCGCCACTGTCCTCCTGGCAGCAGCTGGGCACACAGGGGCTCGGCAATCTTTGTGGAGCCCAGCCTGTCCGGCCCAGCACGATGGGCAGCACACAGCCCTCATTGGAGAACCTTATGAAGCAAGTCTTTCAGGGTGGAATAAAAGCCTAGAACCCCACTGAGAATGTCCACAGTCATCCACATGCAGGTGGGGGATTTCGGAGAAGCAGCAGGGATGCTTTATCCAGTAATGGGCCAAGCAAGCACAGGACGTGGACATCAACAGAGCAGAGGCAAACAGAAGAGTAGACAGAATGGGGAGAGAGACAATTCAGAAGATGACTGTTTTAATATCAGCATACCTATAGGTCATATTTCACTTTGGAAACAAATTTTTTATTTTATGGTTTAACTTTTTTCTGAATTATATGTAAGATCTCTAAATTTCTTAATCTGGTCCTAGTGGGACCAGATTTGTGTGTGTGTGCAAAAAGATGATTTTTATTAAAACACAGGCAGAAAGAGGAACTTCCAAAGTCATATGACACAGACACCCGCAATCAGCCCTGCCCACAAAGATGTGTCCATTGCACCCACACCTCCCAGTGCCTGAACTGTGGAGGTTGTCCCCACCTGTAGGCAGAGATCTGGGCTCTGCCTGGTATCTGAAGTTCCTGCTCCATCTCCTCCTTGCTGGTGTCCAGGTAGGTGACCAGCAGATCCAGTCTATTAATTCGGAAAAGCAGCTCCTTCAAGAAGGACAGGTTGCCTTCCTCCAACATTCTCTTTTCCTGGAGTCTCTGGAATAACATCAAGGGATCCTTGATGGGTTCCTGCTTTTTCTGTGGGATGCAGTCCATGCTAAGGAATTTGAGGGAGGCCAGCTCATCACTGTCCAGCTGCTCTCCAATATTATAGAGGCATTTGCTGAAATTCATGTTGGTCAAGTATCAGGAGAGTGTTGTTGTAGCCTAGGTCAAAATACAATATTATGTTCAGATGAGGAAGAGAAGTACCATTTACCAGTTTGTTCCTTCATTAAGTGCCATTATCTACTATACACTAGACATTTTACTGAGGACACAGGGAAGAAAAAAAACAAACAGAACATGTTTCTGCTCTCAACTAGCTCACTATTTTGGAAGGTAGATACACAAATTAGCCAATAGTCAGAGAGTTGTGACCAGGGCACCGTAGGAATATAGAGGAAGGAGCCCTAACTCAACCAGGGAGAAGGGCTTCCCGGAGGGAAGGCACCTTTGGGAAGGAGGTGGGAAAGGACAATTCTTGCAAGAAATAATTTATGCAAAAGATGGAGGTGAGAATGTTCAAGTCAATTCAAGCAACCACAAGGAGCTCAATAAAGTAACCACGAAGTCTCTGGGAGGAGGAATGGTGGGAAAAGGGATGAAGCCGTGGCCAGGAACCATTACAAAGGGCCTCATACTGTGGGGGCAAGGGCTCAGGCTTTGTCCCAGAGGTGATGAGCAACTAGGAAAGGACTGTAATGTCATCCAGTTTGGGATTAACATTTCAAGTGTGGCGGATAGGGGCGCCTGGGTGGCTCAGTGGGTTAAGCGTCTGCCATTGGCTCAAGTCACGATCTCAGGGTCCTGGTCGGGCTTCCTGCTCTTCAGGGAGTCTGCTTCTCCTTCTGCCCCTCCCCCTGCTCACGCACTCTCTCACGCTCTCTCTTTCTCAAATAAAAAAAAAAAAGTGTGGAGGATAGATTGGAAGGGCTGGAGGCTGGAGAAGTGATGGGGTCTGACTGAAACAATGGTGATAGGAAAACATGATGCAGTGCCATCCCCCAAAGGCCTCGGGATCAGCCCCCACAACCGACCAAGGACCCACAGCTGGAAACGAAACCAAGTCAGCTTTGTCAGCCTTCCAATGCAGAAATGAAACCAAGTCAACTTTATCAGCCTTCCAATGCAGAAATGAAACCAAGTCAACTTTGTCAGCCTTCCAATTCAGTCTCCAAATCAGATGACGTGATATTTTCACACACTTATATGTTTGAGCAGATAGAAAAGGAGAGGGCACTGTTTGTGGAAGCCCGGACAACCTTACGCAAACACCCCAGAATCTGGGGTTCCTCCTCCCGTGAGACCCTTGACTCACCCCTCCTCCTCTGCTCTGATAGGCCCATGTTGGTGATAAAACAAGCCCTCGGAGCAGGGTTTGTACTGGATTCTTCAGAGGAGCAGGTGTGGGACCCAGCTCCATAAGATGGCTGCAGTATCACCGTCAACGCCAAGAAGCACACCTGCAGCTGACTGTCAGGGAAACGGGGAAGTGCAGTGGTTCAGAGTAGGGGGCATTAGGGTCTGACAAAACTTAGATAGAACCTGTCTGGGGCAATGGCCCCAGCCCTAGGCAGCTCAGGTCCTTTGAGAGTTAGGTGCTCCCTCTGTAACATGGGGATCAGAACACCCACCCCTTAAAGTGTTTGACTAAGTCCTGTAAGGCATGTGCAGTGATGGTCAGCAATTAATGAACAAATGAGGGTTAACCTGAAAGAAGGAAACAGATCCTGGCTGTGCAGACCCAACAGGAACTAGGCACTTGAGTACTTTCCTCACCCTCCTGGTTTCCCATTTCCCCAGTGGCAAACTCGTTGGGAAGTAGTGTTTTTCAAACTCTGTAAAGTTGAAGAACTCTTGGTTGACTCCTTACTCAGATGCTCCCGTACCTTAGGAGGTGGTCCCGGAGGTCTGCAGTTTGAGAAACTTGAACTAGAAAACCTTTAACTTCCCGTCCAGTTCCACCATTTCCTTGATCTCACAGACTCTGTGCTCCTGGGGACTTTCCTTAACCTCAAATGACCTTAACCTGTTTGTACCTCTTTCCTCCTGAAAGCAAAGTGGATGAGTTCCTGGGTCCTTAAGCTCCCTGCACTAACATTCTTGGATGAAAACACAAATCCTGATTCTATCACTTGAGGTAAGTGAACCAGGACCCATGTATTTTCTATATCTGATGTTAAAATAGAAGTATTTTGGGGGCGCCTGGGTGGCTCAGTGGGTTAAGCATTCGACTCTTGATTCCGGCTCAGGTCATGATCTCAGGGTCATGAGATCGAGCCCTGCATAGAACTCTGCACTGGGCATGAGCCTGCTTAAGATTCTCTCTTTCCCTCTCCCTCTGCTCCTCCCAACTCCCACCATTCCCTGGGCACATGGCTCTCTCTCTCTCTAAAAATTAATGAATTAATTAAATAGAAATATTTTTTATTTGCACAATAAAGTTAAGTTTTAATCAAAGTACCTTGAAAGACTTTGAAATTTTTAGTTTTTCCTTTAAAAACACCTTCCCTCTGGGTGCCTGGGTGGCTCAGTTGGTTAAGCGGCTGCCTTCGGCTCAGGTCATGATCCTGGAGTCCCGGGATCGAGTCCCGCATCGGGCTCCCTGCTCGGCGGGGAGTCTGCTTCTCCCTCTAACCCTCCCCGCTCTCATGTACTCTCTCTCTCTCTTTCTCACTCTCTCAAAATAAATAAATAAATCTTAAAAAAAAAAAAAACACCTTCCCTCCCCCCAGCCCACTCTGATTGTAGAAGCAGTGTTTTTTGTGTGCGTGAAAATTGAGAATATAGTAAATTATAGAATGGTCACAGTTATTATCATACACACACACACATGCACACAAGATATCATACATCACACATACACGCAAAGATACATTTATATAAAAATCAGAATCAGGCTGCTTATCCATGTGTATACACCTATTTTTTTTACCCCACTTAATATTTAGAATGAACATTTACCCCACCATTAAATATTCTTCTTTAGCATATTTTTAATGTTTCTTGATCTCCAGCATGCAGATATATCAAAATTTATTTTAAGGAATTTTCAATTTCTTTACTCTTAAAAATAATATTGTATTGCAAAGCTTTTTCACATATCCTGTGCATATCTCTGATTATTTCTCTCTTAGAATTGGAATTATGGGGCAAAACCCTTTTCTCCCTTTTAATCTAGAATTTACATCATTATTTAGACAAGTTTTCTTGACTCTGGAAACTAGAAGGAAGTGTTTTGGACAGATACACTTTGCACTGGATTCCCAAAGCCTGCAGAGCCTAAATCTTTCACAATGCAATTATCACAAAAATACTTTTATTTAGAAAAGACATCTTAGATATGTGGCTAGCACCAAACAGCATATGTTCAAAATGTAGCAAACAAAACCTACCGGACATATAAGGGGACAAACTAGCAAGTTCATTCCCTAAATCACACTCCATAGAAACACACATGTGCTAAACAGGATATGTGCACAGACTGTCACCACAATACAGTGTGTAACCCTGAACAACTGGAAACATCCCTAATGTCCATCAACATAGAAATGGCTAAATAAACTGAGGTATAGTCATACTACAGAATATTGTGCAGCAGTTAAGAAAATGCCCTCCATCTTCTGAAATAAAAACGATAGTTACCCAAGACATGTTATTATGACAGTAAAAAAAAAAAAAAGTAGAAAAAGCAATTGTAATATAAAAAAATACATCTACTTTTTAAAAAATACTCAAAGCAATACAATTAGATTTTCAGTGGTTACAGATACATATGCAAAAGCAGAAAATAAAAAGGTTCTGGGAAGAGACTTACCAAATTCAAAAGTTTCTTCTGGGGAATGAAGGAGAAAACTAGAACTTGGGGGTGAAGGAGTGAGGAAAGAGAATTGCTCTTTTCCTGTAATATGGTAAGAAGAATGTATGCAGATATTCTCAGGTAAATGAAACTACTGTTAAAATACTTGAGTGTGTTCTTGGGTTTAAAGTTGTGTAAGAGGCTGAATGAAGGAGGAGGCAGGAAATGACAATCTTTGGAACAGGAAATGACATACCATGGGCATATTAACCAGGAAAGGAGACCAAATCAGAAGAGCAAGCAACACAACCACATTTGTGTTTTGTTTTGTTTTGTTTTTTGTTGGGGTTTTTTATTTTATTTATTTATTTTTTAAAGATTTTATTTATTTATTTGACAGAGACACAGCGAGAGAGGGAACACAAGCAGGGGGAGTGGGAGAGGGAGAAGCAGGCTTCCTGCTGAGCAGGGAGCCCGATGTGGGGCTCGATCCCAGGACCCTGGGATCCTGACCTGAGCCAAAGGCAGACGCTTAATGACTGAGCCACCCAGGTGCCCCTGTTTCATTTTGTTTTTTAAGTAGGCTCCAGCACCCAGCATGTAGCCCAACGGGGGCCTTAATCTCACGACCCTGAGATGCAGACCTGAGCTGATATCAAGAGTCGGTCACTTAACTGACTGAGCCCCCCAGGTGCCCTTACATTTGTGTCCTTAAAAGAAAAGAAGGTATTAGATGAACTTAAACTTTAAAAAAGAACTTAAGAGAACTCAGAGAACCTATATGCCCCCAAAATAGCAGGAAATTTCCACACACCATTCTCAGAAAATAGAAATCTAGTAGAAGAAGACTGGAAGATTGACGTGGCCCAAGTGAAAACTCTAACTGTATTTCCTCCCAGTAGCAAATACATGTCCTTTCAAACACAGACCAAATAGTCACAAAAATTGTCCACAAAGAAAATCTTAATACGAGATTTCCAAAGAGCACAAATAGTACAGTCCATATTCTCTTTTAGAAGTTAACGATGAAATTAGAAATTAACATGTTAATTAGAAGTTAACAATGAAAAATAACCAAACTGAACACACCTACAAAAAGGGCTATCGACATTGAGGTGGCTTTTTCCACACGTGGTGTTAGAACAATTGGGCAGACTTCTAGAACAAACTGAAATGGATCATAACTGAACTCTTCACATTAAAATAAGCTGCAGATGGATCAAAGCCTCAAACCTGAAAATTAAAATACTAAGGAAAGAAAAATTGGAGAATTGTTTAAAATAATCATGCGGTGGTAAAGAACCTTTCTAAGTACAACAGAAAACCTGGAAGCCATTACAGAAAGGTTGATAAATGTCCTTAAATAATAACTAAAATAATCTGCCAAAATAAGCCAGACAAAATTTAAAAATAAATAAATCTTGCACTTGGGGGAAAAAGGACTGATTTTTCTTAAAGTCATTTTTTTTTTAAAAAGAGATAAAGACCAATGATCCAATGCATAAACAGGTAAAGATCCTAAGTACACAGTTCAGAGAAAAGTAAGTACCAGTGGCTTTATTTTTTAAAACCAATGGTTTTAAACATTTGAAAAGATGTTCAACTTCATTCACCATAAAAAAAAAAAAAGGCAAACTGAAATTACAAAAGACCATTTTTCAACTACCAAACTGGTGAAGCACAAAACTTGCAATACCCAGTGTTTTGAGATGGTGGAAAAAAAATAGGTAGATGGGTAATTTGGCCCCTATCGTCAAAATATAAAATGACCCTACAATTTAACTTCCACAAGTTTCTCCAACATTAGCTTAAACGTGATGTACTTAAAAACATGTACAGAGCTGTTCAGGGCAGTGTTGCTTGACAGAACAAAGGGGCAGAAACCACTCTTTATCAGTATCAGAAGTTCATTGAAACCTTACTCATATATTTAAAAAGAATAGGAAGACCACCATGATTGGATTTGTGTGATCTATACAAGGTATTATGAAGGTGCGTAGATTTGTGTATTCACATTAGATCTTTGAACAGAACCAACACACAGGAAGCTACGTCAGTGATTGCGTGGGAGGAGAGGAACCAGAAGCCGCGTGGTGGAGTGGACGGCCCTGGCGGCAAAAAAGTGAGGCTTGCCGCTTGAATTTTTAGGAGGTGCATGTATTACTTATTCTACATGGACTTATATGTAGATGAAAATCACTACTTTTTTTTTTTTTTCAAAGATTCCATTCATTTATTTGACGAAGAGAGCAGGAGAGCACAAGCAGTGGCAGAGGCAGAGGGAGAAGCAGGCTCCCCACCGAGCAGGGAGCCCCATGCAGGGTTTCGGTCCAAGGACTCTGGGACCACGACCTGCGCCGAAAGCAGACGCTTAACCAACTGAGCCACCCAGGCGCCCCAAAAATCATTACTTAAAGACCCATTTTCATTCATAAGCTGGAAAGGATCTAAACTACATTAGCTCCAATGTCCTTAAAATTTTAAATCCGTTCTAACCTCTGTTAAAATCTCCTTTTACAGAATTAAATGAACCAAAGAATCAAATGAAAGCGGAATCTTTTTCCCTCGATATTTTTTTCTGATAACAATGCTTATTGTATTCATTTTAGAAAGTACAGAAAAGATAAAAAAAATAAAAATTACCTATAATTCCACCATCCAAAGATAATCACCTAATAATATTTTACTATCTTTCCTACCAAGCATTTTATATATTTTTTCCCTCATATTTTATCATACCACATTTCTGAGGTATAAGTGGAATTTTCACTGGTAATATTCTAAGTACATCTTGATATCGTCACTTTTTTCTTCTACAGCACAGATTTTAAAATTTGTAAAGTATGAAATCATAGGATTGAACCATAATGTATGTAACCAGTTTCTGCTTATATTTAGAATAAGATCTTAAGATGTAAATCTCCATGTACACCTCTGATTATTTTCTTAGAATAATTTCCTAAAAGTAGTAATTACTGAGCCCAAAGGAATAAACCTTGTTTAAGTCTTTTGTTACATATTTAATAGCATTTTCTGACAGTATATAATAATAATAATAACAACAACAACAATAATAATACAATCCAAGGCCAGGATGATATGAGTTTGGTTATAACATGACTGGCACTTGGCTCCTGTCCTCTTTAGCTGCCTCATGTCATTCATTTTGTTATCTTTGCAGTAATTAGAAAATGCTTTCTAAATGACTTCTGCATCACACAAAAATGGAGAGTTAGTAGGGAAAATGCTGGCAAGGCCTCCTTCTGGTCCAGGTTTTACAGGACACACTAGGACATAATATTCAGTCTTGGTTTGTTTACATCACACATCTCTCTAGTCATAGTACCTGGAAAGCAATAAGCTGCAACAGAATTTTACACCTTTGATAAAGGGCTGCCTCTGAGCACTGAGATCCATGGGTACACAGACCGTGGGATGGTTCTTGTTTTCTGGGACCAAAGTTTACTGCATAAAATCATGGGCTAGAAACTTTGTTACAGTAATATTTTTAAAAGAGCATTTATTGTATTTTTCTGATCCTAAAATAATAAAAGTCACACTTATTCCTTAGAGACAGTACAGAAAAGTATAAAAAGAAAAAGAAAAATCACTTACAAACTCACCATTTAGAAGGAACTCTTGTTACAGTTAGTGGTTTCCTTCCACTTATATTCGTGTGCGTGTGTGTGTAAAGACCTATATAAAATGTGTTCGTATACATACATGAAAGATATAAATTGGAATATTTTCATATATAATGCATACAAGGCAGAAGAAAGAGAAGGGGACGCGATCCCGCCAGGAAGTTTTCTTTCACTTTCGATTATATGCTATCTGTTAAATCATAACTCTGTATAAATAGATTTGTATTATACAATAAGTATCTTTAATATTTTTAATAATAAATTTATGCCCCGAAGTATTTGATATAAATAAATGTTTGTATTATGATATACAGGTGTTTATATCTATGTCAACGTAAAAATATCTTTTTGACTTATTTTACTACCAGTCTCTGAAGAAACTGGTATTATCGTCTTCATGTTACCATTGTGAAAAATCAGTTTAGAAATAAGCTCGTAGGAGAGGTGTCAGGCTCGGATTTGAGCATCTCCCTAGAAGGTTTCAATGACAGGCCCTGCAAAGATTTAGATTTCATTCTGCTTGCAGCTGGAAGCCAGTGAAGGAATTTAACCCCCCAAAAAGGACATGTAATCATAATATTTTCAAAGATTAAAATATAAAAAATTTTTTGAAATACAAAAATACTCCCAAAACACAAAACCAGGAATTCTTAATAAATCCACTACAGCAGAGAGAGTGACCCCACAGAACCTGACGAATCAGAGCCGTACGTGCCAGAACCCAGATTTAGATGGTGTCGCCGCCTTCCAGAGTCCCAACCCAACCCCTGCTTAGGCCACGATTTAATTAAGGATAAGGTCTCTGTACAAACAGTCGTACTTGGAGCATTCCAGAAAAACCTCACCTAAGCTGGACAGGGCCTTAAGCTCTGGAATCTATGGGGCTCTCACCACGGCTCTCAGAGGAACTACTAATTCTTACGGTTTTCCCACCTTCAGCAGCCTAGAAAATTCTAGAATCAAAGGTCTTTCTCCCGGGAGGCCCAACCAACCTTACCAAAAAAGCCAATCCGGGGACCCTCACAGTGGCAGCAGCTTCTTCACAGGCCTGTTTTCTCCTGAAGCGACTAAAACAAGATTGAGGGACCACGACGGAAATAAGAGTGAAGGGCGAAGAAGAATAGGCACCGCTTGCTCTACTTCCTGTTTACGAAACGACTGACTCATTTAGGCTGAGTAAGGCCGGCTTGCGCCTGAGCAGCACCTCCTCCCAGAACGCAAGAATCTGAGAGGAACAGGGGACAGGCTGTTCTGGGGGGGGGGGGGGGAGGGACTGGGCCACCTGAGCTTTGGCTCTGGCTGTGTGACTTTGGATGGGTCATTTTACCTTTGGGGCCTCTTTTACCACATTCCAAAATGAGAAAGTTGGACTGGATGGTAATTAAGAGTCCCTTCATTCCGTATTTCAGGAATTTACAGATTTTTCTGGGTTCATTATGAAGACTTGAATGTTTTCATTCAGTAACATTGATCGAGCACTTCTGAGAGATCTGAAAACTGTGGGGTCCTCATCATGGCTCTCAGAGGGTCTGCTAACCCCCACAGCTAACTCTCATGGTTTCCCATCTACACTAGAATATGGTGGCCCCGAGGCCACCAGATCCCACCCTCAGCAGCCTGGAAAACTCTAGAATCAAAGCCCTTTCTCCTGAAAGGCCCAGATGACCTTACCAAAGAGACAAACAAATCCTAGGGTCCTCAGCATGGTCTGGGCCCTGGAGATATAACTGCACAAAACACATTTACCCCAGCCTTTGTGCTGTGAATCAACTGAAATGTTTTCTGATGTTCAAAGTAGAAAGAAAAAAAATCAAACACTGCTCTTCTTTGAATTTGTCTTTTTTCTTTCCCCAAATAGAATATAAGCTTTCAGAAGGCTGAGACCCACCTTAGAGCTGAGAGCATTAAAGGGGGTGTCTGGAAGTGCCTCTTCACCTGTAGAGGGCTAGGTAAAGTACTATCGATGCCCTTCACTCCCACTTGATTCTGCCCATCAAGTCTGAGTGAGAACACAGCAACACAAGGAAATCCTGTAAGGAGTTAAATCCTAACCCAGGAGGGATTCCCTGATGCTCTTCCAGAGCATCCTCCCCAGCATTCATTCCACTGTTTTGTGACCAGTTCCTGTGCTGGGCTGTGAGCTTCACAAGGGCAGGAGCACATCTTTCATGTCTGTGTTCCCAGAACCTACCACAGGAGGAGCAATATCTATGACCTCCAAACAGTTCCTACAAATCGACGAGAAGAAGAAAGCCTGTAGAGAGACAATGGGTCTGAACGTGGAGTTCCTTCAGAGTGACTGACTTGCTTACAAAGCCAAAGTGTACGAGGTGAAGCTCAGACACTTTAATAATCTGAGAAATGCAAAATAAAGCAACATGATACCCACTTTCTACCCATCAGATTGGCCAAGGTTTGCAAGTGGGATCAGACCAAGGATTGGTGGGCAAGTTCTTATGTCATCCTTATAGATGATTGTGAAGACTGTCCAGCACATAATACCCCATAGGGCTTAGAAAGTGGGACCTGGCAAAACATAGAACTTCAAGTGCCAGAGTGCTCCCTTTAAAAAAAAAGAAGCAGAATGAGCAAAACACAATCCAAATAATACTAATAAATAGTAATAATTGCAAGTACTTACTGAGAACTTAGTAGCGCCAGTCACTGTTGCAAGTGGTTAATGTGTATTATCTCATTAAATCCTCAGGACCACTTCGTGAGGTAGTACGAATCCCATATAATGTTGAGGAAACAGAAGCACAGAGAAATTACTTACTTGTTCCAGCTCATAGTTAAAAAAAATAGTGTGTTCACACAAAACAACGATACATTTTGCAAAGATACAGATCAATCCAGGCCTAGTACCAAAAGATTTAGAGAGCTGTCTTTTGGGAGGCAGCAGGGGGCGGGGGAGGAGGGGGAGGAAGTTGGGGGGGGAGGAGATGGAAGAAAGTGCCAATGAGGCGGTGGGCGGCATCTGAGAGATTAACTCAACCCTCTGCCCAAATGGAAAAGAAAACCAATGAAGTAGGTAAAGGCTATCTCCTGGAATCTCCAAACTGATCCGGCAGGAGAGAGACACTGTGTCTGTATTTGAGGCAGCAGGGGAGACACTAAGAAGAGAAATGTAGCAGAGTATTGAAGATCCCTCAGAGTTAAAATGTAGCAAGGACCTCGGCTGCGGTGCAGAGAGAAAGCCCACTTAGAGATGTGGGGCCCTGGTAGGATCCTGAGGTGTCCCCCACTCTGCCCATGGAATGAGTCCCGGAAACATGGTATTCAAAAGCCATTCTGCACCAGGCACTCACCTGCTCAACCCTGTCCCAGCGACATCACAGAGTGCCCGGTGCCAAGACCCCTGAACTGCCCAATTTCACCCACTCTTAAGTCTTGTCCACCCAGCCAGAGAAAAGTCCCTTGAAAGAGGGTGGGGATGAGGAGGGTGAGGATAGAAACACCTCCAGGAAGTTTTCTTTTACTTTCAGTAACTCTACTTTCTGCCTCCCTCAGGGGACTCACTTCTTGTTCTCCACATTCAGAATTTAGCAGTGAATTCAGCAGGGCTTAAAAAAATAAAAGTCCCAAGAAACAAGAGCAGAATCTGGTCTTCAGGAAGCAAGGAAGAAAATTCCTCAACAGAAAGATCTAGAAAATAAATTTGATTCCCAAAGCGAAAGGACAGAGATGACTCACTCGACCAAGAAATGCTTCTTAAAGGAACAGATGTCCAAATTCCAACCATTCAGAAGAGGGACTTTGGCAATTTGTCAACATGTAAACTAACTGGTTAGTGAGGGGGTGCAGAATATGCCACCCCAAAATATACCACTTTGCATATGGATTATTTTTAATTAGAGTTTCTTGAGAAATAACCAATGCAAGAAGGACAGTTGGAACCTCCTTTTCTTCCTGAAAGCAGAAAATAAATCTCTGATGTGAAAGCTACCCTCCCTTAGCAGGAGGTAGAGAGACATCCTTACAACCAGAGATAGGGAAGTTAGAGCTGAGAAGACTGTGTAAACAAAACTTGTTGCTTCCTCACTAATTTACTACCCCAAGCCCAAACTTTTACTCTTGTCAATTTTTCACAAATTTATTATTTGTCTAAAAGATATAGAAGCTGCCTGCTTGGGGGCGTCTGGGTTGCTTAGTCGGTTAAGTCTCTCTCTCTCTCTCTCTCTCTCTTTTTAAGATTATATTTATTTATTTGAGAGAGAGAGTCAGAGATAGTGACCGAGAACATGAGTAGGGAGGGGAAGAAGAAGCATGCTCTCGGCTAAGCAGGGAGTGCCTCGTGGGCTCGATCTCAGGACCCTGGCATCATGACCTGAGCTAAAGGCGGATGCTTAACCAGCTGAGCCACCCAGGCACCCCTAAGCCTCTGACTCTTGATTTCAGCTCAGGTCATGATCTCAAGGTCATCGGATGGAGCCCTGCATGGGGCTCAGGGGAAAGTCTGCTTGAGATTTTCTCCAGCTCCCTCTGCCCCTCCCCCCATTTGCTCACACATGCATGTGTGCATGTGCCCACACTGCCTCCCCCCCAATAAATAAATAAATCTTTAAAAAAAAAAGCTGACTGCTTCAGTCAGTTCTTTGAATCTGATATTTCTATGAGCTCTTATACGTATGAAATTAAATTTATTATTCTCTTGTTACTCTGTCTTTGGTCAATTTAATGATTAAACCAGGCAAAGAACCTAGGAGGGAAGAAGAGAAAAGCTTCCCCCCTGCTACACCTGGAAGCTGGACATGCTTTATCAGAAAGCATTTATACTGACTACACTTAATATTAATAACCCCTGTAATTTTGAAACCCCTGTAATTTAAAGACTGCCTGTGGCTAGTAAAATGCCATTCTCCTTTGAAAGGGGTCTGGGGAGAGGAATTGTCCTCTATTCTCAAACCTCAGCACTGACCCCATGGACCACCACCCGCCCCGACACACACACACACACCACCCATGGGTTCATATGGCAGGGGCTCTTCTAGGGTCCAAACGGGCCTCTAGCTGAAGTGGGAGATCCTGCACAAGAAAACGGGTGGGTCTGGCCCAGTCCTAAGTAGGGGTAACAACACTGTTTGCCTTAGGTTGTGCTCTTAGGTTTAGTAGTAACCAGTGCTTCCTCCACCACTGAGCCTGGCGTCGTGGTAACATGCAGATTTGTCTCCCAGGCCCTCCCCAGCTTTCCCTCACCCTCTAACTCCTCCCCACCCTCTGCCTCTGTTTCCTGTTTGAATGTTTTTAAGGGCTTTCTGTCCTTTTGCTTTCACATCTTGCACATTTTAGAACCAAAACACTGGCAATAATACAATTCCTGTACGTTGTACCCTTAACTGGATTATCTCTAATTTGCCTCACAGTGCGGGGGATTAGTCCCCCGTGTTATGGATGAGGAAACTGAGGCTCAAACACATACGCAGATTCAAACTCAATCCTGTTGGACCAAACACAAGGATTTTTCCACTGAAACACACTAGTCTCCCTTCCCTAGGGAATCTGAAATGAACAATGTGGATGGTAGAGCAATAAATTTAAACTAAGCTGTCGGTCAATGTCTACACATTAATACACAACCACGGTTCTCAACATGACTGATCTGAGAACTAACTGGGAATGTTGAAAGAAATACCAATCTTCAGACCCACCCAGCTTTGGAATTCCAACCTGAGCAGAATTATAAGAGATACAACAGATCGAGCACTTAAGAGTAGTGCCTGGGCCTTCAACAGTTGTCAATAAATATTTGCTGCCATTGTTACACAAGTTTACAACATCTGTATGATGGCTATAAATTATTAGACATATTGTACGGGGAAGCAAACAGTTCGGTGTCAAAGAGCTGAAAAATGGCAGTCAGCACACAAACCCAGGAAGGTCTCACTTGAGAGGCTCATTCTCCCATCTGCACCCAGGCCCAGCCTGGCAGAAATGGATGAGTTGCTGGAGGCATCCAGGGGGCTGTGCTGAGAATGAACAGAGGGTTCTCAAGGGCTTCAGGTTGTGTCATTTGTAAAGTATGGATCCTAGGCTCTCCCAGTCTTAGCTCTTTCTAAAAAAGGAGATGCCTGGGTGGCTCAGTCGTTAAGTGTTTACCTTCAGCTCAGGTCATGATCCCGGGGTCCTGGGATCGAGCCCCACATCAGGCTCCCTGCTCGGCGGGAGGCCTGCCTCTCCCTCTCCCACTCCCCCTGCTTGTGTTCCCTCTCTCGCTGTGTCTCTGTCTGTCAAATAAATAAATAAAATCTTTAAAAAAAAATGGGGGAAGATGAATAATTAACAAGGGAAATGTGAACCTCAAGCTGGTTAAATTCTTCTTGCGGTCTGCAAGGATCATTATTAATTCACTTGCTTTAACCAGTTTCTTGCTTCCATCTTGAGATATGTGTGTGTGAGGTTTTGTATCAAAATGAATGATGTCCACAGTCTTCTGTGCCAGGGGAGGTGGCAGACCAAGGCGTTGCCCCCACAACAGGGCCTGGGGGAGCCAGTCCTCGCCCAGCGCAGGGTAAGGACAGCCTTGTTTGCCAAGTGCTTTCCACCCTCCTGAATCCCAGCTCCCACCTGAAGGCCTATTCCACAGACTTGTGTCTACTAATCTGCTAAAAGCAAGTTTGAACCTGTAAATATCCCTAAGAAAGTCTAGGATTAAAGCTCCTTCCAGCCAACTGTGACACACCCTTCCCATTGATCTAGATTTGCACCAGAGGATATTAGTCCAAGACAAATACTGTCCACGAAACAAAAAATCCCCAGAACACACATATTCTTTTGTTTGTTGCTTTTGTTGCTTCTTTATTAAGTCGTTATACCTGACCCACAGGCCAGGTGGTCTGGTTTGGGGATTCGATTGGACCCCTCTCTGCCCTTCTTTGACGCTGGCCTTGGCTCTGGCCCTAGACTCTTTTTAGGGAGTGGGAAGAGAAAAGAAAAGCGATTGCATTCCAATCAGTCTGTTTCATTCCCTCCTGGGCCTTGTGGGGACTCAATTAGTTATCTAAAATTTGTTAACAGTTGGGGTGCCTGGGTGGCTCAGTTGGTTGGGCAACTGCCTTCGGCTCAGGTCATGATCCTGGAGTCCCGGGATCGAATCCCGCATCGGGCTCCCTGCTGAGCGGGGAGTCTGCTTCTCCCTCTGACCCTCCCCTCCTCTCATGTACTCTCTCTATCTCATTCTCTATCTCAAATAAATAAATAAAATATTTAAAAAAATAAATAAGTAAATAAAATTTGTTAACAGTTGGAATTTTAAGTCTTTTGATTTTTGTTTTGATATCGAGATGATTAGACAGACAGTCATGGACAGAAGAATTGAGAGTCACTGATTTCAGTTTATATATTCTGACTTGCTGGTTGCCAATCCCTGCCTCCTCAACTTTTTGAAAAGAAACTACTGCAGACAAGAACACACACCACTGATCTAGAAAGGAGGAAACTGAGGTATTTGTTGGGGTGTAATGCCAATATCCATGTCACCAACCTAACTTTTTCCATATTTTCTTGGAGGCCTGAGCATAAACAAGGTGAGGGTCCTCCATGTTCTTGCTACACTATATGGCCACATGCCCAAGAAATGGGGCACCTCAAACCCTGCAGACAAGTGTCAAGAGTCATTTAAAAAATTATTTTACTATAGTAAAATATACATAACATAAAATTTACCATTCTAACCATTTTTAAGTGTACAGTTCAGTGACGTTAAGTACATTCGCATGGCTATACAACCATCACCACAATCCAGGAGCCACTTTTAGTAATATAACAACATATTCATTAGGCACAATGCAGTTTCCTTTATTTAAAAAAAAAAAAGATTTATTTATTTATTTGAGAGAGATAAAGAGCACGAGTGGGAGGAGGGGGAGAGGGAGAGAATCTTCAAGCAGATCTCCGCCAAGCATGGAGCCTGATGTGGGGCTCGATCTCGCAACCCTAAGATCGTGACCTGAGCTGAAACTGAGTCAGACGCTTACCTGACTGAGCCACCCGGGTGCCCCAATGCATTTCCTTTCAATTTAAATTTCTCTTCATTTAAAGCGTTTTTCTTAGTTTATCTCATTTGATCCTAGTCAGTAACCACACTTCTTGGTCTAAGGCTGGAAGGGCAGGTGCTACCAATACATTTAGGAAACCAAAGCTCAGAAAGGTGCAGTGACTGGGCTTCATAGCTACTGGGGTTACATCCAGCACTGGGGACTGCTTCTTTAAAAAAAGATGGGTGGGTTATTCTCCGAAACCAATATTTTCTTTATCTTAAAAGAAGTCACTCCTCACTTTCTGCAAAGGACATTCATTTTACTTGTTCTCCATATAGAAGGATTTCAAGAATGTCTATAATAGTAACAATTACAAAATATTCAATTAGAAAAATGGGCAATGATTTTTTTTTCCTCAACACGATTAGAAAAAATAATAATATACACGTCCTCAGTAGGACAGTGGGCACGCAGGCACCGGCCAGCCCCAGGTGAGACAGCTGAGAAGGCCAAGCGTGTATTTGGTGCCTTCCCCACACAGGACACTGTTCTTTCCCCCAGAGGTGTCCTCGCAGGTTCACAGTCCATATCCTATTCCTACCAGATCCTGCTCTGCATAGACATTCAACTAAAATGACAACTCACCTGCTGTATTAGGAGGGTTAATGCAGTTCCTTATTTATCTTTCTTGAGATAGTCTATACAAAACCAAAAGTAAACACATACTGGCATTAACTCTAATTTCTGTGCAAATGATTTGCATATTTGTATAAAGATGTGCATTCTACAATTTTTTCATCTAACTCCATCTTATAGCTCTTTCCACAGCAGGACTTGTGAATCATCTCAATCCTTTATTACCACCGCCGTGCTTCTAGGCTAAAGTTTAACACTGCTTGGGACAACGTGCAGTTAAGTCAGAGTCTCTGTGAGCCCACCTGGGAGCCTTAGAATAACAGTGCTAAAGAGTAAAAATGCCGTGTTGACCCTGAGGCTGACCGTGGGAACCATGGCTGTTTGATTCCTTCACAGTCAGTTACAGTTGGTTAGTAAGCAAAAGGGCCAGATTTTAGAAATGGGTCTTCTGCCCCCAGGGTTGGACATGTTATGAACTCTCCAAATTAGACTTTTTCTTTTCTCTAAAGCTATTCAGAAGGAGATTAAATGAAAGAGCCCTGATGATAGTCATTCCAAATAACATATTAGAGGTGTTGATAAAAGTTATATTCACTCATTGTTAAACAAACTGATTAAGTGCTCAGTACTTGTGTGTTGTCTCACAAAATAAAAAGAAAAGGTCATGAGTAGACATAGAAGCTAGGTTATAAAATTAACTCTTTTGTGATTTACCATATTTGTTTTACACACTTCTAGTTTCTGAGAGAATGAGTCATCTCTCAACTGACACAACATATAGGGGACCAAAATATGGCAACCCAAAATATGCCAGTTTGGCACAAAGATTATTTTGAGCTAGAGGCAAAAGGGAAGCCTTCTGGAGCTTCCCTTTTCTGACTAAAAGTAGAAGCTTCTGAGAAATGAGAACTTCTATAAATCCCTCTCTCAGGGAATTTTCATGGCCATGAAAAAGAAGGAAAGTTGACACCGGCTTAGTTTGCCCCATATAGTTCCCTTCCTACAGTTTGCTGTTCTTGGAAGCCTAAAAGCCTTTGCCTTCACTTCTGTACATACTGTTCTTTGTGAAGATGCTATAAAAGCCCTGGCTTTCACCACCCTTTTGAGTTACCAATCACTGAGGTTTCTCCTACTTGATGTGCTTTGATGCATTAATAAACTCTTTTTCTCTTGTTCATCTGTCTTTTGTTGGTCTAATTTTCAGGGCCCCAGAGAGAGAACTTAGTAGGGTGGAGGGAAAACTTTTTCCTTCTCTACAGTGCCAACAATCATCCCACCGACAGAGCAGAGGAGAGGCAAAGTATCATGGCCAGGCCTATTGTCTCTCCATCTTGTTTCTTTCTTTTATGCAAGATTGATGCATAATTTATGAATTATGAATTTTTCCTGGTGGCTCAGACTTTCAGCTAAATATTCACTGGTAAGGACAGTTGTATCCCCAAATACTAGAGGATATGCTAGACACATCCTCATAGTAATAATCAAAGACAGTGTATTAGTCATGTCTTTTATTTTGTACTTTTGATGCTTTGACATTTTGAGGCTTTGCTGATCCTGGAGAGAATACCCCTCTACTAACTACTAACCCCAGAGTTAGTTAAGTCCTAGAGAGAGCAAACAACTTGCCTATGAGCATGTCTTTCAAATGCATATCAACTAATGGAGAGTCCATATCCCCCAGTCACCTCTTTCATGAGATCTCTTACTCCAGGCCACTATTCTTCGGCCCTACTCACTGGAGGCCAGGTACCAGATGACTAGGAATGGTCCCTACATCCTGAAGGGACAGACCCTACATCCAGCCCTACATCCGCTTTTAGTTCACTGAAGTTATGCAAACTAACCCACCCTAAGCCTGACTACCCTGTCTTACCCACTCCTTCCAATAAAAGCTCTTGCCCACATTTCCCCTTCACTCCCTCTGCCTCTCGAGCAAGCTGGTACTCTCCCATGTGGACCTGTGTGGTATGGCCCTCCTCTTGGGATCTGTGAATAGAAACTCTTCCCTCAAGACCATCATTTCCAGGTCTGCATGTCTTCCTATAGCTGACTAAAACAAATCCCAGGTACCCTTCACAAAGACAGCCACCCTGGCTTTTTAACATTTTCAACCCCACTCTGTATAGTCTACAGGAGCAGAAGATGAAGTTCCTTGAGAGAGAATCATGGCAGAAGGTGTGAAAATTAATAAAAGGAAACCTTGTTTAGAATGGAGTCAGGAGGCTAATCAGCCCCGCCACTCATTGTCAACTGCAAATCCAAGGGGAAGAGGAAGATCTTCACAAGGATACTACTTTACTATCCCAGCAGGAGGAAAGAAGGCTTTCCTCCTCCCCCAGCAACAGCCCAGCCAATGAGAGACTGTCACAACCCAGCCAATGAGAAGCTACCATACTTCAAACTCCCAATTTATTCCAATGGATTTTTTGTTTAAAACGACCTTCCCGGGCGCCTGGGTGGCTCATTTGGTTAAGCGACTGCCTTCGGCTCAGGTCATGGTCCTGGAGTCCTGGGATCGAGTCCCGCATCGGGCTCCCTGCTCCGGGGGGGAGTCTGCTTCTCCCTCCGACCCTCCCCTCTCTCATGTGCTCTCTCTCTCTCATTCTTTCTCTCAAATAAATAAATAAAATCTTTAAAAAAAAAAATAAAAAAAAAAAAAACACCCTCCCCAACTCCCCCCCCACCCCTTTCCTCTATAAAAGAGTGTTCTTCTCCTTTGTTCTGTGGACTTGCCTATGGTTTTGCCACAGCTTGCTTGTTCTGGATTGCAATTCTCTGCTATTCCCAAATAAACCCATCTTTTGCTGGTAAAATAACTGGCAGTTTTGTTTTTAAGGTTAACAAAGGACAAGTGAAGCGTGGGTAAGAGGTGGTCCAGTGGGAGAGAAAGGACTCACACTTTTCCACAGTGTCCTAGTGAGGAGGGGGATGGGGGAATACTTCGTGTAAAGTTAATGTGATGTTGTGATTTACAATAAATATTTAGTTTAGTCTCCATTCACTCTTCCTGGCTCACAACTCGCAAAACACTTGGAAGTTCTGATAAAAGCAATAAGCGCTTATTTTGTTATAGTATTTGGTCTTTTGTCATCTGTTGTGAAATTACTTCAGAGCCATGAAGGTGAAATGGGTGTCTTGTTATTCATAACAAGCCCCTTTCAACCCCAACTGAGTTTATGTTAATCAGGTGACTTTGGGAAATCCCCTAAGGATGGGGGAGCTGATTGCCAGGGGAACCAACCATGAATACAGGGTTGGAATTTTGAGTCCCATCTCTTGACCTCTGAGGAGGGGAAAGAGGTTAGAGTTTGGACCGATCACCAATGGCCAATGATCTGATCACTTATACCTATATAATGGAGCTTCCATAAAAACCCAAAAGGAAGGGGTTAGGAGAGATGCCAGGTTGGTGAGCCAGAATGCATCCATATACCAGGCCCCAAACTCCACAGAGACAGAAGCTCTGGTGTTTAGGACCCTTCTGGACTTCATCCTGTGTATCTCTTTATCTGGCTGTTCATTTATTTCCTTTAATATCCTCTGTAATAAACTGGCAATCTAGTAAGCAAAATGTTTCTCTGAGTTTCATACGCCACTCTAATAAGTCAGTTGAACCCAAAGAAGGGATTATGGGAATCTCCAGTTTATAACTGTTCAGAAGCAGAGGTAAAAACCAGAACTTGCTATAAGCATCTGAAGTGGGGAGGTGGAGGGAGCAGGCTTGTGGAACTGAGCCCTTCACCTGTGGAATCTGACCCTATCTCCAGGTAGACAGTGTCAGAAATGAGTTAAATTTGTGGGACATCCAGTCAGTATCCACAGAAAGTTGAGTAAATGGCTTGGTAGCGTGGGGAAACACACACACACACACACACACACACACACACACCAGAGTTAGGGAACTGTCCACAAACTACCCTCCCTTCTGACGCTAATTGCAAGTAGAGAGGGTTCCCCAAAACGCCCTCAGGTTTAATCATTGAAAGCTGTTATACTCATGGTTGTGGTATTATTACATGGTTGTGGTTGTGTGTATTTTATAAAAGATACAGATTAAAATTAGCCAAGGGAAGAGACAGATGGGGCAGAGTCCAGAAGGATTCCAAAAACTGAGCTTCCAGTTGTCCCCTCCCTGTGGAGTCACGGAGAGCATTAAATCCTCTCAGCAATGAGGTATGACAATATACACTGAGCATGGTCAATGAAGGAAGCTCGTCTAGCCTTGGTGTCCAGAGTCTTTACTGGGGATCTGTGGCCATCAGCCTGCATGAATGACCTCAGTCTCCAGTCCCTCTGGGAGGTTGAGCTGATACCCAAAACCCCTACCATAAATCACATTTTTAAACTTTCTGGCTTAATTCAAGTCCTCTAGACAAAAAAGACACCTTATCAAGCAAGCAGGACATTCCACATCACAGAGATTACCTTCCAGGCGGCCAAAGGTAAAGTTCAGCCCTCTCTTTAGGCAAAGTTCAATTCTTTATTACATACTTAAGTTGATCAGGGTGCTTGAAAAAAAGATAAGACTTGCACCTCACTCCCTAGCAGGAAGCTTGATGAACCACAGAAGCTCAGAGGACCATTATAGTAAGTCCATTGAAGTGGAATGCTTTGAGGAAGTTCTGGGGAGAGCCTCGCTTGCAATCCCTGGTATCTGGGGGCAACATGAATGTGTACACTGGTGGCTACATCCCACTTGGAACATGAAGAAGGTAAAAAAAATTATTGACGTTACCACTACTCAGCAGAAGGAAGCCAGGGAGGAAATGAGGTACAATTCAGGATTTTCTTATGTGACAAAAGTTGCCTGGCTCAAAACCTCTGGTTGAATCCCAACCAGAATAACTGTTTCCCAGGGCCTTGATATTGTGGAGTTCATCCCAAGGGCTAGGAGCTTGATTGTGATGAGCAGGATTCTGTGTTCACTCTCAAAAACTCCATTGTAACTGTGGAAAGTTGGAATTCCTCACACATCTGTGTGTGACATTGTCAGAACTTGGTTACCTATCATGATAGCAGACATTGACTGATAAGAGAGATCTACAACTAAGCAGAAGGGCTTTTGCTTGTTTACCTTCTCCCCCTGAACCACTCTGGGGGTGCCAGAGACCGTGGCATGGGTGGAGAGTGAAATGACAAAGAAAATAGTCCCCTCCCCAACTGAAGGTCCCCTAGCTAGGATTCACCCCTGAGCTGAGGGTAATGGAGATCCTTTGACTTCTGTTGAGATTGAAATCTTGAAATATCTGAACTAAATTTTTAATGGGTGAAAATGAGCAATAATTACTAAATATTACTAAATAATATCCTTCTTATAACCAAAAGAGAACCGAAAGCTGTGGGATCTCCTCAATGTCAGTGCTGTCACAGAAGATATCTCATACCATCACTGAAAGTAATGACGGGAGATGTAACATTGTGTGTCAACTGTACTTAGATTAGACTATACTTAGATGTAACATTGTGTGTCAACTATACTTGAAAGAAAGAAAGAAAGAGAAAAAGAAAAAGAAAGGAAGGAAAGAAAGAAAGTGACGGAAAAAAATAAAGGCAGTTCCTATTGGTAGGCCAGTGAGTTCAGGCCAATCAATACAATAAACATTAGTTTTGGAGGGTAGAGGTTGGTGTAAAAAAGATCAGCATCCGGGCGCCTAGGTGGCTCAGTCGTTGGGTGTCTGCCTTCTGCTCAGGTCATGATCCCAAGACCCTGGGATGGAGCCCCCGCATCAGGCTCCCTGCTCCGCGGGAAGCTTGTTTCTCCCTCTCCCACTGCCCCCTGCTTGTGTTCCCTCGCTCACTGTGTCTCTCTCTGTCAAATAAATAAATAAATAAAATCTTTAAAAAAAATCAGCATCTGCTAGAGCTTAGGAGAAGGAGGGCAAGTAGGTGGAGCACAGGGAATTTTCAGAGCAGTGAAACTATGATACTGTGATGCATTTGACATTTTGCATTTGACAAAACCACTAGAGATGTACAATGAATGCAAAGACTGAACCCTAATGTAAAATATGGACTCTAGTTAATAATAATGTGTCAATATTGGTTCATCAATTGTAACAAATGTACCACACTAATGGCAGACGTTAGTATTAGAGGAAAGTGTGTGGAGAAAGAAAGGCGGGGGAGAGATACATAGGGACTCCGTACTTTCTGCTCAATTTTTCTGTAAACCTAAAACTACTTTTTTTAAAAAATTAAGTCTTGGGGTGCCTGGGTGGCTCAGTCGGTTAAGTGTCCGACTCTTGATCTCAGCTCAGGTCTCGATCAGAGGGTCATGAGTTCAAGCCTCACATTGGGCTCCATGCTGGGTGTGGAGCCTCCCTAAAAAAAAAATTAAAATTAAAAAATTAATTCTATTCCTTAAAAAAAAAAAGTCTCACAGATTCATGATCCCTGGATTAACAGATAAAGATGACACTGCTGTGAAGTGAAAAAAGGATAGTCTTTATAATAAATAAGGACAGATCAATTGGATCCAGCCATATAAACATAAAATGGGCCTTTATCTCCTACCTAAAGAAAACTCACATCCACATGGATCATAAATCTAAATAAGAAAGGGAAAGCAATAAAGCTTCCATAAGAAACCCCAGGAGTAGGTCTTCATGGTATTGAAGTAAACGAAGGCTCTTAAATAGGATACAAAAAGTACTAACCATAAAGGAGAACCTGATCAGCTGGAGTGTTTGAGAATTAAGAGCATCTGTTCAGAGCATGAAGGCCGGCCAGATAGTAGGTGAAGAAATGGTAGGAAAGGGAGCAATCTTCCAGATGCATTGATAAGTGAAAGGGGTGTTGCAGAGCAGTGTAACTAGAACAATAAACATTTACGTACAGGGTGGTCACCAGAAAACACATAATGACATCTCCCCTGCATCCCAACCCCTTTGATGTCATAGCTCTAGAGTGAAAAACCTTCAAACGATTTTCTGAGGGGAAATTTGCATCTTGCCTTGAGGTGAGTATTAACTGACAGAGTCACTCAAGCTGAAAACCTAAACAGATCATGTTGTCACTTTTGATCATTGTCACAGCCACCTCAGTCAGCCATGTCCCCATCTATGAGATAGCAGAAAAATATACACGTTGGTCTCTACCCTGGTTCCTGGCGCAGAACACCTAAGCCCCTTATAAATCCCAAGTGCTATGAGCATTAGGAGCATCTTTTGTTCTAATGAGGTGACATTAGGGGGGCTGCTGGTTGAAGGCTGGCCGCCAGAAAGACCAAGCCGTGATTAAAAACTTGGAATTTTCTGCCTAACCCCCTCCCTCATCCTCCAGAAAGGGGAGAGGGGTTGGAAATGGAGTAATAATTGATCAGGCCCTGAGGAAACCTCCATAAAATCCCAGTGGTGGGGGCTCTGGGAACTTCCACATGGGCAAACACATCCACACCAGGAGGGTGATGCACCCCAATGCCATGAGGACAGAAGCTCCTGTGCTTGGGACCCTCCCAGACCTCACTCTAAATCTCTTCATCTGGCTGTTCATTTGTATCCTCTATCATATCCTTTAACTGGTAAACCAGTTAAAAGTGCTTCCCTGAGGTCTTCGAGACAGTCTAGCAAATTAATTGAACCCAATTGCTCTGGATATTTGTCTTTATCTTGTTAATTATTTAAATAGTGGGGGGAAAAGAGAAATAATTACCATGACTAAGGAAATAGGGTATTTGGACCTCAAAAATTGAAGCTGTTATTGATTAATCAATTGTGCAAGGGAATTCTGAGAAGTCCAGCAACCCCTGGGGGAAAGTAGAGCTGAGGGTAAAGGACAGAGCCAGGAGGAAGGACATCCAACCTGAAAACTACAAGGACTCAACTGGGTTTGACAACCCAGTTGGTTACAAAAGCAACTTGTAATTTACATATATTCAGTTCAAAAGAAAATATCATCTGAACATGTCAGTGGTTACCAGCCTAGAAAATTCTAGAAGAAATTGGTTCCTTCCTAAAATCCTAAATAAGGGGCATCTGGGTGGCTCAGTGGGTTCAGTGTCTGCCTTCGACTCCGGTCATGATCCCAGTGTCCTGGGATCGAGTCTTGCATAGGGCTCCCTGCTCAGCAGGGAGTCAGCTTCTGCCCTTTGCCTCTTCCTGCCACTCCCCCTGCTCATGACCGCTCGCTTTCTGTCAAATAAATAAATAAAATCTTTTTTTTTTTTTAAGAACTCTTACCAGAGGGCAAAGATAGATGCTTCTTTCTGGGATGTGTTCCAAGAAATGCCTCCAAAAATGTAACAAAAGTCTAATAAAGAATATTTGGCCAGTGTTCCCTGTGAACGTCTGGAATTTCTGCAGGCAGAACAGACCCAGCAAATCAATGTGAGAGGGTGAGGATCTGAGAAGGAAATGAGACACACCTTTTTCCATGTCATGGCAGCAGGACAGGCCACGTTGCAGAGGGGAGAGAGCACAGACCAGAGAGTGAGGTACCCGAACTGCATAATTCAGCTCTCAGCCCAATGTCTACCTTCCCAAATATGGGAGTTAGGGAGTTAGACTGGACAATCTTTAAGAATACTTTCAGTCCAAACATTTAATGAGTACATAATGATATGCTTTTTTTTTTTTTTCATTCAGTGTCTTACTTTTCTTCCAGGATTCATCCTCCTACGCACCTCCCTTCTGGTAACCACCGGTTCTCTACAGTTAAGAATCTGTTTCTTGGTTTCCCTCTCTCTCTTTCCTTTGCTCATTTGTTTTGTTTCTTAAAATCCACATGTGAGTGAAATCTGTCTTTTTCTGATTGACTTACTTCATTTAGCATTATATTCTTTACAGTGTTATGGATTCATGTTGTTGCAAATGGCAACATTTCATCCTTTTTATGAATGAGTAATAGTCCACTGTATATATATATATATATATGTATATCTCACATCTTCTTTATCCATTCATCTGTCAATGGACACTTGGGCTGCTTCCATAATTTAGCTATTGTAAATAATGTTGCTGTAAACTTCGGGGTGCATGTATCCCTTTGAACTTAGGTTTCTGTATCTTTTGGGTAAATACCCAGTAGTGCAATTACTGGATCATAGGGTAGTTCTATTTTTAAGTGTCTGAGGAAACTCCATACTATTTTCCACAGTGGCTGTACCAGTTTTCATTCGTACCAACAGTGCAAGAGGGCTCCCCTTTCTCCACATCCTCACCAATGCCTGTTGTTCCTTGTATTGTTGATTTTAGCCATTCTGACAGGTGTGAGGTGATATCTCATTGTGGTTTTGATTTGTGTTTCCCTGATGATGAGTGATGATGAGCATCTTTTCATGTGTCAATTGGTCATCTGGATTTGACAGTTATTTTTCAAGTTAGGAACTCTTCCTTCCAACTTAAGCTCCCTAGCATTTTTTTTAATCAGGAAGGGGTGTTAAATTATCAAGAAAAAGAATTTTCAGGATGTTTGATGTTGATTATAGGATTTTCCTACCTCAGTTTCCTAAAAATAAATTGCTTCCATTGTGCTTATAGATCCAGGGCTATGTGCACCTCACAAAATGAGTTGAAAAAAATCTCTTTTTCTGTATCCTATAATTTCTTCAACAACAGAAATTTTCTTGTATATAAATTGACTGTTCATCTACTTTTGTCACTTATTTTTTTGTCACTTATTAAATGGATGTGAGGTATTGGCTTTGTTAGGCATATGAATTCTTAATATAGATTTACTAAGCTTTTTTTTCCATTATCATATATTTTTCCAATTTTGTTGTTTTCTTTTGCTTTATTGTGAGAGAGACAGAGTTTAAATTTTTGGATATTGAAACCTATTTATTTTATCTCTGGTACCGATCTCTAATTGGTCACTCATGAAGATTTTTAGATATACCAAAATGCTTTGTGTTTATGAAATTATATCTATTGTAGGTGCAGAAAACCTTTCCCTTCTTCCCTTCTAGGTTCTTTGGCTGGCTTAATAATTAAACTGACATAAGACCGATTAACAGTAGAAGAGCACATTTCCTTTTTTTAAAGATTTTATTTATTTATTTGAGAGAGAGGGAGAGCGAGCAAGAGAGCACAAGCAGGGGGAGCAGCAGAGGGAGAAGCAGGTTCCCCACTGAGCAGGAAGTCCAACATGGGACTTGATCCCAGGACCCCCAAGATCATGACCTGAGCTGAAGGGAGATGCTCAACCGAATGAGCCACCCAGGTGTCCCTAGAGGAGCACATTTCTTACATATGGCAGCCCCATAAAAATATTAGACTCCTCAGCAATCAGGTAATTGAGGTTTATATATCATCCTGAGCTAAGGAGAACCAGGTAGGGGTCTGGAGCTTCAAAGTGGAGGAAGACCGTTCACAGGAAGATGAGCAGAGCAAATGTTTGGTAAAGAAATGTTTGCGGTGCCAAGTAGATAAGTTTTTCTGATATAAAAAGCTATTTCTGGTATTAGCTTTCTTCCTGGTACAGGCTCCCTATCTAAGTTCTTTTAAGCAGTTAAGCGGGGAGGTAAAAAAAAGTTCCTCCTGAGTCCGCTGGGCCCCGATTGTCTTCAGCTGGAAATAATCCACATGTGGCACATTTTGGAATGGCGTATTCCACTCCCCTCACTATATTCCTTTGTCAATTTCTCTAAATGTATTCAAGCCTAGATAGATGTTACCTACACAGAGATAAGAAATTCAATCAAAATTTTAATTGATTTTTTTGTATTTAAAATTTTTTTCCAAAGATTTTATTTATTTATTTGTCAGAGAGAGAGAGAGAGCACAAGCAGGGGGAGCAGCAGGGAGAGGGAGAAGCAGACTCCCCGATGAGCAGGGAGCCTCAGGGACTCAATCCCAGGACCCCGGGATCATGACCTGGGCTGAAGGCAGACACTTAACCGACTGAGCCACCCAGGCGTCCCTGTATTTTAAATTTAAATATCCAGTTCAATGATTTGATTTTGATGTACAATGGAAAGTGAGAGTCTAGCTTGACTCGTTGTCCAAGTGGTTAACTAGTCGTCTAGCACCTCTTACTTAGTATTCCCATATTCACTGTTGATTTGTGCTACCCCTTTGCCTTTATGATACCTTTGCATATTTTAGGGATTATTTCTGGGCTATCTACTCTGTTCCATTTTTCTGTTCATGTAGTTCTTCTCTTAGCCTTTTCATTACTGTAAGTCTATATTTTATCTGGTCAACGGAGAATATAAGCTTAATTTTTTTCCTGTGTTCTTTTTTTTTTCTTTCCCCCTCTTAGATGACCAGCATAAGCTGTTTCACAGGGTAAAATAAGACTGAGGACAGGAGGCGTTATTTTATGTCTGCTCTTCTCAGGGAGAATGACTCCTGATGTTTCTCTGGAGGTAGAGGAGGAAAGGAAGAAGCAGAAAAGTAACAGATAATGTGAGATGGTAAATCAGCTTTGAAATTCTTCTCTGTTCTTGAAGGCAATGGGCCTGAAGGAGAAGAGTACCTCTTTTCTGTATCCCTGCACCGGGTTGGGTCTGTTTCCTTAAGAGACATTGCAGGTCTAGGCCTTACCTCCCACATGCTAGAAACGGGCCTGGCTTCAGTAACGTGGGGACTTCAGGAATATCTATGCAATAATTTGAGATCATTTATTTATAGACTAACCTCTCAGGAAGGAAGAGAGACAAATAAACAGGCTAAAAGGGATCAAAAATCTCCCTAGTGCTCTGAGAGTAGGGGTATTGGGGAAAAAAAGCAGAGGAGAGTCCGGTCATGAGCTTGGTTTCATTTATCAACAGGCAAATGCTGTACCAGATTGCATCTGAAGCCACCAAGGGACAAGGTCAAAAGCTTCACAATTCTGCTGCAGTGGGAGCTTCACAAGAGCAAACTCAGAGACGATGGGGCGATGATCTCCCGTTGCCAGTGACATGTGGACCGGGAGGAGTCTCTTGCTTCAAAAGAGTGAAAATTGCCAAGCCAGGAGGGAAGGGAAACAGAAAGACGTGATCACTAAGGGAAAGCAAATTAGCCCACAGCACAATCAGCCCAAGAGACCTGAGATTTAAGGAGCAAACATGGTAGAAAAGTAAGCTGATAAGGTGTCTACAAACTCCGAAAAAGGTCTGTTATTAACCAAAAAATAAAAAAGCAATTCAGGCAACAAAATAAAGAAATTAGGTGACGATACCTAACAGTTGAGGAGAAATGCCTTTCAGAAGACAAAAGAGAATAAAAGTTTAAGTGCCCCTGTGTGGAACGGGGAGTGACTCTCCCCTGAAATTACCTCATAAATAACCCTGGGGAACTTTCAGTGATATCCCACATATTCGAGGCATAGTTTTCAAATAGAGCCACTTCTCTGCTTGTCCCAAAAGATAACCGAAGTCTTCTCAGGACTCTTCTACAACATCTCAACTCCAGCTCAGAACTGGCTCCTTGGTAGTATCATGCTACTCCACCCACCTTTCTCTCTTTTGTCCCCATTATTTGTTGTCCCAGCTTGGAATACTCTCCATCTGATACTCCAAAGTGTGAATCCACACAACACTGTTCACTTCCTCTAGGAAGCCCTCTAGGACCACTCCAGCCTAGGCTGTCTCTTTGGTCCAAGTTCTTCTCACATGTTACTTCAGGACCCCACAGGCAGTTTGATGAGAATGCAAAATGCCCCTTTCCATTGTTCCCCAGGCTAGCCTTTTAACCCTTGTCATGCCTGACGTCTAAGGCTGCTGCTTCACCATCCCACAAAGCTGGCCCAGAGGTGGCCATGGCACAGAACCGAAGACTATCATTCTCACCTCTTCTGTCTTTCTGAGCAGGATGAAGCTGTACGACAGAACTATCCACTGAGGCACAGATAAACTAAATGACTTTACAAAGCAGCCTGCTTTCTTGGGGGATGTTCTGTATTGGTCGGATATGATTTTAAATCCACCTGTTTATGGCAAAGATAAAAAAAATGAGAGTGAAGTAAGCTGTATCAGGATACCCTCATCTTTCCTGTTGTTGATAAGCACTCAATAGCTCAGCTCCTGAGCGGTAGCAATAAAAACATAAGAGGAGAGGCACTTGGGTGGCTCAGTTGATTAAGCAACTGATTCTTGATTCCAACTCAGGTCATGATTTCACAGTCACGGTGAGATCGAGCCCCATGTCGGGCTCCACATGTCGAGCGTGGAGCCTGCTTAATTAAGATCCTCTTTCCCCTCTGCCCCTCTTCTGCCCACCCTGTACTCTCTCTCTCTCTCTCTCTCCTAAAAAAAGAAAAAAATTAGAGGAATCAACTATGACCAGGGGACATTTAGACTTTAAATACTGAGAGCTTGTGAGGACCGTCTGAGAGTGTTCAGTCTTGGGAAGGCGATTCTGCTAATCTAGCTAGTGCTCCAAAGACCTTGGGGCTTTGGCTCCTGCTACAGTAAAGGCAACTCTTACCTGCAGGGGTGAGAACCATGCAGGAGTCTTGCCCATCAGTACTGGGGCACATTCCCGATCAATGTGCTCCAGCAACAGGGGACTTTGACTTTGACACCCGCCAGGGTGTCAGCTTGCTGTTGGCTAAGCCTTCTCTCCCCATTGCCAATTTGCATAAAGGTACATCCCAGCTAAATTTGGACTTTCTCTCTTTCATCTCCTCTTGCCTGAAACAATAGTGTGAATAAGCTATCATTAATTTGGAGTATGTTATTTCTTTATTGGCTTATTAAGAGATATTATCCTATATGCTATATGGGCTTGTAAAATTCCCACAGTGAACCTGTGTTAGATGAACTACTGGCAAAGACAATGTCGGTCTCTGAGCATTAGTTTGTCCCCCAAACAAAACAGGGGAACAATGTACTTGGTGAAAAAAGTGAGACTCTAGTTCTGGAGAAGAAAAAAGTAAGTGGGGGGCAGAAACTGCCAAAAAATCAAAATGATTTAAGCTGTACATTTATGACTCTTGTGCATCTTCTGTATTTATGGAGTATTTTGAGGAAAAGTTTACATTTAAAAAAACCAACAAAGGGGCACCTGGGTGGCTCAGTCGTTAAGTGCCTGCCTTTGGCTCAGGTCATGGTCCCGGGGTCCTGGGATCGAGCCCCGCATTGGGCTCCCCGCTCAGCGGGGAGCCTGCTTCTCCCTCTGCCCCTCACCCCACTCATGCTCTCTCTCTCTCTCTCTCTCTCTGTCTCTCGCTCTTTTTCAAAAATAAATTAAAAAAAATAAAACATGACTCATTTCTCGTCTCCTGATTCTCTGTTTGCGCTCCTAGGCCTTGCTGGATGTTTTCATAAAGATAGAGAAAAGGATTCTACTGGAGAAAAGAAATTAGACACATCGAAAAAACTCCAACTAGTTAAGAACCTGATGAAGAAAGTCAAAGGCTATCAAGATTCAAGTAGAGACTAGAATATAACTGACACTTTTTCTACTAAATTCATTCTTTCTTTGAAAAATCATGTCACATCCTTCTTCTTATTTGTTTTATATTGAAATACCTGTGGTTCTTGGGTATAATCCTCCCTCTGAGGAATAGGATCTCTGACTTCAAGTGCCGGAAATTTGTTATTGGCCTGGACAACAGAAGAATATGGGGAAAATTCCCAAATATTTGGAAATTAAGTAACATATTTCTAATAATCCATGGGTCAAAAAAGAAATCAAAAGGAAATTAGGTATAGTATTTCTGAATTGAATTAAAATGAAAACAAAATGTATCAAAATTTGTGGGATGCCACTAAAGCAATTCTTAGGGGGAAATTTATAGCACCAAATGCATATAAGAAGCAGGGAGTTGGACTCTGAGCTTGGTGTGGCGTCTGCTTGAGATTCTTTCTCTCCTTCTCCCTCTGCCCCTCCTCTTGCTCAATCTCTCTCTCTCTCTCACTCTAACAAATAAGTTAAATCTTAAAAAACAACATGAGGGTAGTGGCTGCACTTTCGGAAGCAGATCGAAAGCAACCACGAAAAGAAAACCGAAAGAATAGATAATTAACAAGCTAGAAAAAGGGTAGGGTAGACTTTTTAAAATTACTTAATTTATCTAAGTAGAGAAAATTGAACTCGTGCCACAAATAGAAAACAACTAGAAAAATGGCAGCTTTAAACCCAATTATATCAATAATTACATTAAATGAAAATGAACTAAATATTTTAACTTTAAGAAGAAACCAGACTGGATTTTGAAAGCAAAAACAAAGCAAAAATTGTAAAACCTGACAATACACTGTGAGGAAGGGCAAAACATGCCATCCCAAAATATGCCACTTAGCATATTGGTTATTTTGAATTAAAGTTACTTAAGAAACAGCCAGTGCAAGAAAGACCCCCTGACCCTCCTTTGTCCCGCTGACAGCAGAAAATAAATCTCTGATGTGAAAGGTACCCTCCCTGTACCAGCAGGTAGAGAGACATCCTTATCACTATGGAAATAGAGAATTCAGGGCCAAAAAGAGCATATAAACAAACCTTGCTACTTTCTCACTAATCTGCTACCTCAACCCCAAACTTCTTTGTTTTGTCAATTCTTCACAAACTTATTGTTTCCTTGTCTAAAAGGTGTAAAAGCTGTCTGTTTTGGTTACGCCGTTGAGTGTGATATTTTTGTGAGCTCCTGTACATACAAAATTGACTTTGTTTTTCTTCTGTTAGTCTGTCCTGTATCACTTTAATTATTAAGCCAGTCAGAGAACCTACAAGGAAAAAAGGGAAAAATTTTCCTCCCCTACAACTGTTTACAACAGACCCATTTCAAGTGTAAAGACACATGAAATCCTGAAAATATAAGGATGGAAATCTGGTATCATTATACTAATACCAAACCAAGCAGACCTAGAACAAAGTGTCAGAACTAAAATGAGAGTCATTCCATGATTGTAGCAGGAGGTATCTGTGTGTCTCTCAGTAACTGACAAGACAGAGGAAGAGGCAACTTGAATCATGCAATTAACCATCTCGACCTAAATGACAAAACTGATTAATCAAAAGCTAGAAGGATAAGCATGTTACATAGAAATGTGGAATTAAATACCAGAAAAACAAGTGTAAGCGTCCAAAGGTGATACCACAGGGAAAAGGACTGGAAGGTGTGGACCGTGGGATCTCCCACTGGTGAACAGATGCTGCTGTGTCCTTCTCTTCACAAACAGCTAAGACATCTGCTAATTCCCACTCCTTGTGTCCAACTAGAAAAACCACCAACTTCCTGCCACTTTTTCATAGTCTGGTCCATTCCACACTTCTCAATTTCCCCAGATTGAGAAAGCACATGGGCAGCGAGAGACACAGATATGAAAGAACTCCTTAATATTATCCTAAAATCACTGATCTCTACACAAGACTTATTCTAGAACTTCCCCTCAAGAGTCTGGGCTTCTGTAGCTGAATCACCACTTGGGCAGTTTAGATGCTGTCTGTCACAGCAGGCTGGCCTTCATCATGAATGGCACCAAGTTGCTCCCTTCAGTCATTTCTAAATGACTTTGACAATTTTTGTCATAGTCCCTGTTTATTTATTCTCTTACTCATGTAATTTTTAACTCACTTTCTTTCCTTAAATAAAAATTTACATAAATAACTATTATTAAAAGGGAAGTTTTGGGCACCTGGGTGGCTCAGTTGGTTGAGCGACTGCCTTTGGCTCAGGTCATGGTCCCGGAGTCCTGGGATCGAGTCCCACATCGGGCTCCCTGCTCAGTGAGGAGCCTGCTTCTCCCTCTGACCCTCCCCCCCCATGTACTCTCTCTCTCTCATTCTCGCTCTCTCAAAGAAATAAATAAATCTTTAAAAAAAAAAGGAAGTTTTATATCACTACCATAAATGGAAAAGCATTACATTTGCTACAGAAGAGGAACTATAAGAGTAAATAAAATGAAAATGTTGCTATAACTAAGTTTCTAGCTAGATATTATTGACCCCTCTCTCCTTTGTCAAAAAGGGCAGTTAGCATGTTTTGAAATATGTTAAAGATAGATTAGCACTGACAGTGGATTTTTTCCCCCTGATGTTAAGAGAATTATAAAGAGAATGACTTTTCACTATGTGATCCACTCTTGTTTAATGCATAATGACTACACACTGCCCAGTATCACCAGTGGGCCCCAGGCTAGAAGGGAACATTGCATGAGCTCATCGGTCCCGGTATCAAGAATGTGGCTAAAGAGCGCCCCCTCCATGCATACCCAGCCCGTAGGCAACAATAGTGGACTCCTAATGAAACAGACAGTGGGTAGGTCCCAACTAGCACCTTTCTCAGTCAGCCCCTCAGGCAGCAGTGCCCACCACTTCTCTTAAGCCCATCTTGGAAATTCCAGGCTCATCTCAGTGGTCCCAAGTTTCAAGTGCCAACTGCGTTTCGGCTGCCCAGGCCCAGCCCTACAGTCTGAAAGTGGGTGTAGCCCGGGGGGGCCACTCCTAGAAGAAGAGATGAGTTGAAAGTCAATACCCGCCCTTCGCCTGGGCTCTCCACTGACCCTTTGACCTGTAGCCCTCTGTCTCTGGGGAAGGATCTGAAGTTGCTGACCGGCCACCAGGGGCAGCATTCCTGAAGCGGGCCGTTAGGGAAAGGAGCCTGGTGTTTCACCATCTGGAAAGCAGCTGTGTGTGGTGGACTGAGCCTGGACTTGGGAATCAGACCGGATCTGGATTCCAGCCCGGACTCTGCCTTTTGCTGAGGATCCACAGATACCTTTCTCTGCTTCACTCAGCCTGGATCTTGTCCTGTGGGAAGTCGCAATACTGATGACTTCTCTGAGGTTGCTGCGTGTTGCGAGGGATAAGTAAAGCAGTGTCTGTGGCGTTTGCATGTATTACCTCACAGAGCAGATGCTTGGAAGTGCTGTTCATTCCTTTGCCCTCCCGCTTCCCTCAGGCAGCCACTGGCCACCTTTTTCCCTGAAGTTGTCGGGCTGAGGAGGGCAGACAGCTCAGGGTGGATAACCGGCCACGGATCAGACCCGACACCCTGTGGCTGGGACTGGGTGACTCACCCTCTTCTAAACCTTTGCTCAGGCCCCTGCCCTTCCCTCCAGGAATGCCCTCCTCCCACCGAGAGCTCTCTCGTGCTCTCGGGACACTTGGTTCTTACCACCCAGCACAGACAAGTGTCATTTATCAATTATTCTTTTTTCTTTGGAAAATAACCCGCTCCCCGAAAAAGCCCACCCACATATACAAAAACAAAATAAAAAGCAGTCGTTTATCATTGTAGTTGTGTATTGAAGCACTGATTTTAAAAAATAAATTAAAATAAAAGCCTCTTCCGTGACCTCTTCGATACGGACTTCAGAGATCCCACTGTTACTTTGATTCTTTCCGTCTACACCTGTGCCTATGAAGCCTTCACGATTCTTGCTCTGCCACGTACCAGTTGTGTGACCTTGGGCAAGTCACTTCACAGCTTGGTGCTTCCGTGTCCTGACATTAATATTAATGTTAATATTAATTCCTTTGAGGAATTTGAGGGTTATTGTGAAAATCAAATGAGTTAATACATGCAAGAGTTAGAACAGCTCCTGGTGTACAGAGTGAATACCTAAGAAGTGTGAATATGCACATACATCCCATATACTATTTTGTTTGCAAAAGCAGGCTCAGTCTACTATGAGAATCAATCCACTCAGCACTGCCTCTCAGCTCCAAATCCCCTCTCCTACCACCTGCTTGGCGACCCTGTAGCTACACCCAGTGACAATTTCTCCATTGCCCACCGGTACAGTTTTCGGTTTTGTTCCTAGAGCACGCTGGAGAGCACAAGGCAGAGCCGAGGAAGGGCTTCTCTTCCAAGTTCAGCGCAATTTTCTTCCTGCTTCTAAGGCACAGCTGCTAGCCACTTGCAAAAGACCTAGTAGGGCTCACACTCCAGAGAATTTTGTCAGCGTGCCAGCAGGAAGCCTGCTCACCAGCCTCCATTTGCATGCTGCTGCCGACCTCTGACCCGTGACATGCCCGTGAACTTCTCTACCGTCAGTGGGCACGGCCACATCTTCTTCAACAGGTCTGACTCCCAACCTTGGCGGGCTGGGGAGGAGTCTTCTAAAAGTCTTCCTTCCAAGGGTACTCTCTCTCAGCCCTAAAGGGATTTTACTTTCAGTAGTTAACTTTCTTTTACTGGTTAATAATGCTTCCTGTTAAATTTTCCATTTCAAATTACAGGTGTGGTTTCCATCTCACACTGGACTCGAGTATCTATATCAATATATACATGGCTTACAGTTTGCTTTCTTTTTAGTTATCAAGATATGATGGGCATCTTTTTTGTCTTCCCAAATGTCATTGCCTCTCTTTTTAATGCAGTTTTGTAGCTTTGATCACACAGAAGATTGACACTTTTATGTAGTCAAATGTATCTATCTTTTCCTTTGTGACTTCTAGCTTCTGTGTGGTGCTCAGGGAAGCCTTCTCTGGTCTTTTATTACCTATATTTCTCTTAATGCCTTTATAGTTTTGTTTTAACATTTATATTTTAGGAGTTTTGTGTGTTTTGGAGTTTTGTGTATGGTCTGAGGTAGGCATCTAACTTTATTTTTTTTCTTGATGGTGGAGAATCAATTGTCCTAATACCATTTTTTAAATGTAGCCATCCTTTCTTTATCATGTCGTTATGTCACTTTTGCCAAAAACCACCTTTCTTCTCTCCCCAACCAGATTATAATTTCCCAGAGGGCAGGGACATTTTTGGCATCCATCCGTTCTCTAACTGCCTGACACCTGGCAGCGCCGAGTACCTGTTGGTTGATGGTGTGGCTGACGAGAAAGCTGAGTGAGAACTAGCTCATTTTCAGAGCAGCAAACAGCAGATGCAGAACTCAGGGCGAAGAAAACATAAGAGCTGTTCCCCAGTTTGCATGAATGAACGTGTTTGTGGTTTGTATTTGTGTATTGACTACTAAATGATTCTGGCAGAGCACTGTTTTAGGTTGGAGCATAGGAAACAGGAGGGGTAAGACCTGGTTCCTACCCTCATGAAGTCTGCAATCCCTGAGTGCCCGTCAGCAGGAGGCTCGTGAGACCACCATGACACATGCGTGTGATGGAACACAGGCCACCGTGGAAAGGATCAGGGAGGCCTAGAGGTTCTGATATAGAACTGGCTCTCTGGGATCTCTTGAATTTAAAAACCCAAGCGCAGAACAGTCTGCTAGCATTTGGGAAGGGAAAAACGAGAGGAAGACACAGACACATATGTGTTTGTATAAGAAAAAATATCTCTGAAGCATATTCAACATACTGGAAACAATAATTACTTCTGGGGGCACCTGGCTGGCTCTGTCGGAAGAGCATGCGCCTCTTGATCTCAGGGTTCTAGGTCGGAGCCCCCACATTGGGTGTAAAGGTTACTTAAAAATTTAAAAACAACAACAACAACAATTTCCTCTGTGGAAGGAACTGGAGATTTGGGGGATGGGGATCCGTGTGAAACCTACTTTTCCCTGTGTATCCTTTGGCACTATGTAAATGTTTTACCAGATGCTTGTAGTATATTCCCAAATAAAGAAAATAGGATTTTTTTTTTAAGATTTTATTTATTTATTTGACAGAGGGGGTGGGGCACAAGCAGGGGAGCAGGAGAAGGAGAAGCAGATTGAGCAGGGAGCCCGATGTGGGGCTCGATCCCAGGACCCTGGGATCATGACCTGAGCCGAAGGCAGACGCTTCACCAACCGAGCCGCCCAGGTGCCGGAATACAGGAATTCTTAAAAGATGAAATGAGATAGACACATAGACACATGAAACAAAAGTGTGAGAAATAGGGAAGAAGCGTGACAAGTTCGGAATTCTAAACTCCACGGCTCCAAAACGGAAAGGTGGCGCCAGCAAGGGGCCAGGTACACGTCTTGCTCTGGGGCTCGGCATAAGGCTGATGGCAGGTCCCACGGCTGGCGGATGGCCAGAGGAGCAAGCCTCTGGAAAAGACTGACAGCAGCTACCGCCCGGCCTGTGCCAGGTCGAGTCATCTGAGCAAAGGCCGGCCGAAGCAAGGAAGTTGTTGAGATCTGTTCAGGCCCCGATACGTGTTCTCTGACAGCCACTGAATTCACTTCCTTGTCCTTCCCAGAAGTTATAACCTCCTCCCGAACATAGAGCAAGAAAGGGGGCACCTGGCTGAGTGGACTGGTCACATAGAGGGATCCCAGACCTACAGGAACAGTGCCAGGAACCTGAGGAGGGTGGCCCCGCCTAACTTCTGCATACACCTGTGCTTTCGATTACTGGCAGAATCAATCATCTTTCTTGTAAGTGATAGAACTATTTTAATATTTGATCACAATCTTTAACTTAGGCCAAGCCCTTTTTTTTTTTTTTTTACCAGCCTGAAACTGTTGATAAAATTGGCTTCTCCAGGACTTTTCAGGGTGATAACTCAAGCAGAGAGGACAGTCTCCCGTCTCCAAGCCCCAAGACGGGGCGCAAACTACTCATATAGGCTTGCCCCCTGCCTCTCAGGAAATATTTTCACAAGAACAATGTGGTACAGAGAGGAAGGACAGGCCCCTGGACGTGGAGGTCAGCCAAATGGAGTTCAAGTTTGGTTCTTCCCCATTTCTAGTCATGTGACCTTGTTTCTTATTTAGCTTCCCTGAGCCTTGATTTTCTGATCCATAAAATGGGCACAGTAACACTTCTCTTTCATGCTCACAGAGTAATCATTTTCAACATTGGCAAGCGACTAGACCCAAGGGCTGAAGTTGCTAAGTTGGTAACAGCAAGAAGTACCTCGCTGAAAGCGGCTCACCAGCTCCCTGAAGGGTCGCCAGAGCTGGAGAGCCAGGCAGACATGAGGAGAGGGACAACGGTGCTTTCAAGTGGTAGAATAAGCAGAAATGTAGGATGATCAGATGTAGTCCTGAGCTTCTGATTGTGCATGCCCCTGGGGGTGGAAAAATGTCAGCAGCAACTGGGGTGGGAATGGGGGTCACAGATGAAGAGGGTTGAGTCTGCATTTGAAGCTGATTTTATGAGAACAGGTGTGGGGCACTCAGAGGCATCACGAGGGGGTTTCTCATCTGCAGCTTGCTTCCTGCTCCAGACTAAACATGCAGCAATGATGATTCTAAGAAGTGAGCCCATGCCCCTCATGCCTGCCTTGGCAACATGAGTTATATCGCCGCCACAGAAATAACTACCACCAAAAATACAGACAGGTACAGAGTGGAAGAAACTCGGTCTGCCCCAACCAAGAGGGCAAAACCACCCTGTGCACCTGAGCTGGCCAAATATTCACAGTGCGGCAAGCTGAGAGATCACCCTGTCTGGTGGCCAAATTACATTAACCAGCATCGACCACACAAAAAGATTTTATTTTTTATTTTTTTTAAGATTTTTTATTTATTTGAGAGAGAGAGAGAGCATGAGCGGAAGGGAGGGGCAGAGGGAGAGGGAGAAGCAGACTCCCTGCTGAGCAGGGAGCCTGACCCTGGGTGGGGGTGTGGGGGCAACACAAAATGATTTTAGAAGAAAGAGAAGACCCACAGATCCAGCACCCAGCCGAAGAAATAAACATGACCAGTGCAGCTGAAGCCCCTGCATTATTCCCCCCTCTTTCCCCAAATCCCAGACCCACCCCAGGTAACAGCCAAAATTTATTTATCACCCCCACACATATTATTGTATTCATGGATATGAATGTATAAGCAACCTATAGGACTGTCATGTGGGTTTTTAACTCTGTATAAGTTATATCATATTGCATATGCTCTTTTTTTGATAGACTTTTAATTTCATTTACCATTTGAACAATTTAAAGTGAATAGTTCAGTGGCATTTAGTACATTCACAATGTTCCCATCCACCACTGCTCAGTTCTGGAAAGCATCGTGCTGCAGTGCATGTGTATGACTGACCCACACAAAGTTGCCAATACTTGTGTCTGACCTAGGCAATGGCAATTTCAATGGTTCAACCTAATAATCCCAATTCATTTTGTTTCACTGTTTGGTGGTATTCCTCTATGTGACTATACCCCAATTCATCTAACCTCCTATCGATGGGTATTTTGGTTGCTTCAGCTGCTTTTTTTTTCCCCTCTCTCTTCTCTCTCACAAGCAATAATGCTCTGAAAATTCTCCTCCGTGTCTCCCCGTGCAGGTGCAAGAGTTTCTTTTGGGGCAGGGACCCAGACATGGAATTGCTGGTTCATACTACTCATATAGGCTTGCCCCCTGCCTCTCAGGAAATATTTTCACAATGAATATGAATATGAATATGTGTACATATTCAACCTTTATAGATATTGCCAAGTTGTTCTCTAAAGTGATCGTGTTGATTTACATTTCTCTGAGCAGCATAATCGACTCCCCTTTGATCTATATCCTCACCCGTACTTGCTACTGACAGGTTTTTAAATGTTGTCGATATGATGGGTGCAAAATGGTAACTCACTGTGGCTTCAGTTTTGCAGTTCTCTGATTATTTAGCAGATTATGTTCCCATTTGTTTATTGCTCATTTGTATTCCTTTTCTTTTAACCAATGGCTCATATTTTTTGCCCATCTAACTGGACTGTTTATTTTATAGGATTGTAGAATATATATACTTACGTACATTTATATGTATTTACATATCCCTTGTCAGTTATATATGTGGTACATACCATATCCCAGTTTGTGGCTCCTTCTTTAGTTTTTCAACATTGTTTTTGATGTTTTTAAATTGTTGAAAGGAGAAAGGGCGTTTTTGCTTAGATAAATTCACAAATGACAGATCCATAGGGAATTAGTAAAGAAAAAGGTGGGCCTATCCAAGAAAATGCTCTGACCTTTTAGTCTGAGATCATAAAAAATTCTTTCACAAAATTCTGGGCTGAAGGGTACACTGATCCGACTGTGTGTGACATTTTTCATGTTCTTTTGCATCTATTAGGGTTTCAGGTAATCTAGAAGGACCTAGGGCTGGGAAGAGAAAGGCACAGGCTGTGGACCAGAGGCAGACACTCTGCACACCGTAACAATAATAAATTCTAACGTGGCCTTTCAAGCCATTCCAAAGCAAGAGTAGGCGAGTACAACAGTTTGTTGGCGAATGGGTAAAGCAGATGTGGTCCATATATACAATGGACTATCACTCAGCCATCAGAAAGGATGAATACCCACCATTTGCATCGACATGGATGGAACTGGAGGGCATTATGCTAAGTGAAATAAGTCAAGCAGAGAAAGACAATTATCATATGGTTTCACTTATCTGTGGAACATAAGGAAGAGCATGGAGGACCATAGGGGAAGGGAGGGAAAACTGAAGGGGGGGAAATCGGAGGGGGAGACAAACCATGAAAGACTATGGACCCCGGGAAACAAACTGAGGGTTTCAGAAGGGAGGGGGGTGGGGGGTTGGGTGAGCCCGGTGATGGGTATTCAGGAAGGCACGTATTGCATGGAGCACTGGGTGTTATACGAAAACAATGAATCATGGATCACTACATCAGAATCTAATTAAGTACTGTATGGTGATTAACATAACATAATAATAAAAAAAAAACAGTTTGTTGGTATTCCTATTTTGACATACAGGTTATGGGCCTCAGATTATACTGTTGCCCAGGCCCTGCAAAGGTTGGATGAGGTTGAGGATGGGAGGATAAGATAAGGTATGGGGTCGAGAGGGGTGTAGAAGGTGCAGTCATGCTTCAGGCAGATCTCTTCTGATCCATTTTAATCCCCCTCTGCCTACCCCAACCCCAGCCCCACCTGCCAGCCAGTCTGGCCAGCTTGCCAGATTGTAGGGGGTTTTGCTTCCAAAGATTCACACCTTTGTGCCAGGAGAGTACTCCGTCAGACTGATGAGGAAGCAGAAGGCAAGCTGAGGACACCCCGCAACCCCCCGCCCCCACTCCCAGGTGGGACATGTGTGAAGTTCCTCAGGCACTCCTGGCTGCCCTAAAGCTAAGGGAAGGGAAAAACCAATGGTTAACTGACAGAGATCACAGTCCTGCAAGACAGGAGTCTCCCTCAGTTTACAAAATGTTTTGGCAATTTACAAGAAAAAAGCATTCTTATCCATAGCCTAACTTCCAGAGATCCATAGACTCAACTTCCTGGAGCCCTAACATCACCCACCCATCCACAGTGATGTAGGAACAAAGGTAAAAGGGAATATAAATAAAATAAAATTTCCTTATAACCCGCAGCCTATGGACAAGGACCTGTGGAATAGAACATTCCTCCAGGAAACTCCCAACTGTCTTAATGTTAATGCTTTACTAGAGGGAAAAACCACCTTAACTTGACAATGGCAAGGCCTTGAATATCTGGTAGGACCTCTTCAGCATACAAAAGTTATTTTGAAAACCTCCCTTTTCCTTATGTCCCCCAACTCCTAGGTACATAATCAGTCACCCCTCGTGACCCCGGTGCAGTGGCTCTCTCTGCCCCCAGGTCCTGACCCCGGGCTTTAATAAAACCACCATTTTGCACCAAAGATGTCTCAAGAACTCTTTCTCGGCTGTCGGCTCTGGACCTCACCCCGCCAAACCTCACCTACATTCCAAAACCGTATCAAGACCACGGGAAGCGCCTGGAAGTTTGAGGTCTCCCACCTGGGGCAGCTCTTAGGAGAGGATGGAGGGCTGAGGGAGGATGGAAGCCTAGTTTTCTTACTCCTTTTGGATAGAGAGCAATTCCTGAACAGATCGCTCGCACACGAATCCTCCTCTTGGGGTCGGACTCGGAGCAGGTGACACAAGATCTGCATTTAGGGGTTTCGGTTCTGTTTTAGTTTTAGCTTTGAAGGAAGAGAAGTTACAGCATGTTTTTGTGTGCTGAGGGGGATGATCTGGGTGAGAGGGACAGTTAATAGAGCAGGAGAGAGGAGGAAGGGCTACATGAGTGGTGTCCTCGAGTGAGCAGGATGGGACAGTCCTGCACAAGATGGAAACACGGACTCTTGGGAGAAGCATGGACCGGACGGCGCACCCACTGTTGACAGGCGAGAAAGCAGTAAATAGGGTTAGGGTGCAGGTGGATCAGAGGACTCGGTGGTGGAAGGTAGAACCTTTTTCGGATTACTTCCCTTAGTGAAGCCACTGAGACCATCAAATTAAAGTGAGGAGAGTGGAGGATGATAGAGGTCTGAAAATGCAAAAGAGAATTCAAAAGAAAGTGTAAAATAGACTGAGAAAGCAGAAGGTGACATAACCAGGGAAATGTTACAGGATTGCTGAGAACTACCCAAAGCCTGTTTGAAGTTTATGGTCATTGGTTTTAAATGAGACTGGCCTGGAACACTATATTTTTACACCAGCCTCAACCAGGAACTCCAGTACAAACAGGGGAGTAAGTAGGCATATGGGATTAACCAGAGCTTGGATCCTGTCCCATGAGGACTGCGGGAAATGCAAGGGTTTAGAGGGTGGGCATGAGAAAGTGAGTTCAATGAGGACACATGGGACTCCAGCTGGATAAAGAGGGAGGGAAGAAGTGAGGGGTGGTGTTGACATTGGAAAGATGGCAGAGAGGGTCGATGGACTAACCAGAGGCCCCGGGGGCACCGAAGACTGTTGTGGGTAGGGTCCTAGAGAAAGTGAGATGGACTGGTAGGAGGTAGCTGTCAGAGAGGCATGTCTGCAGCTGAGATGTGGGTGGAGGTACAGATATTGGTAATGACAGAGTTTACTGGATGCAAGACTGGGAGGACATGGTGGTTAGGCTGATTTAAAGGTGGTGGGGAAGCTCAGGGACAAATGCAGAGTGAAATCATGTGAAAGTGCATGCCAAAATGGAATCATAAATGAATTAACTCTTCTTTGTGGGTTCTTCTACCTCCCAAATATTCCACAATGTGTATATGTTACCACGTGAGCAGAAATCAAAGATATTACTCAAAGGTAAAAAGGAAAAAAAAATCCTTTATTGGTCAATTACTACTATTTACAGGTACTCAGTCCACAAAACTCATCAAGTTATTCCAACTGTAGAGTTGCACAAGTATTTCCAGGCATCTTACAGAATCATTTAAAATGAGACCAAATGAGGGTTTTGAGTTTCACAGTGCATGTCCTTTGTTTCAAGAAATGCCTCCTTTAAAATACACATATATTTGTATTTGTTGTATTTGCATCTGCGTTAACAAATCCTGAGATCACCTCTGGGATTCAGAGGTGGGAGGACTGGGCATCTGGTGGACAAAAAGGCAGGCAAGACTAATCTTGAATATCTTTTTGTATTCTCTTTGAGCAATGTAAAGGTATTACTTATTCAAAAATAGATTTAAAAAGTAAAAATTCATATAATTTAAAAATTTTAAAAGAGGAAAAATTCTCTTAAAAATTCATATCTGCAAAAGTTATGTTACAAAGTGGTTGTTTATGCTGGCAAATCAGTCTTTCTTCAAACAAGGAATTTCTCCTAGTACTTTTTAAAAAGGGTTCCATTTTCAGGAATTTGGCTGCTGTTTAAAGATACAAATGTGTCCTTACCACACATGCGATATTCTTACCCGGTTCTTAAAGGCAAACTGCAGACTTTTGAGGAGAGCCAGACCCTACCAGAAACAAAGTCAAATAACTTGTCACAAGCAACATGTACTTCACGGGAAGATAGTGACAATTGTTTGGCAAAGCCGGAGATACACACAATTGCAAATCCTGCACTAAGAGCTGTAAGACTTGCGTAAGCCATTTGACCCTGAAGGCTGGACCACGGGTTCCCTAGCCACTGTCCTTCCAAGCTCCCAAATCCATGATTTTGGGTGTAGTGTGAGTTCCCTCCGCTGAGTTCAGCAGGGGCTGAGGGATGATGGACTAGGAGCCTGTCATGACTTAAGAGGATGGACTGGAGCAGGTTTCAGGTAGATTAACTGCTGGTACCTGACAACAGGTCTGAGGACCTCTAGCCCTGAACCCTAATCCGTGCTACATTAAAAAGTTCAATATAAAGTTCATCACTCCCGTGGGCACCAGGATGTGGACACAAAAGTTGTTTGTCAATGCTCAAATACAAAGAGATCATGCAGAAGAGCCAGGATCCACCTCTATTAATAGAAGATTATCACCAAAAAGAAATTGAGGCATTTCAAACGGAAGGTGGAAGACTCATACACCCTGAGAATAAATCCATAAACATCCAAGGACCCAAGAATTCCAGGTTAAGAACAACATGACTAAATCATTCAGAAAGTATCGGTCCTGGAAGATTTTAGGACTCAAGTATGGCACAGAAGTTATCTACCAAATGAGGTCAGCTTCTCGTTTGGTCTACCTCAGTGGAGACAGGATCACTGATAAAGAGCTGCTCTTCAGTGGCATTCCCCATAGTGTTATACTGGTCAATGGCTGTTCTGATAGATCAGTAACCACACCGTATCACCGTAATGCAGGTCTGCATTACCTGAGCACTGGCTACGGGGAACCCTGGCAATATCAAACCTGCCCACTCGCATGGCGAGGCCCTGCAGCAGAGATCAGGAGGATGCTCCGGCGACTAGCATCTCTAATAACAGTTATACCAGTAGTATCATTCTTAAACAACTAACATTTGCATAATATTCTATAAACTGTTTCCTCATCCTTCATTGTTTTGGTAGAAGCTAAACTTTCAAGAAAAAAAAAAGCAGAAAAGAAAGAAAAAATTAACCATAGCTCTTGTAGGTTGAGCACAACTACGCAAAATATACAGAGACCTCACTCAATCTGCACACTTCTTTCATAAATGTCTGGGCTGACGATGGCCACTGCCAAATACCTGGGACCAAATCACCTCTAGTGTTTTGCTCTCAATTCCCATACACACACACACACACACACACACACACACACACACACACACACAAGGGACAAGTGTGTACACATTCCGTTTAGGAGAAATGATTGAAGGATGGGTGTGTTCCTGGTGTCCGCATAGGTCCATGACTTAGAGTCATCAACGTCTAGGGACTCCAGTGCTTGCTGGAGAAGTCTAAAAAGAAAGCTCGTGGGCTCGTTTCCTGATTCCAGAATTTAACCTTGCATAAGCACTAAGCTCCAGCACAAGGGCAATATGGACTAGACCCACAGGACCGGGGCACTTCAGCATCGAACCCCAGAGGCTGCTGCTGAAGGAGAGCTCCTTAGCGGTGTTTTGTCCAACTGGACTCAGAGCCAAGAGTTAGCCTATTACTGCTGGGGACACTGTGATCAGTGAGGGAAGAACCAGCGCTTCACTCAGAGGACACGGGTGGGGATTGCTAGGGTTGATCTGCGGCTAAAACTCAGCTGGAATTAGACGCAAAGGAACTCAAACTCTGCTGTTTCCATTGAGGTTACTGCCAGAGGCATCTGCCACCTAACGGTCTTATAGTACCTCGCAACAACTGGAGTTAAATGGAGAGATATATATTTATTATGATATACATATATTATACATTCCCCTAAATCCTTATCTTTAATAGGTCATTTTTCTCTACTTCATAGATAAGGCTCGAAAAACTAGCTTGATTTAGTGTCTCAGAGCAAGGGAGTCACAAGGCCAAACGGAAACCTAAGGCTTCCCTCTCCAGATTCTTTGCTTTTTTGTTTTGAATCACACCATCCTTCACTCCCAGAGAAGGCTTTTATGAAATGGCCAAAAGCTGTGTATATTCAATTGGGCAAAGACTGTAATCACCAGCGGTTAGCTTTGACTTGTATAAACACTGGTTTTGGAAGATGATTCTGACATATCTATTAGACTCCTTTCCTTGGTCAAGCTACATTCAAATCCACATAATGACTAGCTCCATCTACATAATTACTATTATAAAAAACTTCTTATGAGTAGTTCTCATAGCAAATACACCATAAATTAATGCAACTTTCACATGAATAACTGCAAAATCAGGCATCACTGAGAGTTATTTTTCTTCCTTCCCTGACATCTTTCATGAACATCTGCATACCCAAGGAAATGTTCCTAAAGCCCCACTATGTCCATGATATTCCAGTTCACTCAAGTGGGAAATAAAATCCTATAAACAGTAACCATCTGGGGGACTGTAGCAAATCACTTTGCCTCCTGGGGCCTCAACTTCTTCATCTGGAAATAAAGGCCTCAAGGAGAGGACTTTCAACCTCCCTCCTGCAGGAGCTGAAAAAAAAAAAAACTCCTCTTGAAATTGAAAAAAAAAAGTTCACATAAATAAAGATATTCAAAGCCTTAATGTAAGAAGTATCAAGTCTTCCAGACAGAACCACACCCCCCCAAGGCACAGCCAAACAACTCTCTGACTAAGGAGAGAACAGCATCCCCTGTGAACAGCCTCAGACTCTCAGGCTGCCTCCCTCCTCCATCCTTTGGGCCAGAGGAACAGAGAGGGGCTGCTGACCGTAGTCAGCACAGCACAGCTGTCGGGAGAACCCCTGGCCAAGAGAGACATGCTATAGTGCAGACTCAGTCCTGCTTCAAGCCTCATAGGAAGTCAGCACCACCCATCTGTGTGTTTTCAGACTGCGACAATAAATTCCCTTCTTTGCTTTAGTTGGCTTGACGTGGGTGTTCAGTTATCAGCAGCTTCTGAAAGGGTCTCACCAACATGGGATTTAATCTCAGGCTGTAAAGTCTCTGCTCCCAGAGTTGCTGAGTGTGTCTCTCTTCATTCAGACTACCAGCATCCTAGAGCTGAACCTGTTCCCGACCCAAGAGAAACAGTTCCTGCAGGAATACCTTCCTTACACTAAAGCAGGAAAAGAGCATCGTATAGACCAAATTTTCACCTAGGTAGATGTGCAGGAGAGGAGCCTTAGGAAGGGGAGAGCAGAGAAGGTCAAGGAACCATGCGTGATCTCTACCATTATCCAATGTCCAGAACAAGGCCACGCAGAGGGGACGCAGAATGGTAACAAGGGGTGGTCATGTAGAGAGGAAATCGAAGCTCAACTGAGGCTAAGTACAGTGGTTCTTAAAGCTCAGAGGAATCTTAAAATGTTTGTGGTTCCACCCTTTACCTCACGGATGCACAAACCAAGGCCAACTGCTTTTTCCCAGGGCATACAAACAAAACCAAGACCACAACCCAAAGCTTCAAGAAAGAAAGTGTTGAAACATTCAGACTTATCAAAAAGAACAAGGGGAAAAAAAGAATTTGCTGCATCAAAAAATAGGGTATTTCCAATAATTAGAATGACATATGCAGGCCAGCTCACCATCTATCATTGATTCCTGTGATGGGTGGGAGACTGGAATAGATGACCAAAGCCTCCTTTCAAGTCCAAGAGTCAATGAGAACTCTCTACTATTAAAGTTTTTCCTGTGGCACAGGGAATACTAGCTTTTTCCGTAGTGTGAAAGCGGGCTGGGGCATTTGTTTCTTTGTTCCTTCTCTGTCTGCTTGTTGACTCACATCATTGTTGACAGCAGTGAGGATGGATAAGATATCTTCATTTCTGCAGGCAGATAAGAAAAAATATTTTCACTCAGGAGACAGAAATCACATCATAGAAAGGTCATAGGAAGAAACCCTCAAACATGTGGCTTCTTCCGAGTTGAATAGGCCAAGATGCTAACTGGAATCCTGCCAAATATAAAGAAATGCTTATTTCAAAGTTGAAAAAAGAAATGCTAAATTATATATGAAGTTTTTCAGTTCAACATTTTGTGTTTAAGAACACTATAACAGTCACATGTTGCATTTTAATAAGATTTCATTTATTTGAGAGAGAGAGAGCATGAGCAGGGGGAAGGCCAGAGGCAGAGGGAGAAGCAGACTCCTTCCTGAGCAGGGAGCTGATGTGGGGCTCAATCCCAGGACCCCGGGATCATGACCTGAACGGAAGGTAGATGCTTAACCAACTGAGCCACCCAGGCGCCCTTTTTTTCTTTTTGTTAGGCAATCTACACCCGACGTGGGGATTGAACTCATGAACCTGAGATCAAGTCTCATGCTCTTCTGACTGAGCCAGCCCGGTGCCTCACACATTGCATTTTAAGGCACTTGGTCCACAAAGGAAGTTTGCATATAATTATATATTTTTTTCCATGTTTCTCCTCCAAGCTGGTGGATATAGACAGACAGATAGATGATACATGCATAGATAAATTGGATGGATGGATGGATGGATGGATAGACGATAGATAGGTAGGGGATAAAGACAGAAAGGGACCCTACTATTAAGAATGCCCTCTCTATTCTTGGTTTGAGGAGGGATACAAAGATAAACATGACGCAGTTCCTGAGCTTAAACACTTCAAATGCAGACATGAAGCACATACCAAGTATGGTATATACACAAAATCCATAATGCAAGGCAGAATGTGATCAACACCATATAAAAAGTGGACAAATCCTGTGTGGCGGCACCTGGGTGGCTCAGTCAGTTAAGCGTCTGCCTCTGGCTCAGGTCATGATCCCGGAGTCCTGGGATCAAGCGCCACATCGGGCTCCTTGCTCAGTGGGGAGCCTGCTTAGATTTCTCTCTCCGTCTCCCCTGCCCCTCCCCCTGCTCGTGCTCTCTCTCACTCACTCACTCTCTCACTCTCTCAAATAAATAAATAAAATCTTAAAAAAAAACAAGCGGACAAAGTCCACTGCAAGTTCAGAGGAAGAAGAGCACTTTCCTTCTGGGAGAAGACAACTCCACAGAGGAGGTTGGCTTTTGAGCCTGGGCTTGCAGGATATGTAGCATTTCCCAAAATGTTCCAGGGGTGGGCAATTCATATCCTTGGAGGCAAAGCACAGGCTCTGGAGATAGACCTCGGGTGTGAATCATGGTTCTGTCCACTCACTGTGCGGCCACGGACACAGTGGCTGACCTCACACTAAATTCACTGAGCCTCCGTGTTCTCAGCTGTAAAATAAGGACTCTAGGAGTGCCCATTTTAGGGGCTGCATGAGATGTAAAGGAGGTGATTTATGTAAAGCACATAGAACGCTGACCGTAACACTCCACTGACCATCATTTTTAGTATCATTAGTATTACTACTACTTACCCTCATCATGATTGCTCTTTTCAGGTGGGAATGCAGGCCCTGACTGGTTCTTAGTCCTTGTGTCGTGTCTCATACCAGCCGGGCCCCCCGCCCCTGGCTCTCCCTGCGGCTACTCCTTCCGGTCATTCAGTCTCACTTGCAATATCACCTCTACCAAGAAGCCCTGGTCAAGGAGCTCCCCACCCCATTCTCTATATTATCTTCTTTGCTTTCTTCACAGCAGGTATCCCTTCCTGAAATTATCTTATTATTTTAAATATTCACTTACATTTTTTTTAAAGATTTATTTACTTGAGAGAGAGAAGAAGGGGCAGAGGGGGAGAGAGACCCTTAAGCAGACTCCCCACTGAGCGTGGAGCCTGAAATGGGGCTCAATCCCATGACCCTGAAATCACGACCTGAGCTGAAACCAAGAGTCGGATGCTTAACCAACCGTACCACCCAGGCGCCCCTCACTTCCTTACATTTTCATTACCTCCTTTCCTCTCACTGCACAATAAGCTCCATGAAGAGATTCTGTCTCTCCTGTTCACAACTGTACCCCGAGTTCCTAGTTCAGTACCTAGTACAGTAGGCACATAGTAAGACCTTGATAAATACTGCCTTGTCCCTGAAGTCATACAACATTGGTCTTCGATGGCTACGGTGGGGATGGAGGGATTAGCGAAGAAGAGGGAAAAGCTAAAGTTGAGTCAAGACCCCAATTGTGAGTTTCCAATTCTGAATCCCCAGAAGATCATGGTGACCATTCCTAGAAATGGGGATTCAGGAGCAGGAGTCTGCTGGAGAGGGCTAAGCCGATGAATTCAGGACTAGGCATACTGAATGGGAGCTCTAAGGGCAACACAAGGTGGGATGTCTGGCATGCTGCAAGAAATATATGGGACTGACCTGAAGAAGGAGATCCACTCAGTCAGTCATTAGTTGGTCCAGAAAATATTTATGGAGCTCAACAGCAGAGAAGGTACTGTGTCAGGTATGAGGATATAAAGCTGAATGAAACAACTCTGCTCTCTAAAAATTCAGAGATTAATGGACCAGAGATAGCAATCTGGGAGACATTTTCATGGAGAAAGTGGCTTCCAGGGATAGCTTAAGCTGCCAAGAGCTATAGAGAGCCAAGAATCGGGTCTGGGACTAAACCATGGTGAAGGCCCATTTCCAGAGTAGCAGGTAAGCAGCAGGTGACAGATCCAGAAGGAAAGTTGTCAGAGCAGTGGTAGATCAAAGGTATTATAATGCCAAAGGCAACACACAGGCACTCAGCAAGTATGAGTCACTGACAAACGAACAAATAAAAGACCCTCCTGCCTTTACTCATACTGTTCCCTCTGCCCAGCATGCCTTTCATCCCAATTATTTACCCAACATCTATCTGCCATCTCTAGAAGCTTTCCCTGATCCTTCAAATCTGGGTGAGGTACTAGTTCTATGTGTTCCCATAACACCTATGCTTTACAATGTGCATTGGCCACAGGGGATGCTCTTCCCCCCATCTATTTTTTCTATCCCTCTAGACTATGAGCAACTTGAGGGCAGAGACTGTGGGTTTTTTTCAATTTCTGTATCTTCTCTTCCAGTTACATGCTGGTGCTCAATACAGGTTTGATGGATGGACAGATGTTTGGATGGATGGATGGATGATGGATGAATGGATGGACAGATGGATAAATAGATGGACAGATGATGAATGGATGATGGATGAGTGGATCGATGGATGGGTGCATGGGTGGGTGTGTGAACAGACAGACGAACAGGTAGACAGATGGATGGACAAAGAGGTAGGTGGATGAAACAACTCAAAACTCTCACCTTGGGACCAAGCTCTTCAGATGATTACACAGAGACTGAATATACCAGCTGCCTTTCTCCACATGCCGAAAGGATACGTAGCCAGGGACCGTGGCCAGGCCAAGAAGGAAATCCGCCTCGTCGGGAATACTGTCCTGAAGGGAAGGGGGTACACGCTCAGGATTTACAGCATCTGCTTCAATGAAAACAGGAGGTTGTATCTCTTCACCTTGACAGGCCTGGATAAAAAAGAGTTTGGGCTTATGAGCCAGACCAGGGCATTGCTGGGCTGTGAAGTGAGACATGATCTCCTGAATGGGAACAAGGGTCCCATCTGAAGAGTAGACAGCTCCAAATTTCCCATGGGTCAGAACACAGAACACAAAGCAGTCTCCATCAGAATGGCCTGGATGACACTTATATTCCTGCAGAACATTGTCCAGATGTCCTTTGGTCACATTATCATATACACGTACACTGAACCCAAGCCACTCAAACACATGCCTCAAGTGCTCTGTAAAAAAAAAGGAGAGAAAGGGGAAATGATAAAATGAAATGAAATTGAGTGGAATGCAATAAAATGAAGGGATGAAACAATGTAGTTACAAAACTTGCACAGCAAAGAGCCTGAAGCTTGGAGTTTTTTTACTTTCATAACAATAAAATTTTACAACTTACGACCTGCCTTCTTATATATAGTCCCCACCGTGCTATCACAATGGTCCTGAGAGTCGGCAGAGGCCCAAGTTTCATCTTATTTCACAGATAAGGAAGCCAAGGCCCCAGGACTCTCCCACAGTCACAAACTGGTTAGTGATGGAACCGGAACTCAAATATGGATTTTCTCTAGCTGACGCACCATGCTTTCCCCCAAACCACAGAGTCCTAACTGGTCAGGGACTCTTGTCACTCTTTCAGTAGGTTGGTGACACCCGTGCTATGGTTTAAATGTTTGTATCCCATGAAAACATGCTCAACATCACTCATCATCAGGGAAATACAAATCAAAACCACAATGAGATACTATCTCACACCTGTCAGAATGGCTAAAATGAACAACACAAGGAACAAGCAGTGCTGGAGAGGATGTGGAGAACAGGGATCCCTCCTACACTGTTGGTGAGAAGGCAAACTGATGCAGTCACCCTGGAGAACAGTATGGCGGTTCCTCAAAATGTTAAAAATAGAACTACCCTGGGGCGCCTGGGTGGCTCAGTCAGTTAAGCATCTGCCTTCGGCTCAGGTCATGATCCCAGGGTCTTGGGATCAAGCCCCACATCGGGCTCCCTGCTCAGCAGGGAGTCTGCTTCTCCCTCTACCCCTCCCCCTGCTCCTGCTCTCTCTCGCTCTCTCTCTCTCAAATAAATAAATAAGAACTACCTTATGATCCAGCGATTACACTACCAGGTATTTACCCATAGGATACAAAAATACAGATTCAAATGGATACATGTACACCAATGTTTATAGCAGCATTATCCACAATAGCCAAACTATGGAGAAAACCCAAATATCCATCAACTGATGAATGGATAATGGAAGATGTGGTATGTGTGTCTGCATACATATATAATGGAATATTCCATATATATATAATATAAAAAAAGGAATGTTATTCAGCCATCAAAAAGAATGTGGATGGAGCTAGAGAGTATAATGCTAAGTGAAATAAGTCAGTCAGAGAAAGACAAATACCATATGATCTCACATGTACGTGGAATTTAAGAAAGAAAACAGATGAACATATGGGAAGGGGGAAAAGAAGAAAAGGAGAGAGGGAAACAAGCCATAAGAGACTCTTAACACTAGAGAACAAACTGAGGGTTGATGGAGGGAGGTGGGCGGGGGATGGGCTAGATGGGAGATGGGTGTTAAGGAAGGCACTTGTTATGACGAGCACAGGGTGGGGTTTGTTTGTTGTTGTTGTTTTAAAGATTTTATTTATTTATTTGAGAGAGAGAGAGAGAGAGCATGAGAGGGGAGAGGGTCAGAGGGAGAAGCCAACTCCCTGCTAAGCTGGGAGCCTCATGCGAGACTCGATCCTGGGACTCCAGCATCATGACCTGAGCCGAAGGCAGTCACTTAACCGACTGAGCCACCCCAGGCGACCCTGAGCACTGGGTGTTGTATGTAAATGATGAACCACTAAATTCTACTCCAGAAACCAATATTGCACTGTATGTTAACTACCTAAAATTTAAATTAAAAAAAGTTTGTGTCCCCCAGAATTCATATGTTGAAATCCTAACCCCCTAGGTTAGGGTATGAGGAAGTGGGGCCTTTGGGAGGTGAAGAGGTCGGGAGGGTACAGCCCACAGGGAGACCCCAGAAAGCTCTCTCGCCCCTTCTGCCAAGTGAGGCTGCAGCACAAAGACTGCCGTCTAGGAAGCGGGCTCTCACCAGCCATCAAAATGTCAGAACCTTGGTCTTGGACTTCCCAGCCTCCAGAACTGTTAGAAATAAGTGTTTGTTGTTTATAAGCCATCGCATTTATGGTATTTCGTTAGAGCAGCCCAGGTAGACTACAACACCAGGGACATACAAGAGGCCAGAAACATTTATGATATCATCCTTACATTTAAATGGAAGATTAAAATTACAGAAAGAAAATGTGAAAATAAAAAAGTGATTTTTTAAGATCCCAACTTGCATGTGATATACTATTCCAGATTTTCTTACCAGCATCTTTATCAGTCCCTGGTCTATCCAACATTGAGGTAAATTTGTGGTTATTGACAACAACACAGTGGCCTCTGTGTTTCCGATCCATCCTGTACACACTTGCCTTCTTGAAAAAAGAAGAGATAGAACCACTTATTAGGGAATTGTCACTTTTAAGAGTTTCATGTTTCTAACCAACCACTCCGTTTATCAGTACCAAAGGCTGAGAGTTCTCCAGATTCTGGTCCTGGTCCAGAATTAAGCACTTAAGTCTAAGGTGGAATGCCAGGTACTGATTAAAATTCAGACTGCAGACTGTCAATTAGCAGTGTCAAATAACAGAATATGTATTTTAACTTTGGCAAATCAAGAACTTATGCAAAAGTGTCTTCCTTTTTGGATCAGCAAAGTGAAGAAAGCGTAAGTAAGGATCTAATGAGACAACAAATCTATCAAATGCTTATCATTTGGCAGACGGTAAGATCCTGGAGTGATCTGACTCCTCTGAAAACAGAGAAATCTCTTCTGTAGAGATCACAGTGAGAAGTTTAAAATACAAGCAATTTTTTTTTAAAGATTTTATTTATTTATTTGACAGAGACACAGCGAGAGAGGGAACACAAGCAGGGGGAGTGGGAGAGGGAGAAGCAGGCTTCCCAAGGAGCAGGGAGCCCGATGCTGGGCTCGATCCCAGGACCCTGAGATCATGACCTGAGCCGAAGGCAGACGCAATTATTTTTGAGGGCTATCGTTAACAGCATGTGATGACAGATAAGCTGAGTTGGCCTCAGTGGGGCCTCTGTGTGGCTAACATGATCTCCTAAAAACACGGTATGTCTTTGATCCGAGCAGAAAAGAGGTCGCTTCGGTCGATGGAAAAGAAAATCCTACCCGGAAATCATTCAAAGGCCCTGTGAGGCTGTGAGGGCAACAGCATGGCCTCCATCATGGCCAAAGGTCAACAACACCTCTGAGTGTCTCAGAGAAAGGTGGGAAGGGCAGAGATAATCACAAAGAGAGGAAGAAGAACAATGACAGAAACAAACAGCTCTGAGCCCTCAAAGTCATTAAGGAATGGACCCTCGAGGGAGAAGACCTGAAGAAACCGTCTAAACCTCTGTGCTGGTTTCAGAAGGTAGAGTGGCAGGAGATGCTCCCAGCATCTCCGTGGAGACCAGGGAAAAAGAAGTTCTCAGACTCTTCCAATATCTGTCCCCAAACATTTAGGTATCCTGACAGAGGATGGGCTGGGAGTCAAGATCCCATGAATCTGCTCCAGGGTTTCTGGCAGAAAGTTTGGGTGGGCTTTAGCAGCATGGATCTGTTACTGGATCCAGAGGGGCTATGCAAACACCATGAAGCAGAAAGAGGGGAGACAAGGGAAACCCAGAGACCCAGTCTGGGCAGGGAGAAAATCAGTCCACAGCCCAGGGATTAAGGTAATCATGTCTTAAGCCCTGGCTAAGGAATGCATTGCTCTGAAGTGTTCTTGCAAACTCCTTGGTTCCTCTAAATAAGAATCCACCCCAGAGATGAAGCCAATGAGGGGTTGTCACATGACAATACAGGAAAATGAAACTTAAAGCTTTTCTTCTCCCACACCCCACAAGTTTTCAGTAGAATCCAGTTAGCTCTGCCCTCGTCTCTGAGGCCTGAGTTAATTATTAACCATAGTTAAGGGTCAGTCCTGTGTGCTCAGCTCAGGCTGAGTAAAGCCAGTTTCCCCAGACCATAGAACACGCCAAAAGGGAGCCAAACTGTAGTTGTACAGAGCACCTGTAAATTCCTCCTCACTTTAGGAGAAGGTAATGCTTCAGGGAAGTCATGTCCAAACTTCCAAACCACAGAATTGCAAAACTGAAAGAAACTCTTACTTTTCAGAGAAGTGAAGCCATTGCCTGAGCTCCTGGAGCTACACAGTAATAGAGCTAGGTCTTCGGGGGGGAACCTTGGAGTCACGCTGTTGGGTTCAGATCCCAGCTTCACTCCTTTCTAGTCGTGTGACCCTTCAGGAAAGTACTAGACCTCTTGAGTCTCCACTTCCTCATCATTAAGCAAGGATAACCGTGGTACCCAACTCCAGGTGATTGAAGGATTCAATGAGATAAGCCCTAGAAAGCTCTTAGAACAGGGCCTGGCACCTGACAAGTGCTCAGTAATGGTAACTCTCATTCAAGATTGTATCATGCAATCTCCTACTTAGGCCGAAAGCAGAGATTCCTAGGAAAGCAAAGTGTCTGGACTCTGAAGTTTAAATTTCCAGAAAAAAATAAATAAATAAGGAATGGCCTCTGATAAACTTTACATATCATGGAAAGACTACACCAAAAACCTATTCATAAGCCATTCAGCCCTGTAGCAGATTCTGGAATATTTTCCCCGAGGTCATGGTTTTTGGGCAAGGATTCAGGGCACTAAACACACCAGCGACTTCTCTCCCTCTGGCCTCTCTCCCTCCAAAAACTATAAACAGCATCTGGAGCCACACACCAGACATTTCCACAGAGTCAGCATTCCGCTCTGTCATGCTGGCCTGTGGGTTCTAGCCTCACCAGGGCTTCCCATCCCTCCTTCCAGAGGGTGAGCTCATTGGGGGGGGGGGGGTGGGGGGGGGGAAGGAATTGCCGCATTCCCCAGATGCTATTGCGCAAGGGTTTCAAAGCAGAAACCACCCTGCCCTTTCCATCCTCCCACAGAAAAGCTTGGTACAATCCATGCCTGAATGGAGGTAAGAAATGAATTCTCGGGATGCCTGGGTGGCTCAGATGGTTAAGCGTCTGCCTTCGGCTCAGGTCATGATCCCAGGGTCCTGGGATCGAGTCCTGCATCGGGCTCCCTGCTAGGTGGGGAGCCTGCTTCTCTCTCTCTCTCTGACTCATGAATAAATAAATAAAACATTTAAAAATATATATTTAAAAAAAGAAATGAATTCTCCACTCGTTTGTTAACCTCCCAAGTCACCTCAAATTGCTTGGTGTGTATCAGATGTTTCTATTCCTGCCACACTGATCCAAGTTATGTAAAGTGTATTAGAAACACCTACCACTACTCCTTGAAGGCTGATCTTGCCAGGAACCCTTCTGTTGAGGAAACAGGAAATGAATGAAACGCAGGAAATCCACAGTTCGGATGAGGGCTGAAAAGCTGGACTTGATGCAGAGAAGGACGGATACCTTGTCCCCAGCCACAGAAAAGATCCGCAGGGACTGACAAAAAGAGAATCGACTCTGCTTTCTCAAAGGAGGAGGTTCACAAAGACACAGTGACAAAAATATGATGTATGTCACATGCACAAGGATATTTATTCGCTGCATTATTTGGAATAACTAAAGACTAGAAATAACCCAAATGCCCAGCAATAGAAAGTTTAGGGAAGGGCTGTGGTCCACCCACACGGTGGAGCAGGACACAGAAGACACTGTATACTTCTCCACGAGATACTATTACACGAAGGAAGTAAAGTGAAGAGCAGTATTTTAATGGGCTCCCTCTCTTATAATAAAGGGGAGAGATGGTTGGGGTTTTTTTCCCAAAAGTAGCAATAGGATAAATAAAAAAATAAACTTAAAAAGAAATGGCAATCTATGGGGGAGGGGAAGAGGGGCAGGAATACAATGCAGCCTCCTCGGAGTATACTCCCTTGATAGTTTTGACTTCAGTCCCACATAGACGTTCTAGATCATCAAATACAAAACTGAAACATCACCAAAGGCCCTCATCGTTTGTGCATGATCCTCCCCATTCACTCCGCCCCCAAGCCCCTTGCCCTCAGCCTGCAACAGAAAGCCGCACAAGTGTTCTGGGGAGGTGTTAACCCTGCCACTGGCCGTGTGGTGGGCAGCCCCAGGAGACCTGTCTGAGGTGACTGGCAAGTTGCCCCCAAGTCTCTAGGGATGCCTCCCTGCTGGAGCCCTCCGGGCTTCTGGCTGCAAGAGGGATTTATCTTCAAGCCCAACCAAAGCTGCACCGCCTCCCTCCCAGGCTGCACAATACCAGAATTCCCTGACTCGGAGGGAACAAAAATGCAAAAGAACTTCGCTTTCACTTTCCAAAACACTTCCGGCCATTCTTTCCCCAAGCCGCGTTTTCCTTCCTGCAAAATGCTAGAGCTTCTCTCGGCAACAACCAAGGGCCAAGCAAGCTGTTTACGGGGTTTGTCCAGTTGGTTCTGAAAGCAGCTGAGTGAACTTTCTGGGATTAAGGGCAACACAGATGCCTCCCCAGGTTCTGCCCCAGGTTTTCTTGATTTGTCTCCTTCCTTGTGCTGATAAAATCAGCCAGAACAGGGACGAGAGATCAGCTTTAAGGTCTGCCTGGCTCTTTCTCTGAAAATGTTGCATCTTCTGTTGACACCCCCAATTCTGTGTGTCAGAGAGGAAGGAATGAATGACATGTGGCCTGGCCACATTCAGTCTTCTTTCCACTGTTTACAAATAATAAGGGCCCCAAATAACCTTAAAAGGAAGCTGTTGTTAGGTCTCCTCAATAGAGAGACGTGGCTCTCCTTAAGAAAGTCCTATGCCACACTCAAAAATATTGATTTGGTTTTTAATGTTAAATTCATTTATTTGGGGGTGTGATACCCTCATTAAATGCAATGGTTGGCAGTGCTCTTTTACATAAGAAAACCTGTCAGGTGCAAATGAAACATGATATGATTTACCAAGTTTCATTTTATCCAGGGGCAGGATTGCCTAGATAACTTTTAAGACACCTTTCAACCCCGGGGCGCCTGGGTGGCTCAGTTGGTTAAGCAACTGCCTTCGGCTCAGGTCATGATCCTGGAGTCCCGGGATCGAGTCCCACATCGGGCTCCCTGCTCGGCGGGGAGTCTGCTTCTCCCTCTGACTCTCCCCCTCTCATGGTCTCTCTCTATCACCCTCTCTCTCAATAAATCAATAAAAATCTTAAAAAAAAAAAAAAAAAAGACACCTTTCAACCCCGAGAGTCTAGGAAAAAGTATGTAATGTGAGGTGCTGCCTCCCAGAGCCTCCTACACTCTCAGCACCATGACAGCTTAGACCCCGTCACCAGGCCATGGCCAGAGTCCAAAGTCCACAAAACAGCTACACTTCAGATACCAAGGTTGAGCCACTCCCCTTACAAACAACTGAATTTCTACAGCAAAGAGCAAAGTCCTGTGTGTGTGTATTTTCTACATGCATGTAAGTATCTGAGCATACACAAAACTAGTTGAAAAAGTGGGTGGGGGGGAAGGATTGAATTTAGTGGGCAAAAAAAACTTCTGGGGGAGAAAGGAGGGCTCTTACATATAGCAGAATGCTGAGTGCTGACATAAACGTAGAGAAAATACTAGAGTTTGAAAATCATTGCTTTTCTTTTTTAAATAAAAGATTTTATTTATTTGAAAGAGAGAGAGAGAAAGAGAGAGCACAAGCAGGGGGAGCGGCAGGCAGATGAGAGGGAGAAGCAGATTCCCTGCTGGGCAGGGGGCCCGACCAGGGGCTCGATCCCAGGACTCCGGGATCATGACCTGAGCCAAAGCACTGAGCCACCCAGATGCCCCAAATCATTGCTTTGCAACCAACAAGGTAAATATTGAATCACACTAGAATTATCAATGGGTACTCAATCTAGGGGAAGTTCTTAATGCAGAGGGGGATGTTTGTATGGTCTTAAAATGTCTCCCCACCACTTGCTTATTAGTTGCAAGGGAAAAAATAGTAACTATACAAAACTAACTTGTACAGTGAAGAAATCACACAACAACTTGACCAAATAATCAAAATTAGCATCACAAATGGGGGGGCAGGTGGACACTGCTGCCTCCATAAGTAAGGCCCTGAGAAGGGTACATCATTCAGGTAATATTCTGGTGAGAATAGGTAGCTTGAAACACATCATAGGCAAACCACACACCAAAAATGAGGAAAATTCTATTTTTTTTTACAAAAGATAATAGTGGAGGTGGCTGTATTCTTCAAAACTGTCATAAAGAAAAGTTGTAGAAATGTTTAAGATTAAGGGAGACTAAAGAGACATGACAATACCATAATGATCCCAGATGAATTATGTATTGGAGGGGAAAAAGCTATAAAAGATATTACTGGATCAACAGACAAAACTGAAATGTGGCACCTGAACACAGTGAAAGTATTAAGTAAACTTTCCTGGCATCGATAACTGTACTATAGTTCTGTGAAAAAAAAAATGTCCTTATTCTTAGGAAATACACTGTAAAGTATTCAGCAGTAAAAAGCCATGATGTGTGCAAGCTACTCTCAGAAAGTTCAGAAAAAAATTATGTGTTTACATAAATGGATGATAGAGAAAGAGAAAGTGCTCAGAGGTTAACGCACATGGGGTAAAAGTCAACAGGTAGTGAATCTGGTAAAACAGTATACAGCATTCTTTCAACTTTTCTGTAAGATTGAAATTATTTGCAAATTTAAAGATTAAAAATGGTAAGTGTAAAAATATGAAATCATGAAAGTAGTAAAGAAGCTATCAAAGAATTTTTTTAAGAATAAAAAATAAAACTTCCACAAACAACCCAATTAAAAAATTGGCAAAGGACTTGAATAGACCTTTCTCCAAGAAAGATAATATAAATGGCCAACAAGTACATGTAAAGATGCTCAACATCACTAATCATTAAGGAAATACAGATCAAAACTACTAGGAGATACTATCACACACCCATTAGGATGGCTACCATTAAAACAAGAAAATAGCAAGTGTTGACAAGGCTGTGGAGAAACTGGAATTCTTATGCATTACTGGCAGAAATGCAAAATGATGCAGCTGCTGTGAAAAACAGTACGAAGGTTCCTCAAAAAATGAAATAGAGAATTACCACGTGATCCAGCAGTTCCACTTCTAGGTACATACACACGAGAATTGAAAGCACGATCTCAAAGAGATATTTGTACACCCATGTTCATAGCAGCATTATTCACAAGAGCCAAAAGGTGGAAGCAACCCACACGTCCACTGAAGGATAAATGGATAAACAAAATGTGGTAGATACACACAACGAAATATTAGTCAGCCTTAAAAAGGAAGAAAATTCTGACATGGATGAACCTTGAAGACATTACAGTAAGTGAAATATGCCCATCACAAAAAGACAAATACTGTATGAATCCACTTACATGAGGTAAATAGAGTAGTCAAATTTATAGAGATATAAAGTAGAATGGTGTTCGCCAGGGCTAGGGGGAAGGGGGGATGGGGAGTTATTGTTTAATAGATATAGCGGTTCAGTTTTGCAAGATAGAAAGAGTTCTGGATATTGGTCATGCAACAATATAAATGTACTTATCAGTACTGAATTGTACATTTAAAAATAATTAAGATGGTAAATTTTATGTTTTATTTTACCACAATTAAAAACAAAAAATTTCAAGGCCAAGATAACTTCATTGATACTGACTGATGTTAGCAAAATAGAACTGCCCAAATCTGCTGGGAAGAAACATAAATCCCAGGAAAGAATGTCATATGTGTCTCTCAAGGATCATGATCATGTTGTTAAGAAACAGACTGCAAATCTCCCGGTGTTTCCCCTGTACTCACCTTTCTACTGCTGGGCACTACAGGAACCCAAATCTTGTCCTCTGGAAAGGACAGGCTACATAATTTGTGGGGCTCCATGCAAGATAAAATGTGAGGCCCCTTGTTCAAACATTATTAAGAATTTTGAAACAGTGACTACTGAGCATTAAAAAAGCATGGGCCATGTGGGGACTACACAGGCTATACGTTCAGGAAGCTGGTCTTGATCAAATCGCATCGATAAGAACAGAACCATTTCACAACAACCCAGTGGTGTCCGGGAGTCAACTCAAACCAACTAGTGAAAGCCATCTGTCAGAGTTTCAGAAATTCTGCAATTGAATTGATGTCATGTTGGTAACATGAAATCAGCATGGTGGGTGATTTACACCAAACACTACACATCAGGGTCTCTCTCTCTCTCTTTCTTTTTGGGGTGGGGTGTTGAGGGTGGAGAGAAGAGCTAGTGGTTAAACATTTACCAACACACCAATGAACCTACCGGTAAGGCTGGTAATGCTTCTAACAACTCTTCAATGTCTGAACGGGAAAATGGTTCTTCCTTTCTTTGATGCAATGACTCAGGTCCTCTGTCTACTGGAGGTGTCACTACCTGGGAGGCTGCAAATAGAATCACAGCGTGTGAGACAAAAATCATCATCTGACTAGTAGCGATCCAAGATCACCAATCATCAAAAGAAATTATTTTATAGGGACCTGAAGATTTATAGTGCCATTTGCTTAAAGAAGCCTACACATACACCTAGAAAAAAAAAAAGTGAACTTATAAATTGTTTTTCTTTATCATTACATTCTCATTCCTTTTATTATATTTTATTTCCTTTGTATTTATGTTTTTATTATTCTTATAATTTTATTAGTTCCTCAAAATTACTATATGCTTTATTAAATACTATTTCGGAACTTATGGTATTTTTTTTTCTTAAGATTTCATTTATTTGACAGAGAGAGACACAGCAAGAGAGGGAACACAAGCAGGGGGAGTGGGAGAGGGAAAAGCAGGCTTCCCGCGGAGCAGGGAGCCCAATGCGGGGCTCAATCCCAGGACCCCGGGATCGTGACCTGAGCCGAAGGCAGACGCCTAACGACTGAGCCACCCAGGCACCCCGAGAACTTATGGTATTTAATGTGTCAGATAATGGCCAAGTAGAGATTACAAAAGCATTACCTCAAAAAATAAAACCAGAACTCAGACTATAGCAAAAAAGATAAAGAAAGAAGAAAAGAAGGAAGGGAGGAAGGAAGGAAGAAGGAAAAGAAAAAAAACATTTAAGAAAAAACATTCAAAAGTGGTGATTAAATAAATATGTTATATATATAAAATGTATTTCTATGGAACCATTAATAACAATGAGCTATGTCTGTATTATGTACATGGGGAAATGTGAGATATATTAGGTGGGACTGAACCAAGTTATAGGATATGATTAGCATGATTTTAGTTAAATATATATTCATCTGGCTATTTACACACACACACACACACACACACACACACACAGTCTCTCTATATATACTCCAAACAGCAAACAATGATTATCTCTGGGGAATGGGCTGACAGTAGATAAACTGTATTGTCATTATTTGAATTTTTATTTAATTTTATTCTAATTATGATACATTATTTTTAATAAGAAATTTAAAATACTAAAGCAAACACCAAAGCTAAGAAATTATCTTGGTGGTCCTTAAATAGAGCTTGTGTCCTAATCGGATACAATGAACTTTGTCTTTGGATCACATACACTTGAGGGAAAGTCCAAAATCTGCATACCTACCATCTTTTCAGTTCTTTAGTCCTTCATCCTAAATGGAAGAATTAAGCCCAAGCTCTTAGGACTAAAGTCAATACTGAAATATTAATTGATATCTATGATATAGTAACAAATATATATATTTGATCTCTGCCCTCTTTTTCCTGGCACAGAGCTCCTAAAACTCTTGGAATCTCTGAAATGCAAAGTGTCTCTTGCTAATAAGATGTTAATGATGACTGGTGATTGGGGCTCCTGGGCAGCCTCCAGAGGGGGTTGGGCTGGGAGCCAGAGGAATAAACCTGTGGTCAGAGGACTGGAATTTTCCACCCCACACTCAGACCCCTGGGAAGGGGAGAAGGGCTAGAGGTTGAATTAATGATAATGGCCAACGATTTACTCAGTTGTGCCTACATATGAAGCCTCCATAAAAATCCCTAACTGAAGGGGCTTGGAGAGCTTCCAGGTTGGTGAACATGTAGAGATGCTGGAAGGGTAAGCTGCCTACCCTATGCATTTCTTACATTTGGCTGTTGCTGAGTCAAATCTTTTTATAATAAACAAGTAATTTAGTAAGTAAACAGTTTTCCTGAGTTCTGTGAGCTGTTCTAGCAAATGACTGAACCTGAAGGGGGTCCTGGGAACCCTCAGTTTGTAGCCAAACCGGTCAGAAGCCGTGTGGGTGTTCTGGGGACCGACTAACTTGTGACTGGTGTCTGAAGTGGGGGGGGGCAGTCTTAGGACACTGAGCCCTTAACCTAATTTAGTTAAGGTCTGTGCTAACTCTGGTTAGTGTCAGAATGGGATTAAATCATAGGACACCCAGCTGGTATCTGCAGAGACTTAGAGAATTGCTTGGCATGGAAAAATCCTAGCCATCTATGTTAGAAGTGTTCCAGAAGTGTTGGTGTGATAGTAGCAGAGGAAAACAAGTTTGTTTGTTTTCTTTTGACACCCAAAAGAGATCACACAGCAGGGAGGTTGTAGAAAAGAAAAATCACAATCAGAATTCTTCTTCTGATATAAAGCTCAGGTCTCAAGACTCACTGAGGCATTTACTACATAAACACTAGAGTGCCTTCTCCAGAGTTCAAGTATCCAAAATCATCTGACCCCCTACCCTGTTTATTTTGTGGGAGATACTAACTACAGGAAAATGGCAATGTAATCAGAAAAAAAAAAAATCTCAGCATTCAGCGTTCAGTGAGGATTCTAAATGTACTTTTGACATCAACTCCCTGCTTTTTATTTCTCACTGATAACTTTGGTTATAAGAATCATTTTTATTCTTCATAACTTTTTAAATTATGCATTTATTCATTGCTTTAGTTATTTTTTGAGATTTTATCAATTTAACAACAGGATATTTTGTTCCTCAACTCATTTTGTATTTATAGAATTCGGTTTTTTTTAAGATTTTATTTTTTAATTACTTGACAGAGTGTGTGAGAGAGAGAGAGAGCGCACACCAGCAAGGGGAGTAGGAGAGGGGGAAGCAGGCTCCCTGCTGAGAAGGGATCCCTATTTATAGAATTCTTAGAGAGAAGTTTCCTTTTAGCTAGTTTCGTTTTTAACCAAAGACATTTGTACACCAAACTGACTCACTGAATTAAAATATGGGTGTGGTATACAAGCTTCATGAATATACTCATGCATTTTTTTTAAGATTTTATTTATTTATTTGACTTTATTTATTTGACAGAGACAGAGAAAAAGCAGAGGGAGCAACAGAGGGAGAGGGAGAACCTGAGCCGAAGGCAGATGTTTAATCGACTGAGCCACCCCGGCGCCTCTATACTCATGCATTTTTATTTGTAGCTCTTACCTGGAAAAACACAAATACTTAGCATATTGATATACGGTAAGGCAACCAGGTTTGATTTCCACCTTTGCTATTACCTTTAGTGATACTACCTTTACAAGACAGCATTAAAAAAAAACAAACAAACAAGGAAATAAACTTCTTCTTCTTCTCTGATACTAATTTCTGAGAAAATGAAAGTTTTCATGACTTTCTGACAAACATATTCATAGCAACATGTTTAATTCTATGCCAGACATGCATTTTATAGGAATTACTTCATTCGATCCTCAAAACCCCACGAGGTAGGTACTGTTATTATCCCCACTTTACAGATGGGGAAAGTGAAAGGTTAAGAAAAGAACCACTACCCCATTAATAAGTGGAGTCCTGGCAATCTAACTCCATAGACCTCATTCTTAATCCCTATGCTATCCTGCCTCCTTCTTTTTTGTTATTTCATTTAAATGTTTTTTCTATACTCTCACCCCCATGTAAGAAGGAGGAAAAGACATTTATCTAAAACTACTTTTATTGGGCGCCTGGGTGGCTCAGTCGTTAAGCGTCTGCTTTCGGCTCAGGTCATGATCCCGGGGTCCTGGGATCGAGCCCCACATCGGGCTCCCTGCTCGGCCAGCAGCCTGCTTCTCCCTCTCCCACTCCCCTTGCTTGTGTTCCCTCTCTCGTTGTGTCTCTCTCTGTCAGATAAATAAAATCTTTTAAAAAAATAAAATAAAATGAAATTACTTTTCTTCACTAGAATATAAGCTCCAAGATAGCAGGAGCTTTGCTTTATATACATTTCTGTGTCTCCACCTTCAAAAACTGAGCCTAGGTCAGAGTATGCATTCAATAAATATGTCTTGAATGAACAGATGGGGAGGAAGTTCTGGCTTTCCTAAGAGAATATTATCAGAGTAATGAGTAAACGTCATATAGGACCAATTAGTTTAAGAATTCCCATGATCTTGGGCGCCTGGGTGGCTCAGTCGGTTAAGCATCTGCCTTCAGCTCAGGTCATGATCTCAGGGTCCCGGGATCGCTCAGCAGCGAGTTGACTTCTCCCTCTACCTCTGTGCTCTCTCTCTCTTTTGCTTTCTCAAATAAATAAATAAAATCTTAAAAAAAAAAAAGAATTCCCATGGTCTTGTGCAAGCAAGCAAGTGTAAGCTAGTTACCTTTCTCTCTTTTATATTTTTCTATCTTTCTCATAAGGTTAGGTACAACTCTTCTGCAGAGATCCTCCAGTAACCTCAGATTATCTTCATCTATTAGACCTTGTTTCTCCAGATATGCCAGGAAACCTAGAGAGGTCTGCAAGAGAATCAGCGGAGTCACATTTACTTGCCTTCTGATGATCCATTCATTCTTTCAACATTACCTGCACGGCGACTAGTCACCAGATTTTGCAATGATGAATAAGGAACAGTGTTTGTCAACAGTACGGGGGAAGAGGCATTTCCAAGTAAGTTATCTATATTAATAACAAATACCAAATATACATAACTTACTACGTACTGGGCAGTGTTTGCTATATATTAACCTCAAAAACAAGCCGATAAGGCTAGATACTATATAACCCCCATTTTATTTTATTTATCTTTTATTTAAATTCAATTAATTAACATATAATGTATTATTTGTTTCTGGGTATAACCCCCATTTTAAAGATGAGATAACTGGGGTTCAACAACTTGTCCAAAGTCACAGAGCCAGTAAGTGGTAGAGCTGGTATTCGAACCCTGGCAGTCTGATGTCAAAGTCCCTTTAATTAACCATTGAGCTACATTGCCTCTCACTCACAGCTGTAAAGGATATACTTAGATTAGGGTGGCAACAAAACAGAGGCACCAAAGACACGAGGGGCAAATATTTAGCCTTTTAAAAGAAAAAAAAAAAAATTCTTAAATGCTGCTGGGAAAAAGCACAAAGTGGCTAGTATTATTTTAATATTGAATTACATGTGGGGTGGAAGGCACCATAATCTTTTCAGTGAACAGGGCTTCTCAGCATATTAAGCGGTTATTAAAAAATATATACGAATGACTTTACACTAGAGCCCATAAAAAGAGTAATTCATCAAAAGTGAACCTCTGCACACTATCTCACTGGGTACATGAGCATCAGCAGGGTGGGAACTGGGAAGAGGTCTCCAGACATACTGAAAGGTTGAATGTCTGGAAAGGGACAGAATGTTCAGGAACATTGAGAAGGAGGCTTGAGTGCAAACCCTGAATAAGAGCTAGGTCATGGTCGGAACAGGAGGCTGGTATGGGACCATGAAGGAACACACAGACACACAGTACATGAGGAGTTTGGCATGTGTCCCATGCACCAAGGCGTGTCAGTAGTAGTTTTTAAGGAAAATAGTAACGTGAGCACATTGGTTTTTGAGTGGAAGTCTTGAAACAGGTTGGGGGAGGTAGGGAATTAAAAAAATATTGGCAGTAATATTAAATACTCTGGCAAAGAGATGATCAAGACCTGGTCTAAAGCCAGTGGTGGAAACACAGAGGAGGCACTGGGTTTGAGTATTTCTGAAATAGAATTTGGTGAGTTGTGGAGATCAGCTGTAAGTGGAAAGAAATGAAGGAAGAATCCAAGATAACTTTCGGTGGTGATACCACTCATTTATCCATCATTCATCTATGGCACAAAGCAGACTTGACACAAGCTGCTCTGGGAGGGGATTCTTGAGGGATGACTAGGTCTTCATTGCCAACATGGAAAAGGACATTCCTTTGCCATGTTGGCAATGGACAGGAAAAGGCAAAGTAAACCACATGTGGAAATGATGTGAAACTAAAAACCTGGTTATGAGGAGGTTCATGTTGGCTTCAGCAAGAAGTTTCATTGGAATGAAGGAAGCTAAAGTCATATGGAAATGCACTGAAATGTGACCCAGAGTTGAGTTAGTGGAGAAAGGGTTTATACAAACTATCCTTTCAAGAAGTTTGGCAGTAGAGGGAAGGAAGGAGACTGAGCAGTAACGTAGGATGAGGAAGGGTTACTGAACACATGCGAGTGTGCGTGCGTGCGTGCGGTGTTTCCAAATAAGGCACTCAGGATGGAACAAACAAGGGAAAGGCCAGAGTTACAAAATCTTACTAGATTTCTGTTCTCATCTGATCAAAGAAAGATTATAAATTTTTTGCAAAGATTTTTATTTTTAAATAATCTCTACACCCAATGTGGGGCTTGAACTCACAAACACAAGATCAAGAGTCACATGCTCTACCAAATGAGCTAGCCAGGCACCCCTGAGAGATTATAATTTTTTAAGAAATTCCAGGCATAGGGAAGAGAGCCAAAAAGGCAAAGAAGAGTGTATGTCCCCACCTGCAGCCCTAGCACACCAATAGCTTGGCCAGGGAATAAAGCAGAAGAGAGAAGGGGGTGCAGAAAGATTTGTCCAGAATTCATCAGCTGGGCAAAAGGGTCAGAGGCAATCCACCAAAGTTCTGCAGTAGGTCACATGCAAATGGGCTCTCACTGAACCTTAAAACAGAAAACCTATTTTTGACAGTATCCTACCGGGAAGAAGAAAAGGGACTAAGACATGATTCTAGAAGCAATGATGGAAATTCTTCATACTTTGAAGACAGTTTATGAGATGTTTGGTAAATGACACCTTCTACACACACACACACACACACACACACACACACACACACACACAGTCGAAATGGAGTCCGTACTTTAAGAACACCACCCCAGTAAATACTAGCAGGAAGTGTCCGAAAGCTTTTGTTCTGCTTCTTTGCTAAGCTAGTACATTTGGGTGTGGTTTCCTTTACATCCAACGTTCATTTGATTACTACCCGAGAATGGATTTCCGGACTGTTTTTGGGTCTCTTGGAAGGTGTGAAGGGAGCTATACTCCTATGAACTTGTACGAAAGTTATCAAAAAGGAATCCCAGAACACCCTACAAAGGTCATTTTTCTAACTCGAGAGAGACCGTGTGAATTTAGAACCTTTCCTTTTTGACTGAGGGAAGTTTAGGCCCTCCCCAACTGGCTGCTAAACAATTTATTTCTGTGACAAAATATTTTGCAATCTCAACAGCAGATAATGCAGCCTTATGAAGCCCTGGTACTAAAACTTCATCTGGGTTGCTCAGAGATTGTCCTTTATCCACTTCAAGAACATCCAACAGAGATCAATCTGGATTATCTAGGGTATATAACTCAGCCACAATTCTCACATGAAGAAATAGATCTCCTTTGGAATAAAGCTGAGATCATATGAAACCCAAGCAGTGTACTTTTCCTGAATCTGACCGGCTATTCCCACAGTTCTATGCCACAGGGAAATACAGTGATTGCTCCTTTTACTATTGTACTGAATAAGAAAAGCATAAAATCCTTTGGCCACTTGAGCACGGGCCTTCAATGACTTAAAAGCTAATTTAGCAGGGGGCAAAATGTTTGGAAAGCTTCTGGCCACAAACCACAGATGCCTGCAAGCTAAGGTCTAAGACCCACATAGGAATACAAGAAGAAATACATTCCCCAGTTTTTCCTACTAGAAAATCATGGCTTGGTGTGAAGCACACCAGGGACTCCTGCCCATCTCCTCATCCCCCACCCTGTCGTGGTTAGTATGAACTTCCTCTCCTGACACAGGGAGGGGTATAAACCACAGAAAGTGGTTTCATTGTATTTATAAACCCAGAGACTGGAGAATTTGTGAGAGGCTGCTCTAAGCTGGAAGAGAATATTATCAGAATAACCTGGAGAGCTTTTCAAACTATAGGAAATCTCTTCTAATGCTGAGACATTTGGCCTCTGAATCCAGCTGCCAGTTTGCAGGAAATGCGGAAGACAGAGGAGTGTGCTGAACTGTACCAAGCACACACAATCAGCAAAACTCAGACTGGGAGAAATTCTACCCACCAATTGTCCCGGGCCTCTTCAACAGATAAATGTTAAAAAAAAAAAAGAAAGAAAGAAGGAAGAAAGAAAGAAAAGAAAGAAAGAAAGAAAGAAAAGAA
>NW_027397064.1:32544149-32550458 GCF_003265705.2 Callorhinus ursinus
AAAGGAAAGAAAGAAAGAAAGAAAGAAAGAAAGAAAGGAAAGAAAGAAAGAAAGAAAGAAAGAAAGAAAGAAAGAAAGAAAGAAAGAAAGAAAGAAAGAAAGAAAGAAAGAAAGAAAAGAAAAGAAAAGGAGAGGTTGGAAGGAGAGGAGTTTAACCTGTAGATTAAAAAACACTCAAAAGAAAAAAACTGGCCAAGACTAAACTTGACATCTAGGGATGCACAGGTAAATGATAAAACCATAAAGAAACATCAGAACATTGTTACTATAAAAGCCAGGACAGTGGTTCTTCTAGGGGGTGGGAAGGGGTTGTGATTGGAATGGGGTAAATGGAGGGGTTTCTAGAGTGGCAAAATTCAAATTCTTGACCTGGGTGATGGTTTCAAAAGGATGAGCCTTATAATAATTCATTAATCTAGATGTTTGTTTTATGTCATTTTTCTACACTTGTGTCTTGTTGGTTTTTTTTTTAAAAGAATAAAAAGATAAAAAGAAAAGTGTAAAAACCAAAAACAGAAATGTATCAGAACTTTCAGGGGCTATCTAAGGGAGAAAATTAGTAGATTCTGACAAGTGGCAGTACGTGTAAGAATGTTAGCCATGTATCTTTGCCCATCCCATCAAGGTGGCTTGGTTCATCCTGCTAATCTCTCTAGTTATTCATCGTAAAAGCATATAAACAGAAAGGGTTCAGGACATTTTCTCAGAAAGAGAAAAGGAAGACTGTATCCATCCCATTCAGAGCACCATTTTGTAACAGATTCTACAAGGTTCCGGACCTATAATGATGAGTAAGCCTCAGTCCCCAACTCCACGGAACCCACAACCAACCTCAAGAAAAAAAAGAGCCTCAAGAGATGACTAATCATAGAGGGGAGAGGGGTGGGGGGATGGGTTAGCCTGGCGATGGGTATTGAAGAGGGCACATTCTGCATGGAGCACTGGGTCTTATGCACAAACAATGAATCACGGAACACTACATCAAAAACTAATGATGTAATGTATGGTGATTAACATAACAAAAAAAATTTTTAAAAAAGATGACTAATCAAAAGATATAGAGGCTAAAATCCCTGAGGGCTCTAAAAGAGGAAAAAAGATCTCAAAGACTGAGCAACGTAAACAAAATGAACCTACTCAGGTCTACAGGTCCGACACCAGGAAACATATTTAATGAATTAGTTACACGGTCCTCATTTGACCTACCCCATGTAAAACAGCTTCCCACTCCTCAGTGATTTTTCTGAAAAGCAATTTTATTTGTCAATAATATCAGCTGATCTCAGGAGAATGTGATATGGGAGGGCTACATGTGCAATGCAGGCTGGAGAGTGTGGGTGATATTCGCATTCCTAAGCTGCATGGGGGGGGTGATTCACTTAGTACTACATTTCATAACTTCTATACACGTTACTTGTTTTTTGTGTGTTATCAGACACTGCGTAACTTAAAATCTAATAAAAATAGCGGTTGATGGGGCGCCTGGGTGGCTCAGTTGTTAAGTGTCTGCCTTAGGCTCAGGTCATGATCCCAGGGTCCTGGGATCGAGCCCCACATCGGGCTCCCTGCTCCTCCCTCTCCCACTCCCCCTGCTGTGTTCCTGTTCTTGCTATCTCTGTCTCTGTCAAATAAATAAATAAAATCTTTAAAAAAAAATAGCCGTTGAATAGCACAATTATAAAGTAATGTTAAAGGGTAAAATTTGAAAAGTGGCCCCTTCCTAAGTTAACTAACCTGCTTGTTACAAGTTGATATTAGAATCAAAAGAAAAACATATAAAGTTTTGAGGCCTGGAAGAGAGCCCTGCTGCTACTTTGTTACCCGTAAATATGACCTATGTAGCAATAATATTAATAGACAGCAATTGTTATTATTAAAAATACTACTATTAGTTCAAAACACCTGTACAGCCCTCTACAAAGCACATCCTCAAACATATGTCTCATTTGATTTTCACAAAAACCCTACACAGGAGAGAATGCAAAGTTCCTCAAAAGGACACGCAGGGTCCCTCAGAAAGCACACCTAATGTAGATGACGAACGACTCATTCTCACTCTGCCATGGTTTCCTGCCTCCTCATTTCCACACATTTCTCTACGGGAAAACAAAGGGGGTGCCAACAGCAGTTTAACCACTTACCACCTGATTACTAGGTGCCAAATTTTACCCACATTATGTTGTCTAATTCTCCCAGCAGTCCTGGAAGGAAGGAGTGTGACTGTCCGCAATATGACACATGAGAAAACAGGGTCTCAGAAAGCTGCACTCACTCACCCCACATCGAGGCGTTAGAACCAGGACTAGAATCCAGGCCCGTCCAGCACCAAAGTCAATGTTCCTAAGCGCTGTATGACATCATCTCCAGCAAATAGAAACCCTTCCTGAAAGCCCTGTCTGGCATATTCCAACACTGATTATGGCAGTGCTCACAAATACCCCACTCTATATGACACACTTACCATCTGGATTTTGGGAATCGATTCCCTCAGAAGGAAGATCATGTCCTTTAAGTTCTCTGAGCCAATGCTTTCTGACAGTTCATAGAGCAGGTTTCTAAGACACACATCCAGAGAGACAAATAAAACCTCACACTTGCAGAGGACAGCATAGTAAATCAAGTGCTTTTTTTATAAACATTCTCTTTCATGCGAATGATCACAACCTATGAGTAGACAATTTTGAATCCCATTGTACAGATTCAAAACTAAAACTCCAAGCTTTAAGTGGCCTATTACATTAAGATAACACAATAAGTGGGCACCGGGGTGGTGCAGTCGGGTAAGTCCCTGACTTGATTTTGGCTCAGGTCATGATTTCAGGGTTGTGAGATCAAGCCCTGCATCAGGCTCCACACTGAGCAAGGAGTCCGCTTAAGATTCTCTGTCTCCCTTTCCCCCACCCACCCCGCACCCCCGTGCGCACACCTGCTCACTCTCTCAAAAAATAAGATTAAAAATAAAATAAAATATAAAAAGATAACACAGTAAGCAGTAGAGGCAGGCTCAAAGATCAACTAAACTGTGTTATATATTTGAAAGTTGCTAACGAGTGGGTTTTAAAAGTTCTCATCACAAAAATAAAATTTATAACTATATGTGGTGATGAATGTCAAATTTACTATGGCCATCATTTCACAATATATATATATATATCAAATCATGATGTTGTACACCTAAAACTATTATAATGTTATAGGTCAATTATATCTCAATTACAAATAAAAAAATCTTAAATAAATAAAATCATGTTATCTAAGGTCTGACCCATGATAGACCAGATGCTTGTATGGGTAAAATGTCTGTATTTTACCTCTCTGGGCTTCACCCAAAAATGTATGAAAATTTGAAAGTGGACATGGCATAAATGATGTCCTTCCCTACCCCAGAGACATATCTCCTTTTTCATTTTGCTTATTTGGCTGCAAGAACACATGCATTCCCTCTCTTTGAGTCCCCACAGTGACTCACAGGCAGGGCTGTCTGGGAACGGGAGGGCAAAAGGAAAGTGAAGGCCTGCTTTGTTGAGGCAGGCTTCCTTTGGCGGTGAGAAGCCAACCGAGGGAAGCCACTGCCAGGCCCAGAGTGGGGCTTTGAAAACCCTTGCTGACCTCCCAACCTCTCATCTCACGAGTACCTGCTGCAGAGAGATCTCCTGGTTTAAAAGCACTGTGTCATCCGAGAACGTAGGTAAGAAAAAGATCTTAATCCCAGCCTCCCTTCTTTTTTTTTTTTTTAAGTTTTTTTTTTAAGATTTTCTTTATTTGACACAGAGAGACAGCGAGAGAGGGAACACAAGCAGCGGAAGTGGGAAGAGGGAGGGAGAAGCAGGCTCCCCGCTGAGCAGGGGTTCTATCCCAGGGCTCTGGGATCATGACCTGAGCCAAAGGCAGACGCCCAAGGACTGAGCCACCCAGGTGCCCCCCAGCCTCCTTTCAAAGCCCAGTGGCCCGAATGAACACTAACTAGATGGAACACCTTCCCCCCAACTCCGTCTTGATCACAGACCCCTCCTCACCTGAACAGAGAGACCCTCCCTCGGGTAGGCAGCAAACTCTCCACTTGCTCTTTGCTTTGGTTGAGGTACCGCAGCAGCGATTTCTGCTTGATTATGTAGAGGAGTTCCGCTAGGAAGAAGGGATCTTCCTCACTCAGCAGCTCCTCTTCCAATAGATGATCAAATATGTCTGAGGCCGAGCTGGACTTCTCCAGCTGCCTGTGGGAGATGCAGTCTCGGCAGAGAAACTTTAAGCCCTCCACATCTTGGTTCCCCAGCTTTGAATCAATAGTCAGAAGCTTCCCAAGGAAGCTCGATTGACCATTATCATCTGAACGGAAACCCGAATTTTGATCTTGAGATGTCATGGCCAGCCTGAAAGAGACAGGTGAGGCAGCACATGAGAGAGGAGGTATACACAGAACCCCAACTTCCCAGGCCTCCTCCGTTCCAGGCATAAGACTTTCCCAAAAGTGCTGAAAAATAAAAATTCCTGTGAGCTTGCTTCAAAAACCAAGAGTCAAAAAAATGAGCCCAACACTTGCGTGGTGACCCTTTTGGAGGTCTGGAGGGAGCTTTTTTTGGAACCCAATTTACCTTCATTTCTCCCAAATCAAAATGTCCCTGGTGAGAGCTAGTGAAAAGGGAGGATGACAAAGCACAATCTCTCTGTTAGAACTCTTAATTCATTTCCACCAAATGGCAGAAATAGTGCTTAGATTTACACCTTTCATTTTAGAAATAAAGCAGTCTGGGGATTTATATTTCAGAAGTGTCCACTAATCCAAGAACAACCATATCACACAAAAAGAGAAGCCATAATCCTAGACCCCAAAAGAAAGGGTGGTTTTGGACAAGAGTTGCTCAAATCATTAAAGGAAGTCACAAATTCCCTAAATTAGTATTTCCACCCGATCAGTTCATAAAGTTCATATGGTATTTTCTATACTGAATTCCATTCTAATCAGAGGAGCAATGAACGAATAAAATTTTTCAGCAAAATTATTCATTCTATAAGGCCTCAAGGTATATATTCCCTTTGCAAGACGTGGCTATTTAGAAACAAGGAACCACTTTCCAAAGGAAGGACAATATTAACAAAAAACAACATCAGTAACGAAGAGTGGTTATATCTAGGTGGTATAAATACAAATACTATAAATTCTCTTTTTGGCTCCTGTCTGAGTTTCTCGGATTTTATGCAATGAACACACATAACTTTTATTGTTAGAAAAATAAAATAGAGGGGTGTCTGGCTGGCTCAGTAGGTAGAGCATGTGACTCTTGATCTCAGGGTTGTGAGTTTAAGTCCCACACTGGGTGTGCAGCTTACTTAGAGAGAGAGAAAGAGGGAGGGGGAGACAGAGAAAGAAAACAAAAAATGGTATTTTTAATGTGATCTTCCATGAAGTCTGCCCTTCTAGTAGTAGTCTGTGATACCAGAAACCAAATGAATGGGTTCTTGGAGACGGATTCCAATTCTAAGGTAACCTACGTTTGCCCTGCAGTTTCCCAAAAATTCCAATCTGTAGTCGGCCAGACTTTGTCTCCACTTGAGTTGGCCAGACTTCAATGAGTCCGCTGGACCTTACATTTATGGACTAGCATATTTCCGCCTGTAAAAGTCTGTGTTGGAGCTTTCCTACGGCTTTTTAAACCTTCGTTTTCCCTGACACGGCTAGTAAATCCAGGCAGAAATAGTGCCATTGCCCACGAGAGTTTTTGCAACACAGTTTAGTCTGTGACTAAAGCAAGGAACAAGGCTAGAGTGCAAGACCTGAGCAGGGGAAAGGTGCTAATCACATACCTTCAGATCCAATTCCGTTGATCCTCTGGAGGTAAACGGTTCCGGGGGAAATTGCCTGAAAATAAAGTTTTAAAGAAATTAGAATCCTCTGCGTAATCCAAGTTCCAGAGAAACTCCCATTTGCGCGGGAAGAGAACCCAAGACTTCCTGCCTCTGCAAGTGAAAACTGGATCTCCTCTTTGGGTAGCCTTACATATTTCCTGCCTACGTCAGAGCTGCCTCGCCTGCCTTTTCCCCCTCCCTCTTCCAGGTTTAGGATAACACTGACAAAAGAGCGCCTCCTACAGGCAAGAATCACAACTTTCCACAACTGGACAGCCCGGGATTTTCCCAGGTTAAACCAACGGCTCCTACAAATGTACTTTTGGAAGGCACTAAGTGTTCTAGCAATTCCCTTGGATCACTGAGGGTGAATCAAAGAAGAAAGAGAGAGGGAAGGAGAAATAAAGAAAGAGAGAGAAATGAAAGAAAGAAAGGAAGAAAGAAAGAAAGAAAGAAAGAAAGAAA
>NW_027397064.1:32550558-32601358 GCF_003265705.2 Callorhinus ursinus
AGGAAGGAAGGAAGGAAGGAAGGAAGGAAGGAAGGAAGGAAGGGGGCGCCCTGGTGGCTCAGTTGGTTGAGCGTCTGCCTTTGGCTCACGTCATGATTCTGGGGTCCTGGAATCGAGTGCTGTGTCGGGCTCCCTGCTCAGCAAGAAGCTTGCTTCTCCCTCTGCCTCTCTCTCTGTGTCTCTCATGAATAAATAAATAAAATCTTAAAAAAAAAAGAAGGAAGACAAGAAAGAGGGAGGGAGGGAGGAGAAGAGGGAGGGAGGGAGGAGAAGAGGGAGGGAAGAAGGAAGGAAGAAAAAAGAAAGGAGAGTTTATTTTCCTAACCATCTCCTTCCCCAAACTCACTTAACCTTTAAAATAAAACCCAAAAAGCAGGAGAAATAGTGGTCAGCCATTTTCACTCTCAAAAAACTGCATGTGCAAATAAAATTTTAAGGCAGAAAAAGGGGAGGGAGAGCTGGACTAACAGCCCTTTTGGAGGTATTTGCAGAGAACACATCAGCCGACAAAACTGATGAAGTCTTTGGCCTCACATCACATTCAAGTGCAGCAGGAAAAAGACTTTGAAGACATTAATTCTAAGAATAAAAACAATACCTTATATGCCAACTACCATGTGTGAGGCACTATTTTTTCAATTAATCATCCCAAATCTCTAAGATAATTACTATTAGCATGACTCCTCTTTTAAGATGTGAAAACTAAGACATAGAAAGTTTAAGTAATTTGTCCAAGATTACACTGTGAACCAGCGGGAAAGCCAAAATTTAAACCAGCAAATCTAACTCTGAGTCACTACACTATAATTCATTGAGCTAATTCAAATGTTCAGGGCTCTGAGAAGTGCAGAATCTTAGAAAGATATTTTATCTCTGAAAAAAAGTAAGATTTATGATGCTTTATTAACAAATATATTAAAGTGCCATTTTCATGTCCTTGGCATCATCCAGAGAACTTCTATGTTTAAGAAAAACAAGCCCTATTACTCAGCCATAAAAATGAATGAAATCAGGGCTCCTGGGTGGCTCAGTCAGTTAAGCATCTGCCTTCGGCTCAGGGTATGATCTCAGGGTCCTGGGATCGAGCCCCGCATCGGGGTCCCTGCTCAGCGGGGGAGCCTGCTTCTCCCTCTCCCACTGCCTGTAGCTCCCCCTGCTTGTGTGCTCTCTCTGTCTGTCAAATAAATAAATAAATAAATCTTTAAAAAAACGAATGAAATCTTGCCATTTGTGAAAACATGGCTGGACCTAGAGGGTAGTATGCTAAGTGAAATAAGTCAGAGAAAGACAAATACCATGTGATTTTTAGTTATGTGTAGAATCTAAAAACCAAAACAAACAAACGAAACAAAACAGTAACAGACTATTAAATAGAGGAAACTGTTGGTTACTAGAGTGGAGGTTGGGGGACACCTAAGATGGGTGAAGGGGACCAAGAAATACAAACTTCCAGTTATAAAATAAATGAGTGATGGGAATGTAATGTGTAGCATAGGAAATATAGTCAATAATTTTGTAATCACTCTGTATGGTGACATGGTAACTAGACTTAACATGGGGATCGTTTCATAATGTACAAAAGTATCAAATCACTATTACGTACACCTGAAACTAATGGGCTATTGTATGTCAATTGTACTTTAATTTTCAAAAAACTTACAACTTAAAGCATACTATGGGCAGAGGAGTTTAATCGATTTAGTAAACCGTTCAAAAGATACTCCTCGTTGGTCCTGGAAACAAGTGTGAAAAACCCGATTGTGGCTCTGAGTGATGGGGAAACGATTGTGTGGGTATGACTTCTATAAAACCCCTACAGACAGACATGAGCACCGAGATAGGAAGTTCCATTTATTTTTGGAGTGTATGCCATTTGGAAATGTTCTTTACTACTACTAATAATAAATAAATGGTTCAGAGAAGAAAGAAAGAAACAAGGACAGACAAGTCCTAGTGGAGATGGTTGCACAAACAGTAAGTGTACTTAATGCCGCTGAATCGTATACTTAAACATCGTTTGAACGATAAATTTTATGTTACATATATTTTACCACAATTTTTTTTGAAAGATAAAGATACACAAGCCCTAAGTCTTAGTCTTCTATTCAATTCCTTGTGGCATTTCAGAAGGTAGTTTGGCAAAACTACCACTCCTCACCCTGTTCATAAAGTACATTAGCTATTTCAACTTTGATGCAACAATATTAAATATTTAGCAAGCCCTTCCTCTGTGTACAGCACAGAATTGGGCACAATTAGAAAGGAAAGGTTAATAAAACACGTCTGCCTTCAAATAATTATGACCACTCCCATTTCTTGGCCCCTTCTTTTCTGAAGAACTGTCTAAAGTCAGTGTTATTAGCTATAGTCAGTAGATGAGGAAATCAAAGTTCACGGATGCAAAGTATCTTGCCATCATCCCAAAGCTAGGAAGAGATGGGGATTCTAGGTCTCTCTGATTCCAGATCCCATGCTCTCGATCCCAAGGCTACGGCTGCCTGTACCTCCATGTGCCGTGGTGCCGTAACCACAGGGCAGGGTGTGGTGATTCCGCAATAAGGCTTCACCTAAGTGCCACAGGAGACCCAGGAACACATCTTCACCTAAGATGCCTTGGAGGAGGAGGAGGTATTTGAGCTAAGCTGGGGAAGTAGAAGTAGAATAGAGATACATGCAGTAAAACTTCACCTTTTATCCTAGTACTCAGTGGAAACACTCAAACCAAGTTAACGGAGGTGAGATGGAGCGCCATTTTATTTGTATTCAGTATTTCATACTTCTTCCAATTTAGAGCACAGTAACTGAGGACATGCTGATGGCATGTTGAGAGTGGTGGAAAGAATAAACATTTCTTACAGCACCTTTCCTGATTGGTTGCCGTCAACTGCGTCTACATGAAGAGCCAGTCAAAACCTATATAGCCTTTTACAAGTGGTGAGAGTCTGCTGCTGCCCTGGTGACTAAAGGGAAATACTGGATTGTTTCTCTTTAGTTCCGCTTTCAGAGTGGCTGGTGGTGGTAGTAGTAGGCTTTCCTTTACATCCAGGCTTTGGTCCAAGTTCTCCACCCTCAAAGTTTATAAAGGGGAACTTTATAAGTGTATACTTGTGAATTTAAAAAAATGGACAAGAGTGACGGGGAAGATGGGTATGCCTGCTAGAGAAGAGCTCTGTGCCTTGAAATTTTCAGTCCCACCCCTGGTCCTGACGTAGCAGGCCCTCCCTACTCCCTCACTCCACACCTTATCCACACACTCCAGACCCTGCCAGAACCAGTTTTATTCTCAGTATATGGGAGCATGGTGAAGCCAAGAACTGAAGGGGAAGACTCTCTTGGGTAAGGATCCCCGCAGAGATGTCCAAATAGTGAACTGGCAAGAGATTGTAGCTAGACAAGTAAAGTGTGACCCATTTTGGATTCACTATACTACAAAGTGATCTGTTTTAGCATGTTTCTTTTCTTATTACAAAATTCATAATAGAAAAGGGGGTGAACTTCCAATATTTAATGTGGAAAAGCTGAAAGATGGAGAAACACACAGTCACTTGTAGTCTATAACTACCTTACTATTTTAGTATATAGGGGCACCTGGGTGGCAGAGTCAGTTAAGGGTCTGACTCTTGGTTTCAGCTCAGGTAGTGATCTCGGGGTGGTGAGATTGAGCCCTGCGTCAGGCCCCACACCCTAAGTCGGGCTCCACTCTAAATGTGGAATCTGCCTAAGACTCTCTCTCCTTCTCCCCCTACCCCTTCCCCCCAACACACTCTCTCTAAAATAAATAAATAAATCTTTAAAAAAATAAAATTTTAGGGACGCCTGGGTGGTTCAGTCGGTTAAGCATCTGCCTTCGGCTCAGGTCACGATCCTGGGGTCCTGGAATCAAGTCACACCTTGGACTCCTTGCTCAGCGGGGAGCCTGCTTCTCCCTCTGCCTGCCACTTCCCCTGCTTGTGCTCTATCTCTCTCTCTCTCTCTTTCTGACAAATAAATAAATAAAATCTTAAAAAAAAAAAAAAGAAAAGAAAAGAAAGGGGTGACTGGATGGCTCAGTCGTTAAGTGCCTGCCTTCGGCTCAGGTCATGATCCCGGGATCCTGGGATCGAGCCCCACACGCTCGGGTTCCCTGCTCCGCGGGAAGCCTGCTTCTCCCTCTCCCACTCCCCCTGCTTGTGTTCCCTCTCTCACTGTGTCTCTCTGTCAAATAATCTTTAAAAAAAAAAAAAGGAAGAAAGAAAATTTTAGGGGCACGTGGGTGGCTCAGTCAGTAGGCTTCTGACTCTTGATTTTACTCAGGTCTCAGAGTCATGAGACGGAGCCCCACGTGGAGCTCTGCGCTCAGTGGGGAGCTTGCTTGAGATTCTCTTTCTCCCTCTCCCTCTGCCCTTCCCCCCACTCAATGCTCTCTCTGTCTCTCTAAAATAAATAAATGAAATCTTTAAAAAGAAAAAGAAAATTTTAGTATATATCCTTTCACTTTTCTATGTGCATATTATTTGCCAAAAATTGAATTGTGCTGTACAATTTTCTTTTTTCACTTAATAACACACACATATTTTTCTCCATATCATTAAATGGTCTTTGAAAACATGATGTATGGAATGCCTGGGTGGCTCAGTTGTTAAGGGTCTGCCTTCCAGCTCATGGTCCTGGGATCGAGCCCCGCTCGGGCTCCCTGCTCCGCAGGAAGCCTGCTTCTCCCTCTCCCACTCCCCTGCTTGTGTTCCCTTTCTCGCTGTGTCTCTCTCTGTCAAATAAACAAATAAAATCTTAAAAAAAAAAACATGATGTATAGTGGCTACATGATATCCCCTTCCATGGATGTACCATATTTTTTAACCAATTTCTAATTATCAGACATTTAATATGTTTCCAATCTTTTGCTATTGTGAACAATGCTGCACAGAAGATAGTTATAGATAAATCTTGGCACATATTTTAATTATTTTCATTGGATGAATCCAAATGTAGAATTAGTAAGCTGATCTTTAAATCCACCCTTCCCCAGTCTGTGAACACTGAAGGTCTTCCATCTTACTTTCTTATTTAGGTGAGTTTGGGACAAGAAGCTAGGTAAATCTGAAGTAACAAAACCTCAAAGATATTTCCTAAAAGAGTTTATTTAATAAACTAACATTAGATTGTCTAGGAAACTAGGTGGATGTGGTTAAAAGAGTAAAATATATTTTTTAAGGTTTTATTTATTTATTGAGAAAGAGTGTGAGAAACAGCAGGAGAGGGGAGAGGAGAGAGCTTGAGCTCAGCACAGCAGGGGGAGCAGCAGGGAGAGGGAGGGGGAGAAGCAGGCTCCCCACTGAGCAGGGAGGCCAATGTGTGGGGGGGAGCTTGATGCGGGGTTCAATCCTGGGACCCTGGGATCGTGACCTGAGTCAAAGGCAGATGCTTAATGACTGAGCCACCCAGGTGCTCCAAGAGTAAAGTATTTTTAATGCTGTGGTTTTCTTTAAGATTTTATTTATTTATTTGAGAGAGAGTGTGAGAAACAGCAGGAAAGAGGAGAGGGTCAGAGGGAGAACCACACCTCCCGCTGAGCTGGGAGCCCAATGTGGGACTCGATCCCAGGACTCCAGGATCATGACCTGAGCCGAAGGCAGTTGCTTAACCAACTGAGCCACCCAGGCGCCCATGTATTTTTAATGCTGTTTAAAGAAAATCAAAAAATAATTCAAAATGTGACAGAGACCTAAATGTAAGAGCTAAAATCATAAAACTCTTACAAGAAAATATGTGTAACTCTTCATGACCTTGCAGTAGGCAATAGTATCTTACATATGATGCCAAAACTTTTAAGCAACAAAAGAAAAACAGGTCAGTTTTGGACATCATCAAAATATACACATTTTGTGCTAGAAATATACCCTATCCAGAAAGTGAAAAGAAAACACCTAGAATGGAAGAAACTATTTGCAAATCTTATATCTGATAAGAGACTAGTACCCAGAATATATAAAGAATAAGTACGGGGCACCAGGGTAGTTCACTCCGTTGAGCTGAGCATCTGCCTTCAACTCAGGTCATGATCTCAGGGGTCCTGGGATTAAGCCCTGCCTGCATCAAGCTCCCCCCCACACATCGGGATCCCTGCTTAGCAGGGAGCCTGCCCCTCTTGCCGCCTGCCACTCCCCTTGCTTGTGCTCTCTCTGTCAAATGAAAAATAAAAAATCTTAAAAAAAAAAGAATAATCACACCAGAATAATAGAAAGACAATCAGTTAAAATGGGAAAGGATTTGAATAGATGTTTCTACAGCGAAGATATACAAATGGCCGCTATGCCTATGAAAAGATGTTCAACAACATTAGCAGTCATTAAGGCAATGCAATCAAAACCACAATGAGATACCACTTCATACCCAGTAGGGTGGTTATAACAGTTTAAAAAAATAAAAAGACATGGGAGCCTGGGTGGCTCAGTTGGTTGGGCAACTGCCTTCGGCTCAGATCATGATCCTGGAGTCCTGGGATCGAGTCCCGCATGAGGCTCCCTGCTCAGCAGGGAGTCTGCTTCTCCCTCTGACTCCCCCCTCTTGTGCTTTCTCTCTATCTCATTCTCTCTCTCAAATAAATAAATAAAATCTTTAAAAAAAAATAAAAAATAAAAAGACAAAAACAGGGATGTGAAGAAATTGGAACCCTTATATGCTACTGGTGGGAATGTAAAGTGCTATAGCCACTTTGAAAAACAGTTTAGCAGTCCTCAAAAAGTTGAACATAGAGTTACTATATGATCCAGTAAGTCCACTGGACTTATATATACCCAAGAGAACTGAAAACATGTATCCACACAAAAATTTACATGAATACTCAGAACAGCATAATTCATAAAGGCCAAAAAAGTAGGAACGATCCAAATTTCCATCAGCTGATGAACAGATAAACAAAATGTGCTATATCCTATACAATGGAATATTATTCAGCAATAAAATAAAATGAAGTACTTATGTATTCTTCAACGTGGATGAACCTTGAAAACATTATGCTAAGTGGAAGAAGTTAGATACAAAAGGAAACGTACTGTATGATATGAAATATCCAGAATAGACGAATGTGTAGAGATAGAAAATGGATGAGTGTTTGTTCAGGCGCTGGGGAGAAGGGGAGAATAGGGAATGATGGCTAACAGGTATGGAGGTTCTTTTTAGGTAGATGAAAATGTTCTGAAATTAGATTGTGGTGATGTGCACAACTGTGAATATATATTCAGTGACTTGTATACTTTCAAAGGGTCAATTTTATAAAAGGTGAGTTATATCTCAATGAAAAAATGTCACTATCAGATGTCACAAACAACCTTGTGATTGTTAACTGTGTGTCAACTTGACGGCTACAGGATACCCAGACAAACAGTAAACGTCATTTCTGGGCATGTCTGTAAGGATGTTTCTGGAAGGGATTAGTATTGAAATCAGTAGACTGAGTAAAGAAAATCTGCCCTCACCAATGTGGGTGGGCAATATCTAACCCACTAACGGTCTAATAAACAGGAGGAAGGGCAAATTCTCTCTCTTTTTGAACTGGGTTGGTTATCTTCTTCTACCTTAGGACATTAAAGCTTTGGACTCCAGGAATTAAACCAGCAGCCCCTACTCCCCACTTCATCCCTGGCCCCACCCCCCACCGCACTCTTATTTTGTATGCACTGGAGAACCTTGAAGGTTTCAAAGGAGGGAGGTGACAAAGCTGTTAGGGAGTTCTTCAGGTTGCCATGTATGAAGTAATTATAGAATTTAGAGGCTAGAGGCAAGATCAGTGAGAAAGCTATTATCATAGTTCAGTGGAGAGATCATGAAAGCAGGGGGAATTGTAATGATGGAGATAGATAGAAAAGACATTAACAGGTACAGAACCAACCAATCTGGAAACTAGCTGGATGAAGAAACATACGAAAAGGTGGATCAGAGCGAAAATGATATTCTGGAGGTGCTGTTAACTGAAAGTGGAGACACAGGCAGAAAAGCAGATTTGAAATGGAGGTTTTGCTTATATTTGGAGTATACTGAGTTTGCATTCCCAAAGAGGAAATGAAGTGGAATGGAAATATTTTCCAGGAAGTTGCAGGGTGAGATTTCAATCTGAAGAGTCTGGACTAGAAATATCCAAAGCGTTAGCAGCATAGGAGTAGTAGCTGAAGCAACAAGGTTGTTAAAAGAGAACATATAAAGAGAGAAAGGAGGGATCCTTGTGCATATCCACATCTACAGATCTGGAGGAGAAAGATACTTAGAAGACTTGGCCTGGATAGAACTCTAGGGTGGGATACCCTGGAGAAGTAGGAAGGAGACAGTGACCCCGTGGAATCTCGCAACTACTAGTTTGGTAACTATGGTGCAAGTCACCCTTGGATCTTGTAGATTTGGCAGAACGGTTAAGGCGAGATCCAGATAGCAAGGAAGTATGGCGTAAATGCGTGAAAGGAGAGAGAGTATAGAGTAGAGTCTAAAACATGCGTAAGACAGTGGTTTGAAAGAGAGGGACCGGGGCGCCTGGGTGGCCCAGGCGTTAAGCGTCTGCCTTCGGCTCAGGTCGTGATCCCAGGGTCCTGGGATCGAGCCCCGCGTCGGGCTCCCTGCTCGGGAGGAAGCCTGTTTCTCCCTCTCCCACTCCCCCTGCTTGTGTTCCCTCTCTCGCTGTGTCTCTCTCTGTCAAATAAATAAAGTCTTTAAAAAAAAGAAAGAAAGAAAGAGAGGGACTTTATTTGATGGGGAGTCAGAGCTTGTTTTTGGACTGAAGGATCAAAACCAGAGAGAGAGAGAGAGAGATTAAAGATGCAAGACAGTTGAAATAATGAGACTGAGCTATGCCAGAAGAGGCACTAAGAATGGGATGGGAATCCTAGGTTTGGGGCAAGAAGTCTTTACCAAATAAGGAAGAAAAGATGTTACTCGTATCATCATTTAAACAGTGAAAAATTGTGAATAACTTAAATATGATACAAAGCATAGATACAAACATAACTACTTGAATGAAAAGATAGAACAGTGTTAAATATTATGCCATTTATGTTTAAAATAAATACATTGTGTTTATATATTAAACAAACTGGACCCTTTTACAATATGTAATTTTTATTTTATTTTTTAAGTCACAATATGTGTTTTGTATACAATGAAACAAATAATACAATTGCATTATTTAAAATTCCCACCATGCTACCTGTATCGGATATATTGGTATACTCAATATTAAGCTCTAAATATAAAGATCAAAACAAAAGAATGAATACAGACATAGACCTTAACACCTTTCACAAAAAGTTAACTCTGGGCGCCTGGGTGGCTCAGATGGTTGAGCGTCTGCCTTCGGCTCAGGTCATGATCCCAGGGTCCTGGGATCGAGTCCCGCATCGGACTCCTTGTTAAGCAGGGAGTCTGCTTCTCCCTCTCCCTCTGCCTTTCCCCCTGCTTCTTCTCTCTCTGTCTCTCCCACAAATGAATAAATAAAAATCTTTATAAAAAAAAAAGTTAACTCAAAATGATGATAGACTTAAAGCAAAATGCAAAACTCTGGTTAATAACATATGAAAGGCGTGCCTGGGTGGTTCAGTGGTTCGGCATCCGACTTTAGGTCAGGTCATGACGTCAGGGTCCTGGGATCTGGTTCCGCCTTGGGCTTCCCACTCAGCAAGGTATCTGCTTGTCCCTCTGCCCTTCCCACCACCCCCCCCCAACTTGTGTGCAAGGGCACTTGCATTCTCTCGCCTCAAAAGAATAAATAAAATCTTAAAAACAATAACAGAGGGGAAAGTTTAGGTGAGCTTGGGTTTGCTGGTGATTTCTGAGATACACACTAAAAGCACAATCCAGGAAAAAAAAATAATAACTGTAAGTTGAATATCATTAAAATTACAAACTTCTACCATAGACTGGAAGAAATAATTTGTAAAACATATCTGATAAAGGGCTTATATCTAAAATATACAAAGAATTCTTTAAAAAAAGATTTTATTCATTTATTTGACAGAGAGAGAGAGTGCACAGCAGTACAGCAGAGGGAGAGGGAGAAGCAGCCTCCCAGCTGAGCAGGGAGCCTGATGTGGGGCTCGATCCCTGGGATCAGGATCAGAGCCGAAGGCAGCCGCTTGACCAAGTGAGCCACCCAGATGCCCTATATAAAGAACACTTAAGGGGCGCCTGGGTGGCTCAGTTGGTCAAGTGGCTGCCTTCGGCTCCGGTCATGATCCCGGGGTCCTGGAATCGAGCCCCACGGTGGGCTCCCTGCTTGGCGGAATCCTGCTTCTCCCTCTGCCTCTGCCAGCCACTCTATCTGTGCTCTCTCTATGTCTCTGTCAAATAAATAAATAAAATCTTGAAAAAAAAAAAACACTTAAAACTCACCAAGAGGGGCACCTGGGTGGCTCAGTTGGTTAAGCATCCGACTCTTGCTTTGCATTCAGATCATGATCTCAGGGTCTTTTTTTTTTTTTTTTTAAGATTCTATTTATTTATTTATTTATTTGAGAGGGAGAGCACATGAGAAGGGGGAGGGTCAGAAGGAGAAGCAGACTCCCTGCCAAGCAAGGAGCCCAATGCGGACTCGATCCCCGGGACTCCAGGATCATGACCTGAGCTGAAGGCAGTCGCTCAACCAACTAAGCCACCCAGGTGCCCATGATCTCAGGGTCTTGAGATCAAGCCTGGAGTTGGTCTCTGCACTCAGCAGGGAGTCCGCTTAAAAATCTTCTCCCTCTCCCTCTGCCCCTACCCCCTGCTCTCTCTCTCTCTGCCTCTCTCAAATAAACAAGTCTTTAAAAAAAAAAAAAAAGTCACCAGTAAGAAAATAAATAACCCAGTTTAAAAATGGGCAAAAGCTTTGAACAGACATCTCAACAAAGAAGATATATAGATTTCAAATAAGGATATAAAGAGATGCTCACTATCATGCCATTAGGTAATTGCAAATTAAAACGTGTTATCACTATACATCTATTAAAATGGCTAACATCCAAAACACTAACATCATCAAATACTGTCAAGGATGTGAAGCAACAGGAACTCTGCAAAATGGTATAGCCACTTGGAATACAGTCTTGTGTTCCTTCCAGAGTTAAACATAGGCCTGCCATACGATCCAACAATTGTTCTCCTAAGTATTTACCCAAATGAGCCAAACACTTATACCCACACAAAAATCAACCTACAAATGTTTATCACCCCCTTTTTCACAATGCCAAAACTTGGAAGCAACCAAGATGTGTGTTAAACATATAGGTAGCTCAGATTTTTAAGTGTGCATACATTTTTAAACAATAATCAGAAAATTAAAATCATTTAGACAAATTTTTCTTTTAAACTTATAACATGCATAAACATTCTAAATATTTTAATCAGATAATAATGCATCAGTTGGACTGTGTTAGGAAAGAAGTATAAATCCTACATTTTTTCTCTCACATAAAAATCCAGACCCTGCCCTCATCCAAGAAGGCTCCTTCCTGCTCACCACTTAGCTATCCCTACAGTGTAGCCCTTCTCCTCACAGATGGCTCCAGCCAACTACATTCTGGTCAGCAAGATAGAGGAAGGGATGAAAAGCTGAAGGACAGGGGCACCTGGGTGGCTCAGATGGTTGGGCATCTGCCTTTGGCTCGGGTCGTGATCCCAGGGTCCTGGGATCGAGTCCCGCATCGGGCTCCCTGCTCCTTGGGAGCCTGCTTCTCCCTCTGCCTCTCTCTGTCTCTCATGAATAAATAAATAAAAAAAAAAGAAAAGCTGAAGGACAATAAACAACTGCCTTTTTAAAATTTTAATTCTAATATAGTTGACATACAGTGTTCTATTAGTTTCAGGTGTACAATATAGTGATTCAACAACTCTGTATATTACTAGGTGCTCATCATGATAAGTGTGCTCTTAATTCCCTTCACCTATGTCACCCATCCCCCCACCTCCCCTCTAGTAGCCATCAGTTTGTTTCCTGTATTTAAGAGTCTGTTTGCCTCTTTTTTTCTTTGTTCTTTGGTTTTGCTTCTCAGATTCCACATGAGTGAAATCATATGGTATTTGTCTTTCTCTGACTTATTTCACTTAGCATTACACTCTCTAGATTAATCCATGTTGTTGCAAAGGGCAAGATTTCATTCTTTTTTATGAATGAGTAATATTCCACTGCATATATGTATATATACCACATCTTCTTTATCCATTCATCTATGGATGGACACTTGGGTTGCTTCCCTAACTTGGCTATTGCAAATAAAATGCTGCAATAAACATAAGGGTGCATATATCCTTTTGAATTAGTGTTCTTGCATTCTTTAGGTAAATAGTAGAATTGCTGGACATATAATAATTGTTTTCAATTTTTTGAGGAACTTCCATACCATTCCCCACAGCAGCTACACCAGTTTTCATTCCCACCAACAGTGCACGAGGGTTCCTTTTTCTCCACATACTTGCCAGCACCTGTTATTTCTTCTTTTTTTTTACTTAAATTCAATTTAATTAACTTACGTGCATTATTAGTTTCAGAGGTAGAATTTAATGATTCATCAGTTGCATATAACACCCAGTGTTCATTACATCAAAGGCCCTCCTTAATGCCCATCACCCAGTTCCCCCATCCCCCCACTTTCCTTCCCTCCAGCAACCCTCAGTTTGTTTCCTAGAGTTCAGCGTCTCTTATGGTTTGTCTCCCTCTCTGTTTTCATCTTATTTTTCCTTCCCTTCCCCTATGTTCATCTGTTTTGTTTCTTAAATTCCACATGAGTGAAATCATATGATATTTGTCTTTCTCTGACTTATTTCACTTAGCACAAAACCCTCTAGTTCCATCCACATCGTTGCAAATGGCAAGATTTCATTGTTTTTGATGGCTGAGTAATATTCCATTGTGTGTGTGTGTGTATATATATATATATATATATATGTATGCATATATATATATATATATATGTGACATCTTCTTTATCCATTTATCTGTTGATAGACACCTGGGCTCTTTCCGTATTTTGCCTATTGTGGACATTGCTGCTATAAACTTTGGGGTGCATGTGCCCCTATGAATCACTATGTTTGTAGCCTTTGGATAAATACCTAGTAGTGCAATTGCTGGGTCGTAGGGTAGCTCTATTTTAACTTTTTGAGGAACATCCCTTGTCTTCCAGAGTGGCTGCATTTCTTCCCTTTTTGATTTCAGCAACTGTGACACATATGAGGTGATATCTCATTGTGATTTTGATTTGTATTTCCCTCATGATGACTGATATTGAGCATCTTTTCATGTATCTGTTGGCCATCTGTATGTCTTCTTTGGAGAAATGTCTCTTCATGTATTCTGCCCATTTTTAATCAGATTGTTTTTTGGCTGTTGAGCTAAGTTCTTTATATATTTTGGATATTAACCCTTAATCAGATATGTCATTTGCAAATATCTTCTCCCGTTCGGTAGGTTGCCTTTTAGTTTTCTTGATTGTTTCCTTTGCTGTGCAGAAGCTTTTTAGTTTGATGTAGTCCCAATAGTTTATTTTTGCTTTTGTTTCCCTTGTCTCAGGAGACACAGCTAGAAAAATGTTGCTACACCCAATGTCAGAGAAATTATGCCTGTGCTCTCTTCTAGGATTTCTATGGTTTCCGGTCTCACACTTAGGTCCTTAATCCACTCTAAGTTTGTGTTTGTGTACAGTTAAGAAAGTGGTCCAGTTTCACTCTTTTGCATGTAGCTATTTCATTTTCCCAACACCATTTGTTGAAAAAACCATCTTTTCCCCATTGCACATCCTTGCCACCTTTGTCATAGATTAATTGACCATATAATCATAGGTTTATTTCTGGCCCTTTATTCTGTTCTGTTGATCTATGCATCTATTTTTGTGCCAGTACCATATTGAAAAAAAAACAACTGCCTTTGGAGGAAAGTTTTCAGCAGCTGCCAAATGATACTGTTGCCTACATGTTATTGGCCAGGACCTGGACACGTGACCACATCTAGCTACAGTCTGGAGCTTGGCCAAGTAGACTATATTCTGTGAAGCTTTGTGCCCCGTCACAAATCAAGTTTTCTATTACTAAGGAAAAAGAAAATGAGTCTGTGCGGATAGCAAGTGGAGTCTGAACACAGACAAATTGACATGGTTGACCTCAAACTCTGACCCCTAGCAGCATAAATAACATCCTCACTCCTGAACACTTGCTCCTAAAATCTCAGAGGGCAAGAAGAGATTCTCATATCAAACACTGCAGAGAGAAGAAGGTTTCAAGTGATCCCAACGATGACCTATTCTAGGAAGAGGGTTGAAGGAACGGGGGAATGGGATAGAACAGCAGATGGGACAGAACAGGGGTCGGGATAAGGGTCAATGAGGGGTTGACTAATCAGTCATCCTAACCAGTGGCTCAGAAAAGCAGCCCTGAGACTAGGGGTCCTGCTTCTGGAAAAGAGGGGCTCAAGAGAAGTGAGGACAAAAGTAAGAAGAGGGGGGTAGTTTTGTTAGTGATGAAGAACCAACTCCTTAAAAGTTGAAAGGAATTACCTAGGCTTTAAGGCAGAAGCCAATATTCTCAAATATGTAGACAAAAAGAGCTGAGAATTTGGAAAACAGAAAGAGAAAATATCAGCCATAGGTCTGTCACCCATATGCCATTTGAACCATTTCTTTCTGGCCTTTTGTTTTCCTATGAGAGGGTTTTTTTCTTTTAAGCATAGTTACAATAAACAGACTATTTTGTACTCTTTCCCATGTAACATGAATATATGAGCATTTTTCTCATCAGGATGTTCTGTCAAGGCCATATTGTGAACTGGTTAAGGATTTGGGCCCCAAAGTGGCTCTCTTTATAGGGCTTGAGTTTATATCCTAGTATGGGCTGACCCTGAGTAAGCTGCTTAACATCACTGTGCTCATCTTCCTCATCTATAAAATGCAAGAAAAATGATGAGAGCAGTAATACCTACCTCACAGAGCTGTTTTTGAGGGGGGATTAAATGAGATAATCCATGTAATTTATGTAATGAGCTAATAACAGCTCAATGTAAGCTCTTATTATTTATAAACATAATTTTAATGGTTACATAAAATACCAATCAGTGAACATTACATCATAACCATACTCTTATTCCTGAACACTGTGTAAATTTTCAGTTTGGGGCTATTATAAGACTTGAAATATTTTACTGCATTTACACATAGAGATACATACCATTTAACACCAAGCCAAAAAATATAAAAATAAATAATTTTTTTTAAACTTTAAATGATATTTTAAATAATGACCTGCTTTTAGGTCATCCCATCAAATCTGAGAAAGAAAGGTATACATGATTAGCTGTAAAATACCACTTGAGTCCCAGACAGACAAGCAATCTCGAATTATAAAGGCACAGTTGTGCCCTGAATGTTTGCTTCCCTCACCAAATTCATAGGTTGAATTTTTGAGGTGAATATTTGAGAATAACTCTCAGTGTGATGATATTATAACTCTCAGTGTGATGATATTAGGAAACAGAGCATTTTGAGGTAATTGGGTCATGAAGGTGGAGCCATCACAAGACAGCTTGCTTCCTCTCTCTGTCCTCTGCCATGTGAGGGCCTGGTGAGAACATGGCCACCAGCAGACCCAGAGGCGGGTCCTCATCAGACACCAGACCTGCCAGAGCCTTGATCTTGGACTTCCCAGTCTCTAAAAGCACAAGAAGCAGGTGTTTCTCTAAGCCGTCCCGTCTCCGGTACTTTGTCATAGTAACCTGAACAGAGGAGGACAGCCACCCGGTCTTCACATTCAGACATTTTTTCTTGGGTACAGAAAAAAAACTGCACGTTAACTGTGGTGGTTGGCGGTATGTAAGAGTTTAAGTGTATGTTATGTTTCCTTGTTGTGGTTTTTTTAACTTTTCTATTGGAGCATGGATACCCACAGGCTCATAGACTGTGTGACTACAATCCTATCTCCGTGGCTCTGATTTACTTGATTGCACAAAGGAAGGCAACATAATCCTGAGGCACCCAACTCAACCAGTCCTTTTTCAGGTTTCAGAGCCATTTGCTTCCTAACACAGGCTTGACATGCTTTCAGCAACAGAAGCCAAAGCCTTCCGTCCAGAGGCTTTGGTTCAAACACACCCTCCTGACCCCATTCCTCACAGAGGCTCATTTCAGCACCTACGGGACCTCACCTTCCCCCACATGACACATAGACTCGTTTGAAAACTACCTCTGGCTAGTGGTGGAGACGGTAGAGCTAGGAAAGACTTTTGGCTGTTCATTTGCAAGAGAGGACAAGCTTCTTTCTCAGAGTATGCTGCAGCCAGACATAGTACCTCTCCTTAGCAGACACTCTGCTGTTCCAGTCATACACGCTGCCATTGAGTTCAATGTGGAGTTCGAGGAGCGGGCGTCTTCTGGAGGGAATGAGAAAGGCAAAAATTAATGCCATGCAAATATGAAAGAGGAGACAGATCACCGTTAGGCTGAAATGAGCCAACAGATGTGACAGCGCGTTGAAATCGTTCCTTTTTAAATGCTCTACAAGCTGCTTAGTGAGTGATCCAAACCAGCTGGCAGCACTCTGGCCCAATGACCACAGTCCCCTCACCCAAGGGGCAGCTGAGTCTTATCCTGGAGACACTCCAGCCAGATGATAACGCACCTGGATCATCTATGCAAATGCAGGCTGGATGCCAAGAATACTGCTGGCCCATGGAAGGCTGAATCATTTCTGCTACAGCCCACTCCTTGCTGCTAAGCCACGACTGAAGGGGCTCGGGGCACGGGTGTCACAGGCCTTGCGATATATTCCTGGGGTCCCCAGAGCTACAACATGCATTTCACACATGGCTCCAAAACTTCATTCTAAATTATAATGAGGGGACAACTGAAAAATGACTGCTAATCTTACATGGGAATAATCTTCTTAAATGCAAACCAGATCACCGAGGTTTCCCTTAGAAAAGTATTCTTTTTTTTTTAATAATTTTTTTAAATTTATTTGACAGAGAGACAGCGAGAGAGGGAACACAAGCAGGGGGAGTGGAAGAGGGAGAAGCAGGCTTCCCGCGGAACAGGGAGCCCGATGCGGGGCTCGATGCGGGGCTCGATCCCAGGACCCTGGGATCATGACCTGAGCTGAAGGCAGATGCTTAACGACAGAGCCACCCAGGTGCCCCTAGAAAAGTATTCTTGCCAATAAGCATCAGAAATGTCTGTATAACAAAGACTTGCAGACGTGGGGAGTCAGGTACCACTTTCCACCTCTCAAACTGTCGGGACAGGGAAATAAAAGAGCATGTGGTATCGGGCAGAATTTGGGGACACAGGCACTCTCCTGCAGAGTGGGTACAACTGTCCTAGAGGACAATATGATAAGATGCATCCAAGCCTTTAAAAATGCATGTTTGTTTAACACAGCAATTCTTCTTCTGGGAATGTTCCTCAAGAAAACAGTATGGATAAGCACGAATACTGAGCTACAAAGGTACTGAATGCTTTCCTTTTATGAAAGCAAAACACCTTTCAACAACTGAAAATGGGTCAAGTATGCCATAGCCGTATTCTAGACTGCTCCACAGACATTAAAATGATGTTGTAGACTACTGACATGTAAAATGTACGTGATATACCGTTATATCAACTAAAGGCAGATTATAAAGTAATAGTAGACGATGATTCCATTTTGGTTTAAAAAACATTTAGATATGATTGTGCAGGTATCCAAAAAAGATCTGGAAAGCAATACACCAAGATGTGGCTAACAGAGATTGATTCTAATAAGTAGGACTATAACTGCTTGTTATATTCAGCTTTCGGCATTTATATTTCATGGTTTTTGTTTTTGTTTTTGTTTTCAGTAAGGAGGATGTACTGCTTTTGTAATTAAAAAAAACAATTAAAAATTTATTTTGAAGAATAAGATCTAAACTACAAGCTGACTAGCAAGTGACCTCCTGAAGCAGAAAGCATTCATAAAATGCACCTCCTCCTAAGTCAACTCCAACACGGAATGAAAAGTCCTTTCTCCCTGAAGAGAAGAGCATCAAAGGTGACACAGTGGCCATCTCCATCTTGGTAGCAAGAAGAGAGACAAGCGGTCCAGGGATGGGCCACAGCCGACCCAGGGGGCTCACCTTTCTTTCCCCAGTTTCTGGGAGAGGCACTGCAGGTACAATGAAGGAGGGCTGGAGGGCCGTTCCAACAGGGACACATCCGCCTTGCACAGGCTCCAGAGGAAGTCCGCTTCTCGGTGAATGGTGCCTGGCCCAGGCTGCTTGGCTTTGGATTCCACATTGCTGATGGCTGGTCCATCCACCTCCAGCAAGCTGCCGTTGTCCAGCGGGTCCTCTGACACCACATAGTTCTGAATAAAAAAGAGCTTTGGCTTCCCTAAGAGAGAAGGGCATGCGTCTCCCATGAACATCCTCCTGACCTGATCCAAAGGGAAACCCGAGTGTGTCTGATCCACGCCAAACACACTGTGGGAGCCGCCTCGGCTCACCAGGACACACACAAAGCTGTCGTAGTCTTCATGTTGGGGCATGCAGGCAACTTGGCGAAGAATCTGGATGATACTGTCCATCCTCAGATACAAGAAATACTGGACTTCATAGCCCAGGGAAGTAAAGGTGTTCCGAAGAAACTCTGGATAAAATAAACAAACACACAGAGAAAACAACACTCGGGTGAGAAAAGCTTAAGAGGCACCGGGAAGCAACCCTAAGCACAGTCCGATCTCCACTACTTATCCATTTCTACTTTTGTGCCATATTTTGAGGTTTTGAAGGACCTAAGCATGCAGCAGGAAGAAATCAACCTGAAACACACGACATTTATGTCCCAGGTTCTCAGTTCCGATCTGTCCCTGCCAGAGGCTACCTCCACATCTGGCCACAGGCACAGACTGAGCCCACTTCTAGTCCAGTGCAACCAAATGGGGAACAAATTTTTTTCTCTTCCACCAAAACAAAGTTGGGGATTTTTCAAAAGGCTCTTTCTTAAACTAACACACAAATATGTAGGAAATGGATGCATCTGCAGAGCGTAGATCCAAATCTAGGTCCAAATGGCTGCAGAGAGGATGGCCCGGGTCACGTGTTCCCTCATCTCCGCAGGCTGTGGGCTGATACAGAGGCCCCTACGTCTAAGTTGTGACCATTTCCAGACTCCCCAGTTCCTCTCATGACCTGCTTCCCCGTGTTACCTCCTAGCAGAGGAATCGAAGATTCCCTGTAGTGCCCCCAAGAATTCTTCTCCTAGTTTCCAGGAATCCTGGATTGACTTTGCCTGCAGAAACAGTGGAAGGCAGTGGAAAAGGCAGAGTTTATGCCAGACAAGCCTGCCTTCTAACACTGACCTTACCACACCTGTGGGCTGCATGACCTTAAGGAAGTGGGTCTCCCTAGCTTTAAATGGAAGTGATGATACCTACCCTGTGAGCATGTTGTGAGGATTAAATGAGATAATACAAATAAAGCTCCTGGGGCTCCATTCCCTTGTTTAAAAAATCTTGTTTCCATCTTTTAGAAATTTCTATAGCCTACCTAGGCCATTTCTTTCCCATCTGCTCAGTTTGCCTTCCTCAGAGAGGACAGTCTCCTACTTTGTTATAAATCTTTCTAATAGCAGAGACAGACACATCTTTCTCTTCCTCATTAAAAATTCCACATCCCTTTGAGTAACCCATTAAGTTTCTGTTCCTTGTCTGAGGGATGCCTCCACTTCTTAGTTCATTTGCAGAGCAGAAAAATTGCTATTCCCTAAGCTAAACAGGCATCTCTAAATTCAGATTGTTACCCAAACCCTTAGCCAACTTCTCTGGATTTCTCTCCATGTCTCATGACTATGTACCCACCTCTCTTCATTCCCTGGGGTATGGTCTTCCAGAAGTCTACCACTACCACCCCAAATCAAACAATACACTAGTAATTCAAACAGATAGAACTTCTACCAAGGAACAAAAGGGTCCCATCTCACACCAGTGCAGGCATCACAGAAAGGAGAGAGAAATGATTCCGCTGAAATTACCACATAACTGTTTGCCACAAACTGTCAACTCTCTGCATTAAATGGAAACAACATGAAGTCTGACTAGTCACAAATAATTCAAAGACTCATAGCTTCAACCAACAGTTTCAGGCTTCTTGCCCTGCAAACGTTACCAACCACTAATAAACTATAAAAGCCAAAGGTAGCTATCACAATTTCTCTTCTGGCGTCTCAACAGGAACTACAAAGGGAAAGCTAGAAAAAGAAACATAGCCTTGTGTAAACAAAAAGCTGGAAAAACCAGCCACTGGACAAATAAGAGCTCTCCTGAGTGCTCTGAGTTTAATTCACCCAGCCCATAGACAGTCCCTGGATATGTTCATATTGGGTCTAGTAGAACTTCCGATTCAGGAGAGCTGGGATTAATTGTGGCCCCACATCTACCAGATATGGCAGTTTTAAATACGTCCGCAAATTCTTTGACACTCCTTCCTTAAAAAGAGTGTAATTCCTTTCCCCTTGAATGTGGACCATGTTTGGTAACTCATTTCTAATGAATACGGCAAACGGGATACTATGTGACTTCCAAAGCTAGATCATAAAAAGGATACAGCCTCTACCTGGCTCTTTCTCTGTTTTGAACAGCTCACTCTGGGGGGAGCCAGTCACCATGACATGAGAACACTCAAGCAGTCCTGCGGAGAGGCTCACACGAAGAAGAACTAAGGCCTTGCACCAACTTCACAGCCACATGAATGAGCCACCTGAGAGGATCCTTCAAGCCCAATCAAGCCTTTGGATGACCCTAGCTGAAATCTGACCACAATCTGCCAAGAGACTCGGCCAGAACAGCCCAGCTAAGCTACCCCTAAATCCCTGCTCCACAGAAACTGTGAGAGATATAAATAAATTAATGTCGTTATTTTAAGCCACTAAATTTTGGAGTGATTTGTATACATTATTAGATAAATAATTCACCAGGTAAATCAGGAAAAGGGAATGATAATGATCATTACTTAAAGATGTAGTTAGGCTACGTCCTTTTCATCTGGCCCACAGGTAAGGGTGAAAAAAAAAGAATTATATATCACATAATAATGGAGAGATATAAAGAAGGTGCTAATCTCCTGGAAACCCTATGATAAATAAATATTATGAGGGAAATGAAGGACACGATACACAGGTTGCTGGAGAAGCTAATAATAGCTCACTCATCCCCGCAGGATCTCAGTGTGGTAGAAAAAGCCCACCAGCACTGCCCCCTGGCCTTCACCTCAGCAGGTGTAGGCAAGCCTTCCATACCCAGTACTGCGCTCAGTTTGGAACACAGGACCGGACAAAGAGCATCCAGGCAAGGACCCCAGTTCATCACTACTGTTTGATTCCCAAGTCTTCGAGGACTCTCATGTCGTGGCATATTCTTTCCTCCAGGGGGCAGAAGCAAACAGGGAAACTCCAGACTCAAAGCTATTGTTTACTTCTCTCAGACTGACTCACTTCCCTCAAAACCCTCTCCTCACTGATAGATTTCCTCCCTTATCAAAGTCCTCGAAGCAAAGCCATAGTCTGTCTTTCCGAGATGGTATGCCGGGGTCAGGGACAGAACAAGGGCCGTCCCGTGCCTTTCATCTCTTTCCTTGTTCTGGGTCCCCAGTGGGTCCCGGCCAGAGTGGGGGTTGTCACACAACCCTGAGCAGGCAGCTGCGTGGCACCAGCCAAAGAGGAACCCGTCTTGGAATCACAAGATCTGAGTTTCAATCCTGGCTCCTCTACCTATCTGCTGGGTCTGAGCCTTGCCTGGTCCTGGAAAAACTAACTTATGCCAACAGAGGGGCTAGGAAGGGGATGGGAATCTGATGTCTGGGGCACGAAGTGCTTCCCTAATAGGACAGGAGAAAGAAGAATAAAGGGGAGGTGAAGCCAAAAACGTGACATGTCCCCCAAAGCCAGTAAGAACAGCAAATCTGGAGGGACCTCAGACCAAGATGGAGCCTCTGGCCGCCCAGTCACCTCAGGAGACACAGCCGGAAGTCATCAGAGTCGAGATTTCCCATAATGTCACCTCTTTTCTCTATCAGATAGGGAGGGCTGATGCTAGCTGGCCTTTGCAACTTTCTTTCTTGGGCCAGCAAGAACATGGGTATAGCCTGGTCTGATTTATAAGATCCAGGGAGTAATGACGGTGTGAGTTTGAACAAATTAACTGTCTTAGCTTATTCATCTGTAATTAATACTAATGCCTATACCATGTTCTTCAAAAGGTGCCTGTGAGGATCAGGGGAGATGTCTGTAAAGACACTTTGCAACTATGAGTGCTTACGCAAATGTCAGATATTAATTTTAAAGAAAATAAAGGCAGGGACGCCTGGGTGGCTCAGTCGGTTAAGCGTCTGCCTTCAGCTCAGGTTGAGATCTCGGGGTCCTGCGATCGAGCCCCGCAGCATCAGGCTCCCTGCTCGGCGGGACGCCTGCTTCTCCCTCTGCCCCTCCCCCTGCTTGTGTTCCCTCTCTCGCTGTGTCTCTCTCTGTCAAATAAATAAATAAAATCTTGAAAAGAAAGGCAGCCATTTCACCACAAATCATGGAGCCTGCCACGCATCTCTCTCATGGAAGCTTCTCCTTAGAAGGGACCTCCACAAGGAAGTGTCTCTAGCCTACATCAAGATGGGCTGGGAGCAGTCAGATTCTGTGTCCCATTTATCAAGGAACTGCCTTGTCATTTCCCTCGAATAGGGGAAGAAAAACTTGGATGCCGAGTTTGGAACATAAAACTTGAACGACCGCAGAAATCACACTTCTCCTTCCACGCGCCCTGCAAACCTCACTCCTGACCTAGGCCTATCTCTGTAAACCTCAACTTCCCAAAATGATGAGTTTTCATGTGGCCTTGCAGTTAGGACAAGGGCTAGGGTCAGCACCACCCACAGGTTTGGGGGTAATTGAGATGAAATCCAAAAAAACTATACACAGTAAAAAGTCATGAAGCCATTCATTTAGAATTTGTTCTCATCTAAAATGAGTTCACATTGGGGTGCCTGGTTGGTTCAGTCAGTAGAGCATGTGATCATGAGGTCAAGGCCCACCTGGGTGTAGAGATTACTTAAAAATAAAATCTGAAAATAAAATCCAATGAGTTTGCATTAATCTTGCCACAATCTATAAAAAGAAGTCCATTAAATCAATGTATAGAATAAGGAGGGAGTGTTTCATCAGTCTATTTACCACTACTTAATGAGCACCTTGTATGAGCCCAGTTCTAATTATAATAAAGCATACAAATGGGGGCACCTGTGTGGTTCAGCTGGTCAGGTCATGATCCCAGGGTCCTGGGCCCTGAGTCGGGCTCCCTGCTCAGCAGGAAACCTGCTTCTCCCTCTCCCTCTGCTGCTTCTCTCTGCTTGTGTGTGCACACGCTCTCTCTCTGACAAATAAAAAAATAAAATATTTTTTAAAAAAGGTATACAAATGGAACACAGTTGGGCAGGATATTCTTAATGAGAAGGGGAGTTCTGAAGTCAAACATAAATGTGAAATGTAACGTTAAGATTTAAATAAGCTTCTTTACAGGAGGACTCCTCGGTCTTTAAGACCAATATGCAAATCTCCAAAGGAGGAACAAACTATTCATCATTTCTCAAATTCGCTTGACCCCCAAACTCATGTTTTAAGAAGTTCCTCTCCCTATGTTAAAGAAACACTGTATTTCATGTTGGGAAATACAAATGAGGTACCTGCCCTTCAAGGAGACTATCATCTAGTTGGGGAGCTTATAAATATGCACAAAACAATGACTGGCATGTCACGCAGTACAGCGGGATTTTAGGCACAATAAGGGGTCAAAGGAGGGACCGTCAGTGCAATCTGAGACACCTGGAGATGAGACTGTAGTAGAGGTATAATTCAGGCGGGGGCCTGACAAAACAGCAGAAAGGGGAGGCCCCCCCAAGTAGGAGGATGGTCATAAACAAGGACAGAAGAATGAGTGAATTAGGAAGCGGTGGTAGAGTCAGCTTTGTGTAAGTCTGACTTCTCATTTGTTTCCACAGACCAACCAAAGGGTTTTAATGGACAACCTACATTCGCTCAAACTTACAAACTACTTTTTAGACATCTTCTTTTTAAATACAAATGGTTACTAGTAATTCCTTCTGGACTAGCTCTTCTTAGGAGAAAACAATATCAATAATAGATCTGTCTATTGCATGTCAAAGGTGCTTGTAGGGCCCCTCAGGCAGCCTCAAAGTACTCTTCCACATATCCGCAACTCCCTATCCACAATTCACAATTCAGAAACCCCAAAAGCTCTGAAAACCTTAAGTTCTTTTCCCTGATTCATTTTGTGGCAAAACCTTTCCTAAACCGATGAGAGGCTATTGATAATCTTTATTCCACTTAGTGTGAATATCCATTCATTTTGCTGTAGAAATAGTAATGTGTGGGCTCTAAGCCCTTTACAAGTGTGAATTCATTCACTTTTCCCAGCCTCCCCGAGAGGTAGGTCCTGTTATCTAACCATTTTATAGAAGAGAAATTGAGGGGGACCTGGGTGGTGCAGTCAGTTAAGTGTCCCGCTCTTGGTTTCCATTCAAGTCATGATCTCATGTGTCATGATCTCATGGGTCATGGGATCAAGTCCACAGGTCAGCCTCTGCGCTCAGGAGGGAGTCCGCTTGAAGATTTGCTCCCTCTGCCCCTCCCCCAACTTGTGTGCACACACGCGCACTCTCTCTCAAATCTTTAAAAAAATAAAAAAAGAAGAAGAAGAGAAACTGAGGCTTACAGAGGCTAGGGAAATTGTCCAAGGTCACACACGAGGACATGACAGAGCCATGATTCAAACTCACACAGTCATATTCCAGGACCCAACTCTGACCATGCTCCTATAATACAGGAATACACACAAATACACATTCAACCCTGGCACACAAGAGGCCCATAACTCAGCAAGGGAAGTAAACACAGACACTGGATTTTAGTCACAAACTCACAGCAGGTCGTGGCTTTATGATTCTCTTCATACAACAGATATACATCCTGCAGCTGGGAACTGCATGAATGAAACAAAACTGATTATAATAGAAAGTGGAAGACAAATACTCTCTTTTAAAGCAGGAAGTTACTCATTAAGGAAATATCTTCTCATTCTTATATCGGTACTAATGGCTGAGAGAGAAAAGACACTCATCTATAGCTGAGGAGACAGCCTGTCGCACATCTAACCAAAAATAGGACATGAGGAAAATGAGATCATATCTGAAGTCCTGGGAAATTCAACCTAATATTTGCTAATTTGACCTTCTCTTAGATTCTCTTCCCATACAACTCACCATGGTAACATTTTAAGTGAGCCTAAAAGACAGATCTGACTCACTCCAAGAATTCTGAAAAGCAAGAAAACTGTGGAAATGTGATGATCAACCCTTCGGAGGGAGAGATAAATAATTAAACATGTTCTTTCACAATGAGATTCTTATTCTCTCTGACGCATCACCAGTGATTGATTCAGTTTGAATAGGACATCCAGCAACAACTGAGCAAGAGAATCAGTCCAGATCCAAACAACAGTAACACACAAGTAGTACAGACTCCAGCAGACAACCCAAGGACAGGGTGGCAGAACTAAGTAACACACTGCCTCCAAGTGAACACACATTTACAATATTTTTTACTTTTTCCCCATAAAAGCTTTCATAGTCTAGCTATATGAAATGATGGGACATCTGATAACACCGAAGCCAGAAAGCCTTCCATTTTAAACCCCACTCTGGACCCCAGGACCCCTCCCTGCTGCAGCATCCAGCATGAAAAAGCAAGACCGAAGCTCCCAACTTTCAGCCAATCACACCATTGTACCAGAAACAATGCTTTGTACTCCCCAAATTCCCTTCCCTTTCCTTCCTGGCATGTAGCCAGTCTGAGTTCCTTGTCTACTGCAGTTAGGTGGGGTCCCAGGAGTGAGTTCGACCAATGGAATGTGGATGGAAATGATGCACCTCACTTTCGGGGCTGGTCCCTAAAATTTCTTGTGAGATCCTCCACGCACTTCCTTCATCCACCAGCCAGATACAGAGGATCCTGTGGAAAACCCCAAGGCTTCAGATGGTGAAGTCACTGACTGATCACATGGAACGAAGCTCACTCCAGACCAATGCACACTAGGCTGTGGCATGCGTGAGAAAGCACCCCTCGCTATGTGAAGCCATAGACTTCCGCAGAGGTTTGTTGTAACAGGTAGGGTTGATCACTGATGAACACGGCTTGTCTGGGCTCACTGTGACCTCACTGTGGGGCATCAGTTAATCCACAGCGTCCATACCTACCTGTGTCATTGCCAATGCAATCGATTATCAGGCAGATTCCTAGGGGCTTGCTCTGCATCCTGTATCTCTCTTCTGGTATGTGCTGGAAAGGAAAGCAGGGATTGTTAAAAAACTCTGGACATTGCTCTGTTTCCATAAAGTCCCACACATATACCATCTTTTCTTTTGGATTTCCTCAAACTTCCTGTTGCCAGGTGAGTCATGCAATAGACACAGCCTGAAGTCACCACAGCTGACATTTCCCATTAATTTCACATTTTTTCTCTATTTAGGTAATGTGCTGAAGACAAGCTGTCTCGGTTTTTAATTTTAATGAAAATCACAGTCTCTTTACACATGACTTAGCTCTGCAGGATGAAGACAATTTAAAGCTGAGAGAAAGGATGGGTCATGTGTTTCTACAGTAACCTGAGGTTATGCAAGTGGTATCTTTCCAAACCAGTACAAAAGGAGGCCTTCTATTGCCTCCTTATGGAGAAGGGGTTTCAACCTTTAAAAAAGAAGCCAGAGCAAGTCAAGGTTCAGTGTCACTGCTCACTAATACATTCAGCAATCACTCAGCTGAGAGGAGAGCTGCCGCCCTGGAGTATTCCCACATTCCAAAGTTCACGAATGCAATCCACATCAACATCTTTCTCTTGGCTCTATCCAAGTTCCTCCCTAGGAGAGTTCCCAGGAGAATGGCACTCTCAGCACCCTATTCTTGTCCCAGAGAATTATTAACGGACAGATATCTTAAAGAAGCCAGTGCTCTCCACAGATACTGTGCATACAGTACAATACCAAATCAGATCATTTATTCTGTACCCGCGGTAGAAATGCTCCTGATTCCTGGATGGATGCCTTCGCTGATTCTCCTGGAGGATGAGAGAGAAATCATTTACAAAGCTGAAGGAGAACAGACCACTCCCATGCTGTCTGGGTTTCTTTATTTCTCAGCTGTTTTCTTCCATTATTTTCTTCCCCTTACTATCTCTTCTTTGCTCTACTCAGCCCCACAGTTCCAACCACACACTGAAGAACCCAGCTGATAAGAAAACACAAGTCCGCCTGCTGTGCAGGGGGTAGGTAGAAAAACTGCTTAAAGAGCAAGGGAAAAAAGGCTCTCCCTTGCCCTTCTCCAGGCGAGGACCGGGTGACTTGATGAATTTTTAAATAGATACGGAGAATCCAATAACCTCACCACCCAACAGTATCGATAGCTTTCTTTCCTATGCTGAAACTGTGGGCAGCACCGAGACGGGCAGCCTTAGAGACTGCAGAGAAGGGAAAATTTACTTATATTTGTCACTGGTGCAACAGATGGCCATGTTTTCTTAGTCCAGTGATATTGAGAGGCCATAAAATAAAATGGCAATGGCAAGATAGAGGACAGTGAGCCTAGCAAATGTAGATGAGCCTAAAGCCAATAACATTAGTTAAAAATGACTTTATTAGCACAGAGAGTGGAGAAACCACCAGTTTTGAAGCCATAAACGGCTGGCTCAAACCCTAGCACCATCACCGAGGAGCTCTGTGATCTTAGGCAAGGTTCCTCCTAAAGTCTCAGGGTGTTTCGTTGTGTTTTGTTTTTAAATCCCAAAGATGAACATACCAACATCTACCTTATAAGATTGTTACAAAAATAAGAATGCCTAAAGACAAGCAAAGACAATGCCAGTATTTGTAAGGTTTGGGGGAAATGAGCACTTTCAAGTGTGTAAGCTGAAATAGTCTTTTTAGGGGCACCTGGCTGGCTCAGTCCGTAGAGCATGTTACTCTTGATCTTGGGGTTGTAAATTCAAGCCCCACATCGGGTGTGGAGATTACTTCAAAAAAATAAAATATTAAAAAAAAAAAGAAACAGTCTTTTTAAAGGACAACTGGCAATACTTTCTAAACCAACATTCTGCTTCTAGAAATTTATCCTAAGGAAATAATAGAGCAAGTATGCAAAAATATCTACTGAATAATTGTTTATAATGGCCTCAAACTAGAAAAATACTTAAAAATCCACCAACATGAAACTGGCTAAATAAATCATGGTACACATAATGGATACTATACATGTTAAAAAGGATAAGAAAGATCTTTATGTATTTAACATGAAAAGATATGGGTATATTCAGTGAAAATGGATTATTGAATAACGTGGATAATATTAATCCCACATACTTAAAAATACATATTTATGTGCATATACTTACACATATATATGCTTAAAAATAAGAGTCTAGAGGTATATAAATCAAATGTTAACAGTGGTCCTCTGATACTTGGGATTAAAAGGAAATTTCTCCTTTTCATTTTGTATTTAAGCAATCATGGATTAACAGAATAAAAAACCACACAAAATAATCTGTGTACTATGCCTATCTCAGGTTAAGGCACTTCGTAAGAGCTTAATAAATTGTAGTGATCATCATCATCCAACCAAATCTATTTGGAAGTCCAAATCAATACAAATGCTTTTTTCTTTACTAGCCCATAAACCAGGTCCAGGCAAAAGCAGGTCCCTAGCTCTCTGAAGGGTCCCCACCGGTGTTGGGAGCCTTACCCATCTCATCTGTGTCATGACATTTTTATTAATTTAAATTCAATTAGCCAACAGATAGTATATCATTAGTTTCAGAGGTAGAGTTTAGTAATTCATCAGCTGCATATAACACCCAGTATAATTACAATTAAGGAGAAACCTGCCATCAGGGTGCGCTATGGAAAGAACACCAACTGTTTTTCTTTCCTATCCAAATCTACCAGGTCTCCTGTTTTCCTTTTAAACAGCTTTCAGAATGCTAATTCTCACCACCATGTTTTGAGAAACATGCTGTCACTTCAGGAATAAATTCACTTCTTGGTAGCTTTTGCTGGAGAGCAGAAGACTAGGTAGGGAATGACAGGCATGAGCAGTACCATCTGGCGAATCTGGGCGAAATGCTTCTCAGTTTCTAGGTGCAGGCAGACAGCATGGAGGCTGACTCAGAAGATTTTGGCAAGGGGTCTGCCACACAAAGAAGGTTCCCAATGGGCCACTGCTCTACTGGGAACATTCACAATCGCCACTGCACGCGGGATGCACGCGGGACAAATTGCAAGCCCCTCAGGGAAGACTGAGCCCTCCTTCCCTGCCTACTGATCCCTGCCTCCAGAAGGGCTGAAGCACAGTCAGCTACAATACAGTATGAGACCGAGTCTCAGCCTTCACTTCAAGGAGGACGAGAGACAAGCAAAAGAAAAACACTTTTTGGGGCGCTTGGGTGGCTCAGTCAGCTCAGCTCATGATCCCAGGGCCCTGTGATCCAGCCCCACATAGGGCTCCCTGCTCAGCAAGAAGCCGCTTCTCCCTCTCCCACTCGCCCTGCTTGTGTTCCCTCTCTCGCTGTGTCTCTGTCAAATAAATAAATAAATAAATAAATAAATAAATAAATAATAAAATATTTTTTTAAAAAAGAAATACACTTTTTAAAAATGATGTTATGGGATCAACTGCTGATGTTTTAAGAGATAAGAGAGAGATCGTATGGGGTTGAAATGACTAGTTTTTTATTCTATTATTTTCTTTCTTTTTAGGAGTAAGGGGATGTCATCTGTAGAGATGTCCTCTGTAGATTTATTAAATGAGCTATAAGACAGGGACGCCTGGGTGGCTCAGTCGGTTAAGCGTCTGCCTTTGGCTCAGGTCATGATCCCAGGGTCCTGGGACTGAGTCCCACATCCCTGCTGAGCAGGGAGCCTGCTTCTCCCTCTGCCTGCCACTCCCCCTGCTTGTGCTCTCTTTGACAAATAAATAAATAAAATCATTTAAAAAAATGAGTTATAAAACAATATCCTAGTAACCTTTCTTCTTCCTGCTGCCAGACATTTGGTTTAACATGATTCATTATCACGGCTATATTAATGTTTAACATAGCCTGGTTATAGTTCCATTTCAGGAATAAATAGCACATCTCTTAAAAATATAGCCAAGATGATGAAGCTGATGGAGTAGGAGGTATTTACATTCAAATAAGCTAATTCATTAAATAATTAGAAATGCCAGTGGCTACATTTTAAGAATTTAAATGCTATTTATTTTGAGAGCTTAATCAGAACATGTAGATAAAGGAAATGGGCAACTCCAAAATGCAACAATATGTACTTGAGTTATCAAGCATTTATAAAGAATGAATATAAAGAAAAATTGGCCTTACTTTGAAGGTCAAGTTGTCCCACATTGAGTCTTTGTTCTTTACTTCTCCCATTCTGGAGCTTCAAATATAAAGAATAAGGTCATATCCCCTGTTAGTTTTTTTCAGAGGCACTTTATATCACATCTCTTTAAATATCTCAATAGAATCCTTACCAGGAAAAAAATAAAAGTATCACATTCACAGTTAAATTATCTAAAGAAGAATAGCAAGAGCAGTTAACTCCATAAATCCCATATTCTATAGCCAAAGAACAAGGCAACTCTTCTTTTTAAAAAGCGAAAATACAATGAACATGCAATATGCTAAATTAGCTTATTAGGATGTTTGAAAACAGCTCAATAAAGTCAGATGTTACGGTATTGTAGAGTTGCTATAATAGCTCCAAGTAGAACAAGCTGTTGGAACATCAGATTGACATTCTACCTGACCCTTTAACACAGAGGCAATGCACGGTATGATTAAGAATGAGAGTTCTAAAGTGTTGGCAAGGATGTGGAGAAAAAGGAACTCTTGGGCACTGTTGGTGGGAATGTAAATTTGTTCGGCCACTGTGGAAAACAGTATGGAGGAGGCTCGTCAAAAAGTTAAAAGGGCGCCTGGGTGGCTCAGTTGGTTAGGCGACTGCCTTCAGCTCAGGTCATGATCCTGGAGTCCCGGGATCGAGTCCCACATCGGGCTCCCTGCTCAGCAGGGAGTCTGCTTCTCCCTCTGACCCTCTTCCCTCTCGTGCTCTCTATCTCTCATTCTCTCTCTCAAATAAATAAATAAAATCTTTTAAAAAAAAGTTAAAAATAGAAATACTATTTAATCTAGTAATTCCACTACTGGATACTTATCCAAAGAATATAAAACACTAATTCAAAAAGATACATGTACCCCATGTTTATTGTAGAATTATTTACAAAAACCAAGATATGGAAGCAACCTAAGTGCCTGTCAATAAAGAACAGATATGGATAACATACGTATATATACCATACATATGTAACATATTATAAATATTGGAATATTATATATATGGACTATTATAGATCTGTAATGGAATATTATGCAGCCACAAAAAAGGATGAGACTGTGCCATTTGTGACAACATGGGCGGACCTAGAAAATATTATGCTAAGTGAAATAAGTCAGACGGAGAAAGACAAATACCACTCAGATGTGGAATCTTAAAAAAAAATTGAATAAACAAACAAAAAGCAGAATCAGACCTATAAATACAGAGAACAAACTGATGGTTGCCAGAGGGGAGGCGCGTGGGAGGATGGGCAAAATGGTTGAAGGCTTCCAGTTATGGAGTGAATAAGTCACAGGAATAAAAGGCACAGCATAAGGAATATAGTCAATGATATTAACTTGTACGGTGACAGATGGTTGTAGCTACACTTGTGGTAAACATAACATAATGTATAAACTTGTCAAACCACTATGTTGTACACCTGAAACTAAGGTAACATTTCTGTGGCAAATATACTCAAAAATAAAAAAAAAAAAGTGGGGAGTTCTAACCCAGAGAAACCTGGCTATGAATCCTGATTCTGCCACTAAGTGTGTAAACTTGAGCAAGTTGTTTAACCTCCATGTCTGTTTCTTTATCTTCAAAATGAGGATAATAATAGTAGTATCTTAATAATTTTTTGTGAAGAGTAAATGTACACAAAGCACTTAGCACAGTGCTAGCATATTATTGTTTTTCTATAACGTCTAGTTATTGTGTTTCTATAATGCCTAGCTGCACATAAGCCACATGTGGGCTTGGTTCTTAAATATCAGCTACCAAAAAAAAAAAAAAAAAGAAGAAGAAGAAAAAGAAAAATCGGCTACCAATTCTGAGGGCTAGAATGAAATTAATCAGAGAATGAAAGATTGAACCGACCCTTTCTCTTCTCAGATGACAGGTCCTTTGTAAGGTACATATACCACATACTGCCAACCATCTGATAGGTTCAGCTTTCAAATGACAGTCCTCCTCTGAGGCTATCCTAGCCAAAAGAGAGAAGTTACTCTTCATTAAGCTGTGTCTGTAGCTAAGTCTTTGTGTCCAAATTAAAGAAAAACATGTAACTTACATGTTTTTATCACTAATCGTAAGTGACTTAGCCAGAGGCTGACAATACTATACAGAATTTGGAACCCCACATGGATGTGCATTCACATTTACATAGCTATTAAAGAAACATAACATCAAATCAAAGCTAGATTTTAAAAAGCATTGTATTGCAGAGTGACACAACTTTTTTATTCTATAATATGTTGTGTCATGTGTCATTTAATGTCACTATAATTTTTAAAGCACTTTGCACTCTTGCATGAGTTAACATCCAGGTATTTACCTCCTAATTTTATGAGAAATTCGCTGAATCCATATGACACAGTGTCTGCTTACTAAACAAATTAATGATCAGGGTCATAGATCAATACAGCAAATTAAAGGAGAAATTTAAATACAGAGCACATGGGTTCCCAATAGCCTCATAGACAGTGAATATAATTACTTTCATCAACAAAATAGAAAGACAATAGTAAAAATATGGCAAGCTTTTAACCAAGAGTGACAGTATAATTTACATTAGATATACAATAGTAGGAAAAGCTCAGAAAATCTGGATCTGAATCCTAAGTCAATTTTGTTTCATGACCTAGTATCACAGAGATTCAGAAGGAAAAAAGGAAGTATCTTTGATTCTTTAAAAAAATGACAGATAAGCCATGGCATGACTGGTATGTAGCTTATTAAATATACCATGGTGTACAAGAAGGAGTGTGGACTGGGCCCAGTTCTGGTGTTCCGTAGAGGTGGGCAATCACCTGATGTACTTCAGGCCTAAATTTCCTTATTTGTTCAATGAGGGGGGTGGATAATATAATCCTTAATACCCATTTTAGCTCTGAAATTCTATTGCTCAGGGTTATCTCTCACAGCTCACATTCTTCATAAAACTATTTCTACTACAGGGGTAGTTAATGTTTTCCTCACACATGTTTATGAAAGCTTTTATAATTTAACCATGAAATTGCACTGTGACCTAAAGCCTGACTACAAATTCCACATATCTTTATGTGGATGAGGATATTATACTAGGATTAACTTCTCGAGATAAAAAACTAACCGAGAACAGGCAGCGCCATGGCGGTCGGCAAGAACAAGCGCCTTACGAAAGGCGGCAAAAAGGGAGCCAAGAAGAAAGTGGTTGATCCATTTTCTAAGAAAGATTGGTATGATGTGAAAGCACCAGCTATGTTCAATATAAGAAATATTGGAAAAACATTAGTCACAAGAACTCAAGGAACCAAAATCGCATCTGATGGCCTCAAGGGTCGGGTTTTTGAAGTGAGCCTTGCTGATTTGCGGAATGATGAAGTTGCATTTAGAAAATTCAAGCTAATTACTGAGGATGTTCAGGGCAAAAACTGCCTGACTAATTTCCATGGCATGGATCTTACCCGTGACAAAATGTGCTCCATGGTCAAAAAATGGCCGACCATGATCGAAGCTCATGTTGATGTCAAGACTACCGATGGTTATTTGCTTCGTCTATTTTGTGCTGGTTTTACTAAAAAACGCAACAATCAGATTCGGAAGACCTCTTATGCTCAGCACCAACAGGTCCGTCAAATTCGGAAAAAGATGATGGAAATCATGACCCGAGAGGTGCAAACAAATGACTTGAATGAAGTGGTCAATAAATTGATTCCAGACAGCATCGGAAAAGATATAGAAAAGGCTTGTCAGTCTATTTATCCACTTCATGATGTCTTCGTTAGAAAAGTAAAAATGCTGAAGAAGCCCAAGTTTGAATTGGGAAAGCTCATGGAGCTTCATGGTGAAGGTAGTAGTTCTGGAAAAGCTACTGGGGATGAGACCGGTGCTAAAGTTGAACAAGCTGATGGATATGAGCCACCAGTCCAAGAATCTGTTTAAAAGTCAGACATTTAATGGTGACAAATAAAAAAATCATATTTGTGATGTTTAAAAAAACAAAACAAAACAAAACAAAAACTAACCGAGAACAACTATGGTAATACTTTGCACCATTTAATAACACAACAACCAGAAATGACAATGTGATATTTATGGTCACAAATCACTCACTCAGTAATATAATTCAATAACAAAAACACTTCTGAAATCGTTAAAATAAACTCAATAACAAAATGCACAGAGAGGCAAATATAAGGATATTTATTGTGAATCATTGTAGTAACAAAAGACTGGAAATGATCTAAATGCACACACACAAGAAAGGGCTATACACAATGTGATACATCCAGAAAGTAGAACCATATGCATGCATTAAAAACAATGACTAAATAGAGGTGGTCCCAAATGATTCATATGGAACAATTTCCAAGAATTCTCAGCTCAGGACAATGGGCACAGTGTTCTACCATTTGCACAAAAAGAAAAAAACAAAAGTGAAATATGATATGTGCATAGGCTATCTCTGGATATTTACAGAAGAAAATGGTTAACAACAGCTGCCTGTGGGGAAAGGAACCGAGGTACGCAAAAACGTACTTTAAAAATTCTTTTAGTACATCTTGAAATTTTTGTTCATGAGTATGTCCTACTTATTTATATTTAAAAAGCTAAATTTTCTAAAGAACAAAAGAACAATGAAAAAAATGTTCAGTTGTATGTGTAGATACATAAACATGCATAGAAGAAAGACTAGAAGGAAATTTGCCAAGATATTAACAGTGTTTATCTTTAGATAGTAGGATAGAAGTGATTCATTTTCCATCTTTTATATTTCTTGTATTTTCCAAATTCTCTCAATGAACACAGGTTAGCTTTGTAATCATAAGAAGGTATACATATTTTTTCAAATGCACATTTCTATCACATTTTTTTCAGACATTAAATGAAGTACATGCTGTGAGAATATGTATATTTTTATCAAAGTTCTGAAACCGTTTCTGGAATTCTGTACATTTGCTCCAGACTCACCCTTAAGTTACATGAAGGATCCTTAAGACTCAAATTTGGGAATGATGCCTGGAGTGCATTTGTATAATTTGTCCCAGCTCCTTGAGCTGTAAGCAGAAGAAAGGTATTGACTTAAGATTTACAAGTTATTGTCAAATGAATAGTCAACAATGGCTCAGTTCAGAGTCAATCATCCATCTTCCAAAATACCCTAAACTTTACCTAACTACCTTACTAAATTCAAAATATCAGCTCAGATGATTCTCCCACTGTCATTAAGAAAGGACTAAAAATGCTACACCGACCCTTGATCTTTTATTGGTCATCTGGGGGGAGTGGGGGTCTGGAGATCCCTGGGTCTCAGTTATGCCCTTTAGGCTGTGGAGGCAGTGGACTGCTAACAGAGCCCATGCTGAGGCTGAGTCTAAAAGACAATGGGGGAAGGGTGGCATGAAACAGAAGGCCACTGTGAGTCTGGTTCCCTTTATGGAGGGAGCAAAGGTACCCTTTTCCATGAGGAGGTTTTGTGAAACTCAGGACACACAGGGCAGCTAGGGGATCCCAGTGACAGGACGCCACCCAGAGTTGGATGGGGGTCAGGCCCAAGACTGGAGCAAGACAGTAGGGCTCAGCATGCACTCAAAAGCCCTGCATGTCCACAATGCAGCCAGCCTGTGCAGAAAATGGGGGTGCAGACGATTTCCTGAAGGCTGGAATGTTAAGAACTTCTTCGCAGCGTTTTGCAGAGGGCTGAAGCTCTGTGATCATGGGTATGGGGTGATGAAGTCAGCAGATGTGGGATATGAAAGATGGAAAGGGATGTGATCTCTAACCACAGGCTCATGGGGGCTGTTGACACTCAGGTTCTGTTTCCTCCACTCATCCAACAAATGAGTCTTTACCAACTGAACCTAGGATACACAGGGTACTTTCCTTAGGCCACAGAGAGACCTACTTACCCAATTGCTTGTATTTCTGGATTTTTGTCTTCAGGTCTACTCTGTGGATGTTCTTCAGGCATTTTTCTAGTAATTCCAATTGATCTGGAGCAATCAGATTAAGTTTCTCTAATTCGATCACAAGATCTAGGAAACTCTGAGAGAGCAACCAACAAGAAAAAAATGTCAGTAAGGCTGACTCTTAAGCCCCAAATGCAAACCTCAGGCTGTGTGATTTGTAACCGCAAGAAAATGTGACAAGGGGAGCCCCTTCCATGATCTTCAGTGATCCTAAACCAGACCTCTCTGGTTTATAGTCCCTCCAAGGCCAGGAGCAAATTACACTCCTGGATTTTATTGAGAAAGAGGTGGTTAAGTCTTTTGGTGGACAACCTGTACCTAGGTTGGGGATAGACACATGGGCCATTTTATGTCATCAAGAAGTACCACAATCCATATATATAATGGACTATTACTCAGCCATCAGAAAGGATGAATGCCCAAGTTTTGCATCAACATGGATGGGAGTGGAGATTACCCTAAGTGAAATAAGTCAAGCAGAGAAAGTCAATTATCATATGGTTTCACTTATTTGTGGAACATAAGGAAGAGCATGGAGGACATTAGGAGAAGGAAGGGAAAAATGAAGGGGGGGAATCGGAGGGGGAGATGAACCATGAGACTATGGACTCTGGAAATCAAACTGAGGGTTTCAGAGGGGAGAGGGGTGGGGGGATGGGGTAGCCCGGTGTGGGTATGAAGGAGGGCACGTTCTGCATGGAGCCCTGGGTGTTATACGGAAACAATGCATCATGGAACGCTAGATCAAAAACTAATGATGTACTGTATGGTGACTAACAATATATAAAAAAAAAAAAAAGTACCATTTTTCCAAAAGGCCCAGCTGAAATTATACTGAAAAACTCTAAGGGCTTTCCTAAAAAGGGAAGAGAGAAGATAGCTGGGGGCAAGTTTCTATTAGAAAAATCCCAATGATGTAATTTTGAAGTTCCTAAAATATTTTAGTCAATGCTGGACATTCCAACTCATTCTGACTCAGGAGGTCTGAGGGGGTGAAATTTAAAAGTTAGGGTATATTGCTACTCACTTGCCCTGGACCAAAGAGATTAGGAAAGAACTACATTTCAGAAATAGGCTTTGCTTTGTGTTTTATTTCCCTTCGGTTTAACATTTGATTACTGAGGCTCTATTTTTTATTTTTTTTAAATAATCATCATCATGAAATTGATATAAATGACTGGCAGATAAGTTGATTTGGGGGCACCAAATAGAAGTTCTATTTTTTCATTTTCCTTCCCATTTGATGCATTTGATGGTTGGGGGGGGCATCCAGTCACCCTATCTGCCTAGATTTCAGGAACCAAACTCCAGTGATTAAAGAACAAGAGGAAATTCTCAAGCAACACCTTACCAGAGTCCTCAAGGGCAGGTCCTTTAAGAACATATTGTCATAATCTAGAGACCTGAGGCTTTCCTGGCCCGTCCTTAGGCCAGCAGTATCACACGGGGCCAGGAGGAATTTAAATACTTTGCCAGCAATTACAACATCCCTGAGATCTTGACTGCTACCTATCTTCCAACCTTGAATCTCTGTTTTTGCCATTCCCTGGATACATGAGTCACAAGTACCTTCCCCCACCTCATCTCCACATGGAGCCTAATGACTTCACACTGGCCTTGAGCTAGCTGAGGGGAAAATAGATGCCGTCGGGAGTGGACGCGTACTTCCCACCTGTCTGCCCTCAGTGTGAGCAGATGGGACTTCCAAACCCTCCCAGATGGTCTGTCAAATGGGGGAGAGAAACTGATACCTAAATCAGGCCTCTGACTTTTACAGAAATAAGAATAAAATACAAGGATGAGAGAAATACCCAGGGCCACCCTATTTCCTCTCAACTGAGAAACCAATCTCTTCTTATCAATGTTATTAAGAAACAGACCTTTCTCTTCTCACTTCCTATCTTCACCCCCAGCTTGGGCCTCCCTATTCAAGGCCCCACAGCCCTCTCTTCACACCCTAGAGAGCACCCTCCACCTTCTGATAGGCTCTTGGGAACATGAACCAAGAAAAAGAAAACTCACCTTATCCTTGGCTACCTTTTTTCGACCAGTATAATCCCTCATGAGGAAAAATAATGAGGACAGATCAGATTTTTCCAAATTACCACCAATTTCTGTCATCAGCACCCTGTAAACAGGCAAGTTATTTTTAGTAAATTCAGATACCATCCTAGTGAAAAAAACAAGAGCCTATGCCTCTGCTATGCCAATAATTGGTTAAAAGGCTAGTTCAGGCCCCCATTTGATACACACCCCCATAAAACAGAAAGCCTAGGCCGCCTCAGGAAGATATCTTAAGGGAACTCAAAGAGGAAATTCATCCTTCCCCTACTTTCAATAGGAAACAGTACCTTTCTTTCCAACTAACTGCTCTAAAAACAACTCAGAGAATAAAAACTTCCCTGAAGAATCCCCTACTTCCCCCAGATGTTATGATGAAATAAGTGAAGAACATATATGACTCAGATGGAAGACAGAAATAGAATTTGAAGTGATCTTGTCTTCTCTGTTTTACAAGTTCCCAGGGGATGCTGACGCTGCAGACCCAGGGACCATACTTTGAGTCACAAGCTTCTAAAGCAAAGTTATACCTGGGATGTCCTGGCCAACTCTTGAACTCAAAGGGTGAAAGGCATCTAAAGCCTGGGGACTGGGGACTGTGACCACAGATGTCTTTGTCTAGAAAGCTCTTCCTGATTCAGTCACCTCTGCTCCAGTGGGTGCCACCATCACACTTTATCTGGGCTCCCAGGACACCCTGTGGTTGGCATTATTGCCTGGTCATTGTCATCACTGCTTAGAAGGCTGTTTTCCCAATTAGGCTCTCAAATTTTTGAGGACAGAAGATGCTTCGTTCATTTTGCTCTAGCACTTACCAACCACCTGGTATATGTTGACCCAAAAGAAAGGCCACTGAACAGATACATCGATGAATCTAGCATCCCACTGCCCAACCTCTCTGCCCAGAGGCTCTGAGGTACTGTCTACACTCACCATAGCAAGGAGACAGGAAATGGAGAGTGCCCTAACATATTCACTGAAACCCACTGCCTCTGAACATTTAAGAACATTACTGGCATTACATGATAGTTGAAGAGGTGGAAAATGATCGAGAATAACTACAATAATGATGAACCCCTGCATTTGTAGATGGCTTCACAGTTTTAAAAGCACTCCACATACTAAATTATTACAATTACACCAACAAACTTGTGAAATCAGGTTTCACTATTTTTAGCTTTACAAGTAAGAAAAGGAAGTCCCAAGCAATGTTAGTGGCTGGCTAAGCTTTGTGGCCTGTAACGGATAGTTCTGGGACTTGAAACAGGCCTCTAGACCTCAAGTTTCAGGCACTTTCCAAGGTCTATGCCTCTTTCAACGCTCCTTAATATAGTTCTTGATAATATACATCTTCTCCAAATCATGCATCACTGATATAACTTAAGGCTGGTGGTCTGGAGAAAAAGGAACCATTAATTTAAGGTTACAAGGTATCTTCCTTTCTCCAGAAATGCAGCCTTTCTTGGGGCTGCTGTGCTCCCCTGAACCTCCAAGAGAGTAGTATGTAAGCAGGAGGAAGGAAAAACTCAAAGACGGTCTGAACTAAAGGGGACGCCAGGGACCATTCCTCTCTGAACTGAAGGGGGCCTATAGCTGGTTAATCGATGGGACGTTCATTCTGCACCCCTGGCCCATCAAGCCTCTGGGGGCAAGGATCTCACTGGAACTCACAGAAAGGGAGCCCATCTCACTAACCTCCTCAGCAGGGGAAAGACCAAAGGGGACTCAGTAGGGATCACAGAGCTCTACAAAGTTCAGGAAGACGACTGTCAGACTTGTTATTTCCTTTCTCAGAATCTGCCAGTCTGACATCACAGAAAATAAGCCAGGAAAGACCACCGCAGACCTCACAGTCAGAGGATGGCAAGAATTACTAGCTCTTAGTCATTCTTATCTTGATCATTCTATCCATTATGCTACCCAGCCCTTCCACTTTCTTTATGATCTTCTACCCAATTACTTAAACAAACATGTTCTAAGAATTCAAAGACTTCAAAGAAATGAAGTAACATCATAAGGCAGTTGAATGTATGGGTAAAGAAGGTAACATCACTGCTTTTTCTTACTGTCCTCATTTCTGTTGTTCATAAGCCTAGACCACCTCCCTCCCTCGCACCAGGTTCAGCCTTGGGAATTGCTGATGAATTACCTATAGTCCGAAATAAGGCGAGGGTTCCTGAGCAGGTGGGCCTCCACTGCCTTTCTGTCCATCTTGAAGATCCGCTTGAGCAAGTCAAACCGCCTCACTCTGTAGAGCAGCTCAGCCAAGCCCATGGCAGACAGCATTCCTCTCTCACTTAAAATATCCAGAAGGTCCCTGACATTAAGCGGAGCAACATCTGCAGCCACATCCCGGCACAAAAAAAGAAGCATTTTCTTCTCGTCTTCATCAAGTGCCTCTTCAACCTGATGAATGACCTCCGTAGACATCCTGCACAGTGTCCTTCCAAAACACTACAGTAATAAAACTCCACTCTGGTCAATAAAAGGCCATGAGGCTGCTGTCTTCATTTCTGATGGTTTTCTTCATTTCTTTCAAAGTCCTTTCCAATGGAGTTCTGTGCTTAAAAGGGAATTTTTTAAATCCTCTTATCAAAGTAACTTATGTCTCAAATTCAAGGTAGAGGCTCTTCCTTGCTTGCTGGTCTCTCTAACCTAGCAGATTAAATTTACATTGTTAAGTCTATAGAAGGTAGACAAAGCAACTGATTGAAAAACCAAGACAGATAAAGAGAAACATTTTAAAGGAAATGAAACCAGAAACAAATCATCTCCCAAAAATCCCACAGGCTTTATCAGAATTTTTGAGACGTCAAATACGGTAAGAAGAAAATCACAAGGAGAGAGTTAATAAATAAATGGCATATAACCTTGGTGGGAGGAAGAAGAAAAAACCCAATGACTAAGCAGCTAAATGGACTAGAAAAACTGGTGTCACAGGGTTAACTCCCACTTGAAGTGACACCAACCAGGTAGGTTTGAACAAATATGGGTCTTGACAAGAGACCTTCTGCAGGGTATCAGAACTACTCCACACCTTTTCTCCCAGTTGTCTCCTACTTTAAAACCCCTCATAAGCAGACATCTCTGCACCCATCCTCCCAGAGTCCTGGGTCCTTTTCACAACTTCATCAGGAATGCTCATTGGACCTGCCCCCTTGCCTTGTCAAGTTTTGATCAAGGCTTCAGACCCTGAGCCCGTGGAAATGCTAGGGGCCCCTTACTCTCAATATACTGCTTCAGGTCAGCAATCATCACAGGAGTTCCTGGTGGTATCAGTGGAAGGAAGGAAGTGGGACAGAATATCTAGGGGAAGTTCTTGGTCCCAAGGCTGGACCTGGGTGGGCGCAATGGGAGGGGATGCCATAAATGTATTCTTAATTGCTTCCATTGAAACTCAACCTATTCTTTTTCAAAATTTAAGGTGCAAATGGCAGCTGCTGCCTATTCTATTCTAAAGCTTCATAGCAATAAATATAAATAAATAAAATTTCATGGCTATATTTTTTGTTAAATAAACTATTGTGTTCTGAGACAGTACCTTGTCTATTTCTATTAGAGCATATTTAAGGTTAAAAGTTAATCTTAGCAAAAAAAAATAATTGGAAACAGAACCCCACTCTAAGTTGCTACCTATTACTATGTATTTGTGTACAAGTGTATTTATATATTTATTGAGCTATATTTAGTGAAAGGAACACTGAAGCTATTTTATTTATTTATGTACAATTCCAGTCCACAGTAGATTTGAGGCATCTTAAATAGCAACACTGAATACAAGAAAATTTTTATATGAGACGAGGGGGGGAAATTAGTTTAAAAAACCACTAAGTTAGAAAGTCGAAATGGGGTGGAAGGATAGAGAAGACAAAGCAAATATGCAGGCCAGAAAGGCCTGAACAGACTTTAGCAGACTGTGACCTTGTCCCTGAGTTTCCTGGCAGTCAAAGCAAAAAGGGGTATAAGGGACATTAAATAGTTTTTGCTGTCAAAAACAAAAAGACAAAATAGATGATTAGAGTAAGCACAATTTCCTAGACATCCAGAGTTCCCCATCAATGAAAATATTAGTAAGCATTTTAGGGTCTGAAAGTAACAAAATCAAATTTATTTTAAATTTCATTTCATTTTTCAAAAATTTAAAATATTTTATTTTAAAGTAGACCATTCATTTATATCTTTCACACTGATCTTCCCACAATCAGGCTAAATGGTGAGTTCTTAATAAAAATAGACATTTTACCTTATGTAAACTTGCTAATCAGTATTGGTGTGTCTATGCCAATCCCATGCCCATTCATCCAAACCTCACTTAAATACAGCCATTATGAATAACTGGAAAAATGGAATTTACTAAATGACTGCTCAATGAAAGTAGAAAAACTGGCACTCAGACTATTTTTTTTTAACCTGAAAGCTTAATAACAATTTTGCGCATTCCAGAGACCCTAAATTTATACTTTATTCACAGGCTAACAATACTTTTCCCTAAGCACTAGTTTCCATGGAAGGAAGTCAAGTACTTATTCTATTGACTAAAAGTCACAATTTTGTTAGTAGTTATTATAAATCAACCTATAAAATATTCATACCCACTAAAAGGTATAAAATAAGTAAGAGAAGAATAAATGAGATGTTATCCAAATTCATAAGACTTATCTGAAAAAGAACCAACGAGAAATCAAATGTTCAATTCCCTATTTTTATTTATTTTTTTACTATTATTTATTTATTTGAGAGAGAGAGCACGTGCACAAGCAGGGGGTAGTGGCAGAGGGAGAGGGAGAAGCAGACTCCCTGCCAAGCAGGGAGCCCACCTCACCACAGTGGGGCTCCATCCCAGGACCCTGGGATCATGACCTGAGCAGAAGGCAGATGCTTAACCAACTTAGCCACCTAGGCACCCCTAATTCCCTATTTTTAAAAACAGTAGCCAACCTTTGCGATTCGTAGTCATCAATGATATAACAACGCCGTCAAGAAGTTAACAACATTAATCATTTTTTAAAATATTATCTGCTCAAAAAAAAAATCATCCGCTCAGTTCATTCCCTCCAACCATTATACCAGGACTTTCTGCCAGTCACGCACACTCAGCAAGAGAACTGGCACGCTGTCTTCCCTCTGTCCTAATGGAGGTAGAGTTTGGCAGCAAAATCCAAATTACTCAGTGGTAGCATCTGGCATATTCAGAAAAAATATCAGAAGGAAAACTACAGATCCCGTGCTGAGTCAGTCCAACCTGCAGCAAAATACCAACCAGTATACATGTTAGGGTGCTGTTGAGGCAGTTAATTGTAGCTAAAGGTGACAGGCACTTGAGAAAGGGGAGCATGGAAGGGAGAAGTAGGGTTAGGGTCCAAGTAATCACTACTTTGTTGGGGTTTCTTTTAATCCCAAATCAAGACATTAACATAAAAATCACTCTCAAACTAGGGAAGTCTATAAGACCTCCAGAGGCAAACCCAAAACCACCCCTATAAGGCTACCTTCACAACCCAGGGCATAGAAGACATCCATTCTGCTGGAGGCAAGTTCATGCTTAAAAAATGCCACGCACAAAAATAAAAATCACCATAACAGTAAACAACACAAATAAAATTCACATCTGAGGAACCTACATCTGAAAGAATTTAAATAAATATGAAAACTTTCAAGAAAATAAGGAAAATTTTTGCAACAGACCAAATCAATACTTCTGAATCAGTGACAGTTTTATCCCTCAGGGGACATTTGATAATGTCTTGAGACATTTTTGGTCATCAGGCCAGGGATGCTGCTAAACATCCCTCAATGTACATCCTCCACAACAAAGAATTACCAACTGTAGACACCAATAGTGCCAAGATTAGGAAACCCTGCACTAGATAATCTGAAAAAACTGGATATAATAGACACTCACATGAATTTATAAATTTAATAGCAGTCCAATCAAAAATTAAAAAGTAATTTGCCATGGACTGTGGCAAGCTGATTTTAAACCTATGTGAAGGAGGAGAAGGTCCAAGAATAGCCAATACAAGTTTTAAGAACAACCAGTTGCAGGAAGTTGCCTTACCAGATATCAAGGTTTTATACAAATGTAATATGGCACTGGGATACATAATAAAGCAACCAATAACCAGGTGAGAACTCAGAAATCAATCCACACACAGACGACTGAGGGGGTCCTGCCAATCAGTAAAGGACCAGAAATGTCCAGAAATGGTGCTGGGACAACTGGTTATTCAATACATATAGGGGGGAAATTGGGATCCTTTCCTCACATCATTTATAAGTCAATTCCACTTGTACTAAAGTCCTGGATATAAAAGTCTAAATGAAAATCTGTAACCTCCAATTACAAAAAGATTTTGTAAGACATAAAAAAGCAGGCATCCTTTTAAGAATGAAAGAGAGTAAGCACAGAGAAGACAAATGCATCATATTTACTTAACAAAGAATTTGTATCCAGAATATAGACAGCACTTCTGCAGGGTCGCCTGGCTGGCTCCGTCAATAGAGCATGTGGCTCTTGATCCAGGGTTGTGGGTTCAAGCCCCACATCGGGTGTAGAGATTACTTAAAAATAAAATCTAAAGAAAGAAAGAAAGAAGAAAGAAAGAAAGAAGAAAGAAAGAAAGAAAGAAAGAAAGAAAGAAAGAAAGAAAGAAAGAAAGAGAAAGAAAGAAAGAAAGAAAGAAAGAAAAAGAAAGAAAGAAAGAAAGAAAGAAAGAAAGCAAGCAAGCAAGCAAGCAAGCAAGCAAGCAAGCAAGCATTTCTGCAAATCAATAAGACAAGCAACTCAAAGGAAAAATAGGCAACAGGTACTTCCCAGAAGAAAAAACCCAAATAGCTACTAACGATATGAAAAGATGTTTGAGCCATAAGAGTAGTCAGAGAAATGCAAATTTAAAGTACAATGAGGTATTATTTCACCTCAGTTAAATGCTAGTATCTGTTACCAAATGTCAGAGAAATATAGAATCTCCAATGTTACTGGAGGAATCATAAATTAGTATGACTACTTTGAAGAACAATTTGGCAATATCTGACAAAGATAAAAACAAACATTATGACATGAAGATTTCATTCCTACATAAATATCCTTTAACAACTCTCTGACAGGGGCGCCTGTCTGGGTGGCTCAGTCGTTAAGCGTCTGCCTTCGGCTCAAGTCATGGTTCCAGGGTCCTGGGATCGGGCCCCACATCGGGCTCTCTGCTCAGCGGGAAGCCCGCTTCTCCCTCTCCCACTCCCCCTGCTTGTGTTCCCTCTCTCGCTGTGTCTCTCTCTGTCAAATAAATAAAATCTTTAAAAAAAAAAAAACACCTCTCAGACAGGTATACCAAGGCACATACCCAATGTTTCTAGCAGCAGTAGATGTTATAGCAAAAAAAAAAAAAAGGAAACCATCAACCATCTAAAAGGCTATCAAGAAGAGACTGAATAAAATATTATAATCCTTTAATGAAACACTATACAGCCCTGAAAATGACTGAACTAGAACTACATGAATCTCACAAAAACACAAAACAACAAATATTTTTGCTGAAGCAGAAAGCAAGTTGCTAAAGCATACATACCACACGATTAATTTACATTAAAATCCTAAATGTTAAAAATAATAACCATATATTGTTTAGCAATGTGTGTGTGTAGTAAAAATATGAAAAAACACACAGTAATAATAAATACTGAATTCAGAAAAGTGGTTTCCATTACAGCATGAACAGAATGTGACTAGATAAAAATGCACAGGGGAAGTGACTGAATTTGTAACATTTTACTTTATAAGCTGAGAAATAGGTATACAGATGTCAAAATAAATGTACCTTATACCACATTCTCTGACCTCAGTACAATAAAATTAAAAAACAATAATAAACCAAAGGGGAACCCTGTAGGTTTTCTTTTTTTTAAGATTTTATTTATTTATTTGAGACAGAGAAAGAGAACATAAATGGGGAGGGGCAGAGGGAGAGGAAGAAGCAGATTTCCTGCTGAGCAGGAAGCTGGACAGGGAGCTTGATCCTGAGACTCCAGGATCATGACCTAAGCTGAAGGCAGCCGCTTAACTGACTGAGCCACCTTGTCATGATCCCAGGGTCCTGGGATGCAGCCCCGCATCGGGCTCCCTGCTCCGCGGGAAGCCTGCTTCTCCCTCTCACACTCCCCCTGCTTGTGTTCCTTCTCTCGCTGTTTCTCTGTCAAATAAATAAATAAAATCTTAAAAAAAAAAAAGCAAGCCTAGAGGCATTCCAAAGTTATCCTCCAAAAGAACACGTCAGATTTTATTTAACATGGTTCAAAAGATGGGGTAGAGGGGGTTAGGAGGGAGTGGCAGGTACAATGAGTTCTTTAGAAGTTTTGAGAAAGGACGGTGCTTGGCACTTCCCAGCTCCCCCTCGCCAAGTTGTCTAGCTCCGCACTCCACTCTCCTCCTCAGAAGTCACTTGCTTCTCCTCCCTCTGCTGAAGGACAAAGGGGTAATCCAAGCCCAACTCTTGTTCTTTCTTGCTTTCAAATACCCACTCCTGATTGATCGATATCCTGCCAGTTTTGTTTCACTCTACTGTTTTAAGCAGTTCACCTTCCCTCGCCAGACAAAACTGGCATCTGGGTATGTTTTCTAAAATTTGTACGAAATCCCCCTTTCCTCCCCTCACTGGCAAATTCTAGTTTAGTAATTGTCTCCCCTTTCTTTTCCACACCCACACAAACTCTCCACAGTGTCCCCAATCTTCACAAGCAAAGCAACTAAACCGAAGACCAGTTCTAGTTTCATTTCTCAAGTAGAAGTTATGGAACGGTTGCTAGTTAACACCAAACAAAGCCGATGTCATCAGCATTAATATCCACAACGCTAATAGAAGGAGTGGTGTCAGGTTCTAGAAACAGAAAGCACTCCGGGTATTTTCAGTAGAAATACATTTAATATGGATGCTTACAAAACTGTTGCAAGGGTTGGATGAAAGGGTTCTTGCCTGGGCTTCTGAGAAAAGCTCCTATAGAACCCCAAAAGATCTTGTCTAAGCCAGGGCAGTGGGGAATCAGGAGGCCGTCCCTGGGAGTGCTGGGCTCACCTGCATGGAAGTGACCCAGAGATCAGAAAGCAGTCGACCATCCCACCTGCTTCCAACAACTCCAAAGTTGGTGACTGGACACCATAATGCTGCTGCCCAAATCCTTACCTCACCACCATCATGCTTGCCAACAGAGGAAATAAGAAAAGCAGCCAGCTATTGGCCTCTACCTCATTTCTGTTTACAAATCTTACCTGAATGCACCTAGCTGGCAGAACTTAGCTCACATCCCGGCTGTAAAGGAGTCTAGGAAATGCAGTTTGTAACTCTCCATCCTCTAGACAGAGATGAGAATGGGTCCTGAGCACCAGCTGACCTTAGTCACCACAGAAGGATAATCTACGCAATTCCTGTGCAAGGACCCCAGTGCCCAACTCATAGTAGGCATTTCATCAGTATCTGTTGAATGAATCAATGAATAAATGGAGTTTCACAAGTTGCTACCTGGTAATGACTCACTTCCTTTTCTCCCCAGACTCGACCTAGAGCACATGGGAACTCTCACTGACCAGCACCTGCAATTATCTGCCCTTTGCCTCCTGACCACCAGCTCTGCAACACTTCTGGTATAGGACTGGTCCCGGCTTGCCAGAACTTTCCAGTCTTGGCACTGAAAAGCCTGTCTGTGTTCTCAGGACACTCCTCAGTCCCAGGAGTCTCAGGATGGTCGGCTACCCCAGCATCCCATCTTCAAATGGTGAGCCTGCCCCACTCATACATTTAAAGTAGCAAGTCATGCTGAGGAGAGGGGGAAAGACCGCACCAAACGCTTGTGGCTTTCAAGCTGAGCTGGCCCCTTATCGCTGCTCAGCAATTGCTTTTACAGGACCTTGGTCAGCTCCTTTCCCACCTCTACCAGAGCTCCAGCCTTCATGGCTTTCTTGTACCTTAACACCACCCACTGGTGCCATTTCTCATAGGTCGAACTTGCCATTTATCAGGAGTAAATTTCCACAATCTTCCACCTTCCCACCACTCCCCGTGTGCCCTCCTGTCTCCATGAGCCCCTACAACTACTCTTTCGTCAACCTCTCTCTACCTCTAGCTTATAAATACTTTCAAGGCTCTCCTCTCTTAAAAAATAAATAAATAAAATGAAAAAACCCTTAAGCCTGAGATCCCGAAGCCAACCATCCTTTCACTTTATTTCCCTTCATGTAAGGCAGGAACCTCATGAAGGAAGAGTCTGCACTCAGTGCAATTCCTACAACTTCAATTCACTCCTCAACTAGCCCCTACCTGAATCCTCCCTCTCACCGTATCCTTTACAAATTGACGCTCAGTACGGAGCCATACTGGAACCGAGGCCAAAGAAAAATCTGTAAACTGATGCTGTGTCTATTTTAAATTTTGACAGTTTGTTCACTGTGAATTTTTTGCATGAATGTCAATTTTTTTCAAAATATTGCACTAAAAATTTCTCTTGATTATTGAATTAAGCACCCCCTTAAATGTTGTGCCTGAGTGAGTGCCTTACTCTGTGCACGCTGGTGTCCCAGTTCTGCCGACTGTGCTCTTGTAGGGAACTTGGTGACCTAGTGGCCACATCCAAGGTCACTTGGAAGTTTCTTTTACCTGGGCACTCTATCCCATCTGATGCTGCTGATTAATCCCTACTGGAAACTGCTTTGGCTCACCTCACACCATTATATTCTACACAGTCCCTCCCTAACCTTCTCTGACTCCTCAGAACCCTCCTTCTGCACCTGTTCCTTAAATGAGGGTGTACCCTAGTATCTACCTCTCATGCAGGACTTTTCTCCTGGCCTTTCTGTTTTTCCTGCCTCTGGTCTCAACCCCTCCAAATCAATCTTCTATCAGAATGAACTTTCTAAAGTCCATGCTTGAACTAAGTCATTTTCCTAATTCAAACCTTCCAATGATTCCTCATCTCCCATTGCAGGTTCCAATTTTCTTTGCATTCAAGGCTTCTTGTGGTCCAGCACCTGCCCTCATCTTTCATTAACACATACTTTGCACATGTGGCTTCAGCCTAACCTCAACACAGAGTTCTTTCCCACACCTCTGTGCCTTTATCTGGACTACCCTCTTCCACTTACCTGTCCAGCAAAACCCTTCTCAGCTTTTAGGGCCAGCTGAAGCATCTCCCACTGTGTAAAGCTTTCCTGGGAAGAGTCCACACAGACTTGGCCAGTAACTTCTTTGTATCATTACAGTATGATGGACATACCTCCCTGGTACCCGGCACTGGCCCCAACAGGTGACAGTAAAATGTGGTTAACTTAAGTCAGGTTTCTCAATCCTTCTCACCAGAATGTCACTTTGCCTCCAAACCGTCTGGTATCTGAAGCACACGACATTCTCTGTAATCAATAACACAGCCACCAACATGACTAATTCCCATCATATCTTAACCTATTCAAAGACATACTGAATCCTCCATTCTTTGTACTGCTTCTCTACCTGAAGCAAAGTCACGGTGTAGCAGGAAAACAAGCATGGCCACAGTATGAAAGCAAATGTAACTTCCCAGGACACCACCAAACTGGGGGGTGATGGAGGAGAGCCAGCCTCACTAGCTGCAGCAAGCAGCATGCAAAGCTGGAACTTTCAGGTGTCTGGAAATCCCCACTGAAACAGAAACATCAGGTCCCTCAGAGAGTCGCCCTGAAGACTCTGAAAGGATCAAGGAGAAGGGGTTACATGATCCTGGGCAAAAGAGGATGTGGCTATCTCACCGGAGTTCAGTGAAGTTATCCCAAACCTAAGAGAAGCCAACTTCCTCCTCCATGCGTGTACAGAATCGGTGGAGGTGGGCTGTGTGGGTAAAAGTTCAAGCAGCTAATATAATGAACCCATCTTTCCTCTTCCACGTGAGGCATTTTAAACCTAAGAGAACGCATGAAATGCCATTTTGCACAACAGTCCCGCCCACACACAGATATTTAAAATGAGGTTTATAGAGGGGCAGAGCAAGATGGCGGAGGAGTAGGAGACCTGGATTTCGTCTGGTCTCAGGAATTCAGCTGAATAGGGATCAAACCATCCTGAACACCTACGAACTCAACAGGAGACCGAAGAAGAGAGTAGCAACAACTCTCTGAACAGAGAAGCGACCACTTACTGGAAGGTAGGACGTGCAGAGAAGTGAATCCGAGGCGATATTCGGGAGGATAGACGGCGGGGGAGGGGGCCTCCGCCGGCCGCTTCTGGCAAGCGATAGAGCCGCGGAGCACAAAATCGGAACTTTGAGAAGTCGGCTCCGCTGAGGGACGTCGCTCCAGTGGCTAAGCAGGGGGTGGAACCCTCACGAGACAGTGTGGTCTCAGGACCCTCGGGGTCACAGAAAG
>NW_027397064.1:32601458-32602017 GCF_003265705.2 Callorhinus ursinus
TGCTGGGTTTGGAGACTCCACACGGGGTCGGGTGCCAGAGATAGAAACGCTCGGTCACAGGCCGGGTGAGCACGGAGTGCGGCCGGAGACCCGGGAGACGGGAGTGACTGCTTTTCTCTGGGGGCGCACTGAGGAGCGGGGGCCCCGAGTTCTCAGCTCCTCCGAGTGGAGATTGGGAGGCCACCATTTTCACCCTGGTCCTCCAAAGCTGTACCAGAGCTTGCAGGGAACAAAAGCTCCTGAGAGCAAACCCGAGCAGCTAGCTTAGCCCGGACCGACAAGGGCGGGGCAATTCTGCCTCCCGCAAAGACATTTGGGAACCATGGCAACAGGCCCCTCCCCCAGAAGATCAGCACAAACAGCCAGCAAGCCAAGACCAAGTTTACCGATCAAGGAGAATGGGAGAACTCCAGCGCTAGGGGAATACTGCACATAGAATTCATGGCTTTTTTTTACCATGATTCATTAGTTTTTCAAAGTTAATTTTTTTAAACTGTTTTTTTTTATTTTTCTTTTTCCCTTTTTCAACCAACATCTTATCAATCCTTTTTAAAAAAAC
>NW_027397064.1:32612017-32612466 GCF_003265705.2 Callorhinus ursinus
ACTATAAAATACTCATGAAAGAAATTGAAGAAGACACAAAGAAATGGAAAAAGGTTCCATGCTCATGGATTGGAAGAACAAATGTTGTGAAGATGTCAATGCTACCTAGAGCAATCTACACATTCAATGCAATCCCCATCAAAATACCATCCACTTTTTTCAAAGAAATGGAACAAATAATCCTAAAATTTGTATGGAACCAGAAGAGACCCCGAATAGCCAGAGGAATACTGAAAAAGAAAAGCAAAGCTGGCGGCATCACAATTCCGGACTTCCAGCTCTATTACAAAGCTGTCATCATCAAGACAGTATGGTACTGGCACAAAAACAGACGCATAGATCAATGGAACAGAATCGAGAGCCCAGAAATGGACCCTCAACTCTATGGTCAACTACTCTTCGACAAAGCAGGAAAGAATGTCCAATGGAAAAAAGACGGTCTCTTCAAC